>NC_053165.1:1225831-1532289 GCF_016835505.1 Polypterus senegalus | reverse complement strand
GTCACCTTCCAGCTCATTGGTCCCCATTGATTCTGTACGAAGTTTAGATTTTCTGTCACTGTCCAAGGACATAATGCTAGTTTTAATATCTCGTCCTATTAAGATTTTAGTGCTGCCTTAGCTCTGCAGCTGTGAAATGTGACACTGGCACCTTCTGACCCTGAGTTAAATGGAGGAGGCAGATGAATAAATGGATATAGTGAGAAAATAATGAGCAGTGTCTTTTAAAACCATTTCTTGTATTTCTCCTTCAATGTTAGATAAAGTAGGAGAGCCTAAGCTGTTTCAAAAAAAAGGCATCATGTGAACATTTAATATCATTACTTTTATACAGCAACACATCTGTTAATAAAATCAGACCCTCCCAGGCCTACATGCTGCCATGGTGATTACTGCTTGTGCCCTGAAGACCCCAGTCCTGTTCCATGGGTACATTCTGCCTGTTCTGTTTGTACCCAACTGGTACATTAGTTTCATTTTGCATCTTAAAAGGTGTGTAGGGCAACTGGCAAATCTAAAGTGTCCTGGTGTGACTGAATGTAGGTTTGTGTGTAGGTGTAATGGGCAGGCATCCCATCTGGGGGTTGGTTCCTACCTTGTGCATGATGTTACTTTTTAAAACCTTGTAATGGAATAAGCAGATTCAGACAATGGAAGGATGAATGGATGATCCTATTAATCAGATTATCCACTGGAAATGAAGAAGGCCAATTCCAAAGGGGGTCAATACAACACGATACACAGAACAGAACACAAGTAATCCTCAACACAATATAATAGTAAAATAAAAATATTACAAGTACAGAGCAGAACTCAACAGGAGATGATATCACATAATAGGATTTGGATTTGTTCAGAGTACTGGAGACCTCGGCCATCAGGTTGCATCCCCCTATTGGCCAATCCATAGCTGAGTCAGCTCTGGGCCAGCCAATCCAGAAAATATGATATGGCATACACACAGAACCAGCTGTGAACTCTAAATAACACTTGACATACTGGTAATGTAATTGGAAACCAGGTGCTAAGAATGTCCTGCCTATAGCATGTTCTGTTGTCCTTCATTTTAAAGTTCATCCTGCTGTACTATGCCTTATTATACCAACAGAAATATATTAATTTATTCACTTTCCCAATCTGCATTCCCATTCATATTCTTGCGTGGTTGAGTGCCTGATCCCATCCAGTCTGTATCAGGAAAAAGGTTGATGCGTTTCCTGGTTGGGTTAGGGTTAGGGTTAGGATTCCAGCACATCACATGGCATTCCACTCTTAAGCAAGTGGTTTGAATCTTTTTTTGGCCTGTTTGATGAATGTGAAAAGAAAATGTAATCCTAGAATATGTCTTCTGTAGTGGTTATGTTTTCTTTTATTATCCTATCGTATAGATCAGTCAGTCAGTTATTTTCCAACCCACTGCATATCCTAACACAGGGTCACGGGGGTCTGCTGGAGCCAGGCTTCCCAACTGCGAGGCAGCAGTGCTACCACTGAGCCACCGTGTCGCTCTATCGTATCATTGGCAGGAAATTGTTGTAATTTAACCACTGCCTTTTGCTTCTTTGTGGAAAACATCTTGTCCAACTAGTAGTTGAAAAGAGAAATTGTAAAGAACTAAACTGTTGCATTCCTCTTCTGTCCTGTCAGTTTCTTACCCCAGTAAAGCTTACGTCTAAATTCTATTGCTTGGAAGCTGCAATTATTCATCAGTCACAGAGTGGGAGAGACAGTAATAAGAAGACAAGGAAGCGGTCAATGAGCTTGTTGGCATGCTGGGAAGCTCCTGAGATTGGTCACTTAGGTGGAGTTGGTGTAGTCCAGAAAGTACTATGGGAGTTCATTTGAACAGCAGACTGGATTGGGTAAACAACACAGATCAGGGGCCACTGGACCAGAGTAGCTTCTTGTTTTTAAGGATGTTTCAGTCAAAGGAATTTGGTGACAATGTTGTATAGGTCCATAGAGGCCATTATACTCTTCTACATTGTGGTCTCCTGGGAAACTAAATACCCGCTTATGGGGGGCCAGATGTCTCAATAAACTGACCATTAAGGCCAGCTGTAATTCAGATCTGACAATAGAGACGCAAGTGATGCCTAAATTAGAGGTCATCACAACTAATGCTACACACCCTCTCCATTGATCCACTCTTGTATGGCATGCTAAGGGGTGCTACTGGGACAATTTTATTGCCTTCAGCAATTAGACTGTGTGATATCATCTACCCATGAGCCTGTCTTTACTCCAGCCGATTATGATGGACATTTTGGCATAAGATGCTATTTCTTTAGAAGGAACTATGCATTAAATGTAAGGTGGACATGTTGGTGTGCAGACTTCTGGGTCTCACACTAGTATATTAATTTTCACTTTGTTTTTACTGATTTGCACAGAATATTTTGTGTTGTTTCTAGAGCACATGAATTTCCTTGAGGATCTGTAAAATACTAAATCAATAAAGACAACAACGACTTATCTTTTGTGTAGTGCTCTTCACTGAGTGCAGGCAGAGAGCACTGTAAACAACTCTCATTTAAATTACAAGCACTGTATAGATTATACTAATTGCTAAATGCAGAATTAGTACAGATAAAACACACGGAGAATAAGATATTAACTGGAAACAGAAACTGACAATACCTGTCCATTACTTAATTGATGAACTATGTCCAGTTGACAATGGAAGAGATTAAAATTGTAAAAGAGAAGATCAAAAGCAAACTCGGACACAGTCAAGTCCTTGAGACCTTGTCCAACTAGTCACCTACATACAAATACAAATCTGCCACTACTTCATTCACACAAGATATATCCCTCAAGGGTCAGTTCTCGGTCCAATCCTCTTCAACATTAGGTGAGATTATTCGTCAGTATGGTCTGAGCTTCCTCTGCTATGCCGATGACACACAACTTTATGTAAGTGTGGATGCAACCGCAACATCTTCACCTGTTGTGCTGACTGACTGCATTCGGGAAATCAATCATCGGATGACAGATCATTTTTTACAACTCAATCCTGATAAAACAGAAATCATATTAGTTGGTACCAAATCTGTCCTCTCTACCCTTTGTGGGCTAAAAATTGACATTGATGGGATTCTGGTCCAACCATCAGCATCAGTCCGTAATTTGGGTGTCATCTTTGATCAGCACCTTACTTTACAATCACACATTACCTCAATAGTACAGACGGCCTTTTTTCATTTTCACAACATTGCTCATCTGCATTCTTTCCTCAGTGTGAAAGATACTGAGTCCCTCATTCACGCTTTCATCATCACTACCCGTCTGGACTACAGTATCGCAATGCTTTGTTTTATGGCCTCCCGACTAAATATATCAACAGATTACAATATGTTCAGAATTCTGCTGCTCGTTTACTTACACACACTAAAAAATCTGCTCACATCACTCCTGTCCTCTGTGATTTACATTGGTTACCAATTTCTTCAAGAATCAAATATAAAATTATCCTTCTCACCTTTAAAGCCCTTCATGGTTTAGCCCCTCATTATCAGTCAGAGCTGCTGCTTCCTTACACTCCTGCCCGCGCATTACAATCATCAGAGCCTAAGTTACTCACTGTACCTAAACACAGGTTAATAACTATGGGGGCAGAGCTTTCAGAGTGATAGCCCCTAAAATTTGGAATTGTCTCCATCTCAGTCTTCATGAGAACAAATCTATTATTAATTTCAAACATCTGTTAAAACACATCTTTTCAATGAGTATTATTCTTTTTCATGTATGTCTTGTATGTACTGTCTTGTTAATGTGTGTATTGAATTGTAAAGTGTCCTTAAATGTATGGAAGGCACTACATAAATAAAACTTATTACAGTGGAACCTCGGTTTACGAGTAACTTGGTTTATGAGTGTTTTGCAAGACGAGCAAAAATTTTTAATAAATTTTGACCTGATAAACGAGCGATGTCTTGCAATACGAGTAGTATGGATACACTTTGTCTGCTGAGCGTCATGTGATCACAACTGAGCTGATGGTTCTTCTCTCTCTCCTTATCTCCCTCGCCCAGCGTGTCCCTCTCTCTCTCCTTATCTATCTCGCTCGCCCACACAGCGTCTCTCTCTCTCTCTCTCTGGCAATCGTCTCCTATTCTCTGTCTGAGTCTGTGTGCCTCACTCATATAGTCACATCTGTTTACTACAGCATTGTGACTGTGTGTGTGTGTGCTGTGAAGTGCAAGTCCCCATCTTGCTCCCCAAAACACGAAGCTGAGTCTCAGTACTTTAACACCAGCTTGAAACAGCAACAGTGCTGTTATTTATTGTAGCGGGATCTTTATAATGTTCCTTGTATGACCCATTGACGACAGGCGCTTATAGCATGTCTGCAATCTTTTTGAATGCGCTTTTATGGCGAACTGCTACAGCGCTGGGAGACTGCGATTGCTTTGGGACGCTCTTCCGCGTGTTGTCCCGTTGGGTGGAATCCCACATGAGTTTAGAAACTCACACCAGCCGTGATTCTTTATAAAGGTAAAGTGCAGGTTAATTTGTATTACGTATTTTACTTTATATTTTTGTATTAATCATTTTTATATGAATAGTTTTGGGTTGTGGAACGAATCATCTGAGTTTCCATTTTTTCTTATGGGGAATTTCACTTTGATATACGAGTGCTTTGGATTGCGAGCACGTTTCCGGAACGAATTATGCTCGCAAACTGAGGTTCCACTGTATTATTATTATTACCTAACTGCTCCTGGGTTTTCTATAATGGAGTCTGTGCTGACTGTCCAATCAGATAAGAGAATCTTTCAGTCTGATGATTCCAATGCTCCTTTCTCCAAAATGACTTTTCCATATGCAGGATAGCAGTCTGGCAGTATAACAGTGGCACCAACTGCCACACCCAGACACTGAGAAGAGCAACAGAATAGAGGAGGTTTAGTAACAGTTTATAAATTTTGTATTACTTGTATTGCTGTACAAATGACAAACACAGAGAGCTAATCAGCAGCTCTAGTCAGGGTATACTAGACTAAAGTAGTGAGTCTTCAGCCTGGATTTAAAAGCTGAAACTAAAGGGGCAGACCATTCCACGTTTTTGGGGCCCTGTAACTAAAAGCTCAACCTCCCACTGTTATTTTAATAATCCCTGAAATCTTAAGTAGGCCAGAATCATGAGATTTCAAAGGGCACTCAGGTTTGTACGTAATGATAAGCTCAGATACGTAAGCCTGGCCTTGGCCATTTAAGGCTTTATATGTTAAAAGTAGGATTTTGAAATCACCTGCAACTTCACTGGAAGCCAGTGCAAGGATTTGAGAACTGGAGTTATGTGTTTGTTTGTATTTTCTCATGTTATAGTTCTTGCGTAGCAAGAATTATTATCAAATCAGAGTGCTGTCATAGCACATTTCTTTACTTTGTGCTACTCTAACCAATGTGACCACCATGTAACTAAGGGTAGTGCTTTGCTTCATTTTTGTTCGTTTGTATGTGTTTCTTGATATTTTTTGTCTGTGTTTTGTTTTCTCCTCTTACCTAGTGTTGTTTGTATTGTTGTAACTGTTTTAATGTCATAATAAACAGAAAAAATAAAAAAATGATCAGATAATGACAAACAGCAGAGAAATATTAAGAATCACTAATCGCCTGGGAGAAACTGATAGTCAGTCCCGGCACTAAATGGAGTCAATTGCATGTAACATATAACTGCACACAGTGTCACTTATTAGGTTTGTTGAACTGTAAGCACAAAGGATCACCATGCTGGGACACATTTGGCAGGATGTTCAGTCATAACGTGAACTCAACATGCTGATATTATAAAAGAAACAGAGACTTGGGTGATTTCAGGCTCCAGCTCTGACAAAGTCAGGAGAACAAGAGGGGAAATGTGCAGATGACTATGAAAACCATGATAATATGCAGATTGGGGTGAGTAAAGTCAGATATTGGCAAGAAAAGTGGCAGATGCAAAGTGAAAGACAGAAATGTAGTCTAAAAATCTAAGCAAAATTTGTAGGTAAAATGTCAAATTAAACATCAGAACCAAAATGTAAACCCCAGAAATTGCAGTCAGAATGAATACAGCAAAATTCCAAACATAAACTTGAATGATTTTATCCTCAGCAACTTCTTTTATCATATAAAACATCCAGCTATTGTATACCACCATTTTATTTGCACTTTTCAATAAAAGTTATTCACCCCTTGGGGGTTTTCTCATTTTATTGTTACACAACATCGAAAAGACTCTTTCATACTAGAAGGCACACGGGAAACTCCAATATGAGCTGAAAGAAGATTTATGAGCTTTTTGGGCATCACACCAAATGTCACAAACTACTTCCCAACTCTAAGCAACCTTAGCAAAGAAAGCAAGGCCCTTTTATATTGTGCTCCAATCACCTTTCGGGTACCTTGTTGTAAGCACTTCCGGGCTCCCGGCTGACATCATTTGTCTGTGGAGAGAGAGATTCCTGCATGTTAGCCCCATTAAACAGGTGAACTGGAGAGAGCCTTATTGATTGTCCTCCCCAGTACACCTGTGTGGCTACATCACATCACCCCCTAGTGTTCTGGGAAACCTCCGCTCATGCTATAGGGCTTATATTATAATCTACGGGGTCTTGAATGATGTCTGCCGAGATGATGGTGCCCTCTGCTGGTCAATAAGGGTACCACTACCCAGACTAACTTCACACTGGGTTTTGTTGTGCTGAGGATCAGTTCAGTTATTTTCACTACATCTCTGAATGAATGTGGTTTGTGTGCCACTACAACTCAGTTCTTTCCAAGACTGGATGATATGTGTTCTTGGCCATGTGATGTTTGCCCTGTGTTATCTTTTGTTTTAAATGTTGGATGGATGGGTTGTTTCAAGGCATTCATCTTTAATACAGAAATGAGTGGGAGTCTCTTTTGGCAAAAGTTTAATCCTTAGAAACAGCATCTGAGTGTATGCATTTATGCAAACATCATGTCAGCAGCTTCCTTGATGGTTGTGTGACACCAGGGAGACACTGATACATGAGCTGATGCATGATAAATGGCCTTGGATCTTTCCCTTCTTAATTTGTCATTTGCATAAAATATGATTTACTCTCCAGGCTGGGCACTGTTTTTCATTGCTTTTCTGAATGTGCTTTCTATCCTCAGATCAAAGTTTCTTACACTTGCACAGAAATTTACATCATGTTACTAAAGACTAGGCAGTAGGAAACAGAACCAAAGACAGTGTGGTATAGTGGTTTAGGCTTTGAACTACAAACCCTGAGGTTGTGGGTTCAAATCCCAATAGTGATACTGTGCGACCCTGAGTAAGTCACTTCACATGCCTTTGCTGCAGTTGGAATACTAAGTAAATGTAGACAAATGCATCATGAATGTTGTAAGTTGCTTTGCTTAAAGCATTAGTCATTTTCTTTAAAAAAAAAAAAAAGACAGAATAATAATTATATAAATTTATTTTGGCAGTACGACAGGGTACAGAGAAAAGAAAAAGAATAGGTGAGGGATAGTAACAAATTATAACTGTCATATTACTTATGTTTTAGGGGTAATGACTAACACCAGAGATGCAGTCTGTACAGTTAATCGGCAGCTCTAGTCAGGGTGTGCTAAACTGAAGTAGTGAGTCTTCAGCTGGGATTTGAAAGCTGAGACCGAAGGGGCATCTTTTATAGCAGCAAGCAGACCAGTCCACAGTTTAGGGGGGTCCTGTAACTAAAAGCTCGACCTCTCACTGTTATCATAAGCAGACCGGCATCTTGAGATCTTAATGTGCATTCTGGTTTGGAAGTAATGATAAGCTCAGATACGTAAGTCTGATCTTTGCCATTTAAGGATTAATAATTTAAAAGGAAGATATTGAAATCTGCCCTTAACATAACCAGGAGCCAGCCTCATACAACAGCTGTAAGAGATGTGGCCAATGAACTAAGGAATATAAGGGCTTTATTATGTGATATTGATCAAAAATTATATGAATGGGTTAAAAAATAAGTGCTGCATCTGATTACCCATTTTTACATTCTGCTAATTGCTTTCAAAAATGTTGCAATGCTGTTTGATTTTGCTGATCATTTTGTGAGTCAGGTTCATCATATCACATCTCTTCAGGTACGGACAAGCCACAATTGTGTGCCACATTAAGCAGCATGCTGCATGCTTGCACAATGTAACACACTTTCTGTGGACTATAGAGCAGCGCAGAGTGGAAATTCTTTCTATTTACATAAGCAAGTTAATCCTCTGAAGGCGCCTTTATAGTGTAGTGTTGGCACCGAGTGCCACAACGGATAGATTCTGTGCTCTTTACTTGGCTGTTTGAGGTGACACACTAGTTGGGAAAAGCAACTGTGCGGAGTTGATGTTTTTATAGGCTCTCCTGCTATAGATGATGTAATGATATCTCATCATTTTGGTGATTCATCCCTGGCTGATGTTACTTGTCTAGTGTCATTGCAAAAGCAATGTGTGTGCAGTTGACCGCTCTGATTACATTTGGAAAACCAGATGTTGCTGTGAATTGCACTTTGATGTTTGCCTGTTCAACCATAGAGTAAGGAAATCTCATATATCTGGGGGACAAGTGAATAATACCATCCCATACTGCTGGCATGGCAAGACACAGTAATGTTTGTGAAATACCTGATCGGTCAGCCAGATCAAGTTGAAAAGTTCCTATTGGCTAAAAACTTGGGAGTGGATACAATAGCAAAAGAACATGTAGTGCACAATTCCTCAAAGTCTGCCTTTGTAAAGCTGGCATCATTTTAGCACACAGCTCCAGGAGGAAAGCTGTTGGAAATCGAAATCAACTTAGAAGCCAGTCATCATCATCTATAAATGCAGGCTCTCTTATTCTAATTCTTCCATTTGCCATATCTTCTAATAACGCTAAAGCAGCTATGGAAGTTGGAATAGTTTGGCCATTCTATGCACCATCATATTTTTATAGAATGAATTAAATTTGTAAAAGATATTCAATTAATTTTGGTGTAATTGATAACATCCGCGTCGTGGATACAAATATAAAAAGTAATTAAAAATTAAAGAAAGGTAAACTGCACAGAAACAGTAGCACTGCTATGATGCTGGGTGCCAGCAGTTTTCAAAACCGAGCAGAAAAGTGTATACGCACGGTGTGAGGCTGCCCTGACAATGTGCGTGGCTTTACACCAAGTTTAGGTTTTATACATCTCGAAGTGAGCACCATTTACACCTGAGGCACCATATCTCTTTAAAAATCCAGGCCTTTCCCAAAAATCATCCCAATTGTTCACAAAGGTGATGCTTTCATTTGCACACCGTGTTTCTAGCCCGCAGTGAAGGGAACACAATCTGCTATAAATCTCCCCCTCTATATAATCTTGGTAAAGGCCCAAACACAATTAAGTTATAACATTTTCTTTACACTCATTTGGAGACCATTTGTAATTGGTAGGTAACCTACCAGTCAAGGAGAAAATCCCAGAAAGGCATGGGATGACCAAATAGACTATTACTGGGACTATTACTGGTTAGACCTATAGACCCTGAATATGTGAGGCAGCAATAGGACTAACCTCTTCTCCTCCAAACAAATATAATTCACTTTTATTGTCGTGTGTACACTATGGAGTTTTAATCTGCAAAGACTGACTCTGTATTTTTGTATTTTCCACTTAAAATTACATTCTACTGCCCTGTCAGAATTCAATGCATTAGTGTTATGGTATTGTTAAAATATCTCCACTCTATTCATCTTAACTTTTTCTTGCCAAAATCTTGCTTCCTTGGCGCAGTAGACAGTAGGAAAAAAAAGTTATTTTGAGACTGCTTAATATACAATATAGTACACCATCTTTTTTAAAACAGAAGGTATGAGACCACATTAGAGCATCATCTGACTAGATACGGACTTTGCTTTAACATTATTTAAAAAATACTTGCATTACTGTAAAACAAAGTAGTCAGATTTCAGCATGCAAGCGTACCTCTGCTTTGAGATAAGAGACTAAGCTTGCACAAAGCCTTGTGTTAAGTTGACCTCGGCTGTCAATGCAGCTCCCCTATCAACAATCTAGCAGACTCCTCCAGGCAAAATGTTCAAACTGGCCCAGCAATCCAAGTACTCAAGGTCTAAAATGGAAGCCCCAAAGACTTGTTGAGATCTTTGGAGTTTAAAAAAATGAAAAAAACTGAAGTTCTCTTTTCTTATATTATGAAAACAAAGAAAAATGGAGGCAGTAATAATGCTTCATGAACTCAGGGCATAAACAATGGCAAATAAAACAATAAGTCAAAGTATCATTAAGTGTACAAAATTTTCTTCAAATTTTTGATTCATCAAAGTAGCCGAGTTACCCCACCAGGCCGGCCACACCTCAGCAGGTTTGCTTCTTGGCATTTCCTTGGTTAGTATTGCGTGTGCAGTTGAGTTCAAGTCAGTTTAATATCTCATGTGCTTCCTCATTTGGGGTTGTCCATTGTATATTAAGCAGATGTTTGGGAACAGTGGCCAAGATAGATAGAGTTTGTTCCACCAGGCTGAGGTATGATCCTGGTATTGCAGAGTAGCTGCGAGAAGTTCAAAACAACATGTCCAACCAGCCCATTAACTATGGAAAAGGTAGTTAGGTTGTCAGACAAGCAAAACACTGCTGGAGGTGACCAATCACAGATCCCTTTCATCGGCCAATGCACATGAGGTATCGTCTTCAGTGAAAGTTTAACACCTATTCCTGTCTCGTGTCTTTCCTTTTTTTAATTTTTGTTTCTCACTTCAAGCACCTCTGCTGCCTTTCTGGCCTGCTTGCGGCTTTTCCCTAAGGGCGTCTCCAACCTGGCAAAGTCCCTGGCGCAAGAAGCGACTTTCTCAGAGTGTCCCTGCCAGGCCAGGAGCAACTAGACAGTATTGCAGCTATGTGGTTACTTGGTCTTATTCATGTTAATTTAATGTCTGATAGGTTTCCCCACCATGGATTGTAGAACCTCTCAAGTTTTAAGGAAATGCACCTAGTTTAATGAAATCAAGGCATAGAACAAATAAACAATGGCAAATAAAAAAAGTCAAGGAATCATTAAGTGCGGAAAATGTTATTCAAATTTTTGATTTATTAAAGTAGCCACCTTTTGCTGATATATCAGCCAAACTGTGGTAGCTCATTTGATTCAGAAACCCAGTGACTTTGTGCAAATCACCAACTCTGCCTCCAGTAAATGAACCCCAGACCATCACACTTCCACCTCCATGTTTGACAGTTGGTGTCTCATGCCATTCTTTCACCAGCTCAACCCTCAATGATGAACCAAAGAGTTCAGATTTTGATTCATCGGTCCATAAGACTTTGTTCCAGTCTGCAGTAGTCCACAGCCTGTATTTCAAGGCCTTATTTTGTCCTTTAAAGAATGGCTTCCTTACTGCCACTCGCTATGTCAAACCTGCACCACAAAGTCTTCACTTTGCAGTAGAAACTGAGATTTGGATTTTTCGACCAATGATAAACTGAACTTGAAGCTGTTGTGCTGTGAGGCGCCTATCACGTAACCTGGTGACCCCTCAGAAACTTGTCTTCTGATTGGGTCGTGACTTTGGGTTTGCCAGTTCTCCACCTATCAGAGTTTCTTCCAGTTTCCAGTTGCCTTTGGATTGTGAAGGACACCACCATCACTGACACTTTGATGTTTTCTGCAATGAAAGGCCAACATTTCTAAGGGTAATAATGCTCTACCTCATTTCATTTGTTATTCACCATTTTCTGGCCACTATCACTGGAATTTACAACTCTGTACAGTGTAACAATGTCCAAGTAGTACTTCAGAGGGTGTAGTAACACAGTCTGTTCAAGTGTACAAAATTGTATTCACATTTTTGATTCACCAAAATATACAGGGTGGGCCATTTATATGGATACACCTTAATACAGTAAAATGGGAGTGGTTGGTGATATTAACTTCCTGTTTGTGGCACATTAGTTTATGGTTAAAACCAAGCACACCATTGTTTTTCTTGTGAAATTCCCAATAAGTTTGATTTGTCAAATGACCCTCTTCCTATTGAAAAAACAAAAGTTGGATCCAAAATGGCCGACTTCAAAATGGCCACCATAGTCACCACCCATCTTGAAAAGTTTCCACCCTCACATATACTAATGTGCCACAAACAGGAAGTTAATATCACCAACCATTCCCATTTTATTAAGGTGTATCCATATAAATGGCCCACCCTGTACATCTATTGCTGATATACGGTAGGTCTCTTTGTATGAAATGAGGCAATTCATTACATTTGCCAAGTGGGTAACTAACTAAAACAAAGGAGACTGACTGGGCACTGTGTTTTGAGGAAGAGGAAGCCCCTTTATTAGCGGTAATATTAAAATTACTCAGTGGTAACTCATTTGAAGTCTATTGTTCATTTTGCTCTCTGATGAACTTGGAAAAGATCTTCATGCACCTGCTTTGAAAAGGCCTATGAAAATTAGACGGGCCGTTTAGGATTAGGGCCGTATGGGAGATGCTGTAACGTTTTTAACTGACAGATTTCAGGTAAATGATTGAGGCCTTAAAGACTTGTCAAGCTGGACAGAACTGAGTTGTATTCTGGGACACTTGAAGGACAGTGCAGGACGTTAGAATGTTTTGGATTGCCAGTCTGTTGCCAGCTGAGGACAGCTTTTGATTCTCATGGAAACTGACTGAGCTTGCATTGTATCTTTCCTGCATTTTGAGAAACTGTAAGAGTGCTTGCTGCTTTGGTAGAGGATAGCAAGCCAGATGTGTGTGTGTGTGTGTGTTCATTTGGGTTGAAAAGATGGCTGACAGTGGCTGCCTTTTAATTTTCCTTTTCCGAATAAGAGTATCAGAATTTGGGTTAGTGCAGTTGGTGGTTTGTTGCAAGAATGGAGTGTTTGGTTTATTTGCTGGCTTTCTGATGTTTGGAGACGAGATAAAGCACAAAAAAATGAGCTTGAAGCTGCTGGACACTTTTCAATGAGCTCTGTCTTTGGCAAGAAAGTGTTTTCACTTTTCAAATAAAGAATGAATAATCTATTATCTGTGGAACTGGACTATCTGGGAAATGTAAATTGGGACTACATGAAGACTGCATGAGCCCACCCAGGTTGCTGAATTCTTTGCATTGCTTATATTTGCTGCTATTGGTTATTATGAAAATAAGTGTAGTTTTTTGAGGAGAACCTTAAACTCAATGTCTCTGTTTGATTATTAATTACTAGCATAGCCATTATTCCTTAACTTGCTGCAGTCCTGCAGCCACAGGGCTCCCCTCAAACACTGACTCTCCCAGGTTCATTCCAAGAAGCTACTGTATGTTAGGGTTAGTAGATATTTTATGTAGAATCAGTTCTATATTTTTCTTTGATTTTACAGAGTCACTGCTCAGGATTTTATTTAACACTAGGTCCTCAGGAACAGATTGGAATGTTTGTACACTTTTTCAGCATAGGTAATCAAATGGGTCACTTTCTTGTCATTTTTGTTAATTACAGTTAAATATTTTTGTAGGATAGATTAATTAAGCTTTACCTTCTAATCCTTGGATAGACTAAAACACTGTTATATGCTTTCCATGTGTCTGTCCAATTCCATTTCAGACTTTTTAGAAATATTGAGTGAAGGAGCAGCCTTCTCAGGTTACAAGGTCATGTGCTTCTGGTCATATATAAGGTCATATATTTTTGTGTATATTCAATGATTATGTCTTGGAGAGAAACAGTTCAGCAATGCAGAGAAGTGTTTGTAGGAAATCCCCGTCTGATTTAAAAAAACAGATTTGTGTTACTTATTGTCGACTACTGTATGTTCTACGGCTTCTTCAATTGTTTATACAGTCTGAAAACTGTGAGCTAGAGAATTCGCTGTAGAGAGCACACTTTTATTCAAATTGATTGAGTCCAGATATCTTTTGAAAATCTGCTAAAGCTTTTAGGACTGCTGGCACAGAAGTTGATGGGTCAGTTATATACAGTACCATGTTCAAGACTTTCTCTGAGAATCCCCTTTATGTTTGACGCATTTCAGAAGTACACAGTCAGTGGTTCAATGGCAGGTGTAAAGAGGAAAAGTGATAAGAGGCACCCTTGTCAAATACCACATTCCAGTTTGAAGTGGTCTGAAATAATGGTGTTAACACAAATTGAGGCTTCTGGACTGGTATGAAGTAGTTTGATCCATGCACAAATGTTTGGGCCGAACCCAGGTTAGTGCAATGTGGTGAATAGGTAGTCCTCCATCCATCCATCAACCAACCCGCTATATCCAAACTACAGGGTCACGGGAGTCTGCCGGAGCCAATCCCAGCCAACACAGGGCGCAAGGCAGGAAACAAACTCCGGGCAGGGCGCCAGCCCACCGCAGATAGGTAGTCCTATTCAACCATATAAATTGCTTTTTCTGCATCTGAAGATAATAAGATTTCTGGGGTGTTATACTTAATGATTTAATATACACATACATTATACAAATGCTGAAGGTTAGAGAAAATCCAATTTGAATATAAGGACTTACAGTATTCTCTCAATGTGTAGGTTATATTTTTATGGTCAATAATTTAATTTGTGCTCTTAATTACTGTTATTGAATTGCAGACTTCATGCTTGTGGATTTGTTGGGTTACGATCTATTGGCCTTCTCTCTGTGTTCATAATAATGATGATGTGATTTAAAGATAAGCTGTTCTGTTTCTTTTGTAGTGAAGAGGTGAAACTGTGATTGACAAATCTGGCTTTTCCTATAAAGTGCCTCATTTGGAGACCTGGCATATTCTAGATATATGCTTTTAATTTCACTGATTAACAAAGGCACCTTTTTGATTTCCAATATATTATTTGAGAAAAATATGAAATAATCTGTCCTCTTAAAAATGCCTTCAGAGTTTCCTAGAGTGTACCTGCTGCTGAGACCTCTGAGAATGCATTTGTCTCAAGAAAATAATCAATTTGCTTGGATATAAATTTAATACAGTTCTCATCAGCTAATAACAGAGTGTTAAGACACCAGCTACAAGATGAGTGTGCAGGATGGAGCCATTTAAGCTCCGTGATCACAGGGGCATAGTCAAAGATAACAATAGTGTGCTATTTACAAGATTTGGTAGTGGGCAAAAATGAATGAGGAAATAATCAATTCTTGAGTAAGAATAATGCACAGGTGAGGAAAAGGACTATGATCTTAGGTTAGGATTTAAAAACCTCCATAGGTCTGATAAGTTATGACCTGTTACAAATTATGTAATTATTTCTGCAGTATTAGATGATATTGTCATTGTAGCTAATGATCTATCCATGTCTGGATTTCAAACACAATTAAAAGTCTCCGGCTATTGTAATTTTGAGAGTTCTTGCAATAGAGATACAGCTTTCTTCCAAAATGTATTTCCATCTATCATCCATGTTAGGTACAGTACATAGATATTAATCAAAATCATTTTAGATTGGATAGATTGTCCATCACCAAGACATATCGCCCTTCAGAATCTGAAATTGCATCTTGCACTACAAGTGGAATAGTTCTGTGTATTAAGATTCCCACACCCCTGGTTTTGTTTGTATAGCTGGAGTGAAAAATATGGCCAGACCACTCTCTTTGCAACCGTAACTGGTCCTTACTTAGTATGTGGGTCTCCAGTAAAAACATTATCTTGGCATTTGGACTTCTTAAGTGCAACAGTACTTTTTTTCTCTTTAATTCATGATTGAGACCCTTGATATTCCACCTCACAAAGTTCACTATTTGGTCATGAAATTTTGATTCTGAACTTTTGTTGATATTTTGTAGTCTTAGGTTAAGGTAGTGCGTTGTTACAGATGATAGCTTTGACAAAGAGTTCATATTATTTCCAAGTGAAGCAACATCAGTTCCTGGCAGGTCAGTACTTTCACCCGACTGTTTCAGGCCGGTTTAGACTCTGACGGGGCTTTTGCTGCTCTATCATTTTCCTTTTCTTTCGGAGCCCTTTGCTTGCTGCGCATGCTCATTTGTACTTGCGTGTAGTATTATTAGGATATCTTGAAATGGTATTTTTAAAAAAAGAGTAAAATAATGGAGCTCCCCCCTTCATGTTCATCTCCAACAATAGATGAGACCAAAATCTATTGGTAATATTTTCTTGTAGTTTGCTCATTTGCACTGTGTTCATGCTTACTTATGTCCCATCATATTTGTCACTCTCTTTGCCTCTGAGTCATCCCAAAGTGAGTATTCAAACAATGCAACATCTTCAGTTAGGAAAAGATTGAGATAAAAGGGCAAGCACAACACTAGGTTTACTGTTTACAGGCAGTAGGTTAGGAATTTGCAAACGTAATCTTTTTCCTCCAGAACCATGTGACAGGACAATAACACTCTTCAAGCTGCCTTTTCTGTGTACTTAACTCAAGTTAACCCTCATTAGTTTTAGGCACTCGACAGTATGTCAATAATGTGATATGTTGTTGTAAATGACTGTGATTTATGTCATTGGATAAGGACATTTCAGCCACTATGGGCTATTTCAATGGAGAAATATCAACATCCTTCATAAAATTACGTTTTTTTCATTGTGATAAGTACAACATGACAGAAGGTGCTGACAGTAATAGTTAATTCCCATGACAGATTAGAAGAGTGTTCCCATCATCAGGAAGAAGGTCATTAGAAAGTACAAAATGAATGACATATGGAAATGTTTTTATGAAAGAAAAGGTCTTGTATGACTTGCTCTTATAATGTTTTAGGAAATTATCATATTTTGCTTGAATTGTCTTTTTATTTTTAGTGATGTGTGACATTTAGACCTTTACTTGAAAAATAAGCTTTAAAAAAGAAAGACTGTGTGAATCGATGGGATGCTTTTACTAGGCTCGATAGTTTGGTTTAACAGAATTGCGGAGAGTATTACAGTATCACTTTTTGAAACTGCATTTCTTTATTTTAATATCTTTCTGCAATAAACAGAGCATAAATCCTACATATAGCTCTGACATTTAGATTGTAGGCACTTTTAGTATATTTGTCAGGAGAAAACACTCATCCATCCACTTTTGAACCATTTCAATCCATCACTAGACAAATGAAACATGAGGCCATCTGAAAGGCATCAGGGTCATTTCGGGGACTGGAAAGGAGACCATCACATCACCGTTTGAGGCTGCCTATCACCACGAGACTGGAAGATGCTAAAAAACGCACACAGACAAGGGGATAACCCCAGGCAGATGGGACAAGGAAGTGTACCTTTTGTAAATTCATTCAACCCAATAAAAAATATTTTATTTAAATATATAGCATGTAACATTATTTTCAGAGAAAATCTCTTTTGCAGTTTTAATATATTTTTTATTATCTTGTGTTCTTAAGACATAAACAAACCTTCTTCTACTATAGATGTTAGCAGGAACAGTATTCTAATTTTTAGAATAATATATTTGATGTCTGTAGCACTTCTGTAATATTTTTCTGAGGTTTACATTTAAAGTGTGGAGGTGGCAAACAGTGGAACATATTATTAATGGAAAAATGCAAGAAACAGTTGACAGACCTGTGTCTACCAGCAGACTGGTAGGTAGATGACTGGTAGTTGTATATATGGTCCTTACTGATAAATGGTGAAGGCAAAATGTCAGCATGGCATAACACTTTTAAAAGCGTCTAAACGAATGAAGAACAACAGAGCCTAATAGGAGGCGACTATCAGAGCACAAGTGTCACTCAAGTTCAAGCTCAAGTTTGCTGTTATGTGTAGAAGGCTCAGTGAGATTCTTATCTGTCACAGAGCAGTGAAAGGAGTTTAATGGCAACATCAGACAATGAATACACTGTTTATAAGAAGCACCTCCCAGGTTCACTCATGTAGAAGTCCATATGAATGGTTGTTGAGTAGCCTTATGACCTTATGCTAAATCCTTGAATCTCCTGGCATGAGTATTAAAGATTCTGTGTAGTTTGCCAGAACAGAGAAAGGAAAAAAGTGCCACTGCTGGTTTATTGAGGTCTTGAATATTCCTGTTTGCATTTCTAAGGCAGTGTATGCTACATATGTTGTGATCAGGAGGGGCTCCCCACATCCCAAAATGCAGTGACACCACAACAGTCCTGAATTCAAATTCAATGAGTTTTATTTGAACAAGAGTACCTTTACACGCCTGTTCCTACTTCCTCACGACTCTGACTCTCTGAGAGAGGTGAGAATCCTCCTTTAAAGGTGGACCTGGCAGTATGTTTGGTGCCATGGTAGAGTACACTTTGGAAGCACTTCAAGGCCATATTGAGCTTGATAAAAACTTGAGCATTGAGCAACTCCACGTGTGTCCAAACTACAAGTACTCCAGAAGAATACTGCCACCCCAAATGTTGGGAGACAAATGGACCTTTATATTCAATCTCCCTTAGTCCATCCATTGTCCCCTTTCCCTGACTGGAATTTAAACTGAGAACTATCCTGGCCAGGATGCATCTCCATCCAGGTGATCCTTACATTATGGCCTCCAGGCCGGAAAAAAGTGTTCCACACCAACCCACTCCAGACACCCATTCATCTGTAATAGCATAGACAATGTCTTAAACAGAAGTACAATTTCTGACATTATAAAGTGCTTTGTTGTCCTGAGATGAACAAATAAGGATAAACTGCACTTGGCACCTTTAGATGCTGGTGAACATAACATTTTAGGAGACATTCAGGCTTTCCAGAGACATCTAGGGAAATAAAAGTGTGAGTGAGCCTTCTTGATGATAGCCAAGATGAAATGTGTCCACTTTAGGCCATTAGTAATGGTGACTTCAGGAAATGTAAAGCTCCTCCACATTATGTTTGCTGATGAAGATGAGAATGCAGTCTGTCTGTCTCCTGCTTCCTGAAGTCTGTGAGCAGCTCCTTACTTTTTTCACATTAACTGAGAGATTCCTTTCCTACCATCACTATGTCACAATGCACATTTATAGCCTAAAACATGAAAACAAGCTAACTGCAATATTACAGTAACATAACTAGCACATCTCATGAAGACAAAATTAGTCTTTTGGAGTAAAACGAATCATTTGAAGTCAGGTTAATGAACGTATGTCTAAACTTATAACTAGGTAAAACACCCATCTGACACCAACTGTTCTGAAATTGGAGGTACAAATATTTTGAAATGGGTGCAAGGCCACCAAAAAAGCTCCACAAAGCAGGTCAAGACCTTCTTTGGCCAGTCTAGAAATATCCTTACCACAGGCAGACAGTGGACTATACAGGAACAAAAATGGGAAGATGGTTTTAAAAGTTCAAAATGCACAACAATGCAACCATAAACCATTTCAATGAGGCAAGTACCACACAGAATCTGTATAAATCAAGACGTTATGTGAATAAAAGTGAAAAACCGCAAAATGTAGCCAAGGCAAATAAGACTATGTAGGATTTGCCTAATAAGGCAAAGGTGAACAAGTTTCAATATCTAATCCAAAAATCATAATCCACGAAAATATGAAGAAACCAGAAAACTCAAAAGACAGCTGGGCTAACATAAACCTCCAAACAACACTCAATATTCCACTGCTGGGACCCTTTCACTAACCTTAATATAAAGGCAAAGGGTGAACCCAGCAACAGTGATGTCAGGTGGGCACCCCCCCTGTGGTTCCATCCCACAAAACACAAGGAATGGTGGCTTATTTAAAGACATTGGTTTGATGTTTAATATTTGTGTACTAACAGACATTACATAAACACATGAAAAACAATAGCCTAACAACAACAGAAAACAGTAATAAACAGAAAATATATCTAAGCTAAGGAATAAACCATGGCTGAAACATAACACAGACTTGATCGGCAGATCAACATGAGCTTCAACCTTACAAGTGACAAAATATCCAGATGGGAGAAGATCTGCTGGGGTTCCTGTTTGTGTCTGAAGTAAGTCCTTTTTCAGAATCTTGTGTAGATTTAAGGAGTGTAGTACACATCTTATGAACACTTTTTTGTAGAACGTGTTGGTGATAGATAGATAGATAGATAGATAGATAGATAGATAGATAGATGGATAAGAATGAAAGGCACTATATAATAGATAGATAGATAGATGAAAGACACTATATGATAGATAGATAGATAGAGTGAAAGGCACTATATAATAGATAGATAGATAGATGAAAGACACTATATGATAGATAGATAGATAGATAGATAAGAATGAAAGGCACTATATAATAGATAGATAGATAGATAGATATGAAAGGCACTATAAGATAGATAGATAGATAGCACTTATGTTCCTGGGGGTGAGTACCGAATTCACAAAATCAAAGTAATTAAATACTTCCTAAACTTTGGAAGGAACACAAAGAAAAGCATAACTTTGAAAAGTAATTGGATTAAGCATGCAGTGTTTATTATGTCCCAGTAATCAGATGTGAAGAAGACCGATTAAAACAAGGGCAAAATGAGCACAGGCTGAACACTGACAACAATAGGACAAAAACTGGTATTTTATCAAGGGAGGTAAAATCTAAACGTGAATTCCAAAAGCATCACTCAGCAATTGGCTATCTTCTTTACTGCAATAAAGCAAAAGCAGTGCAGAAAATGCCAAATGCAATTGATTATATCTGTAAATTGAAAAAAAAAACCTCTCTCCGCAGAGATTCAAAAATGTGTTTTTAGATTCATAGCTTTAATTACAAGGCACAAACTTGGGCCAGAAAAAGTGAGGTGTTCTCTAAAGAAATTGATATTCTTTAGAACAAACTATGATTGGCAATGAGCTATGCAACAAATATTCAAAAAAGTTGAAATAGTGTGGAATTTCCCATTTCTGCTTTAACTCAAAATTTGGACATGCCTATCAACATGGCTGTAGTTGAGGAGGAAGATGAGGATGAAGATGGCTTGTTTACAGCAATTGCAGCAAACAGCTGGAGAGGTGAGTAATTAAAATGCCGGCTGTAGCGCTGGAATCCTCCACTATGCATGTCCCTGCTGAGCCTGCTATTTCTGAGCCAGCTGTAGCAATGCAACGAGATGAATTGGGAATGGCAGCCCATGTGGCCTGGACCCTGCATGCACAAAACTACACCAATAACAGTGAACATGTAAAAGTTTTTGCCTAATGTAAAGCAACAGTTTACTAGGAATGAGGCCTTTGCGGCAACTGTCCCAGAGTTACCAGCATGTTAAAGCAGTAGCTTATGAATGCCATGGTATAAAACAGCTAGATAGAGTTATAGAATTTAACCACTTAAAGTAGCTCTGCTCAAAACAGTAAATAGACTAAATGGTGATGTGTATGAAATTAAGGCTCCAGATAATTTTTCATGAATCTGTAGTCCACTCTAATATTGGTATGTTTGAATCCCTATTGGACAAAATTTATTGTTGTAGGCTAATGCCTTTAACCAGGAGTTTAGGGACAAATAGCAAATTCCACAATCCCAAGTGAATTACTTAGAAGCCTGCAAAGCCTAGCCATCAAACTGAAGAAGACGTGGGTTATGGAGCAAGATGTTGACACTGATCCTTCAGTCAGTATCATCGACTATGAGCTGGTAGTAGTCCATGAATTTACATACCTGAGCTCAACGAACTTCGAATACCTTTTACTGTAAGATCAACAATGTATTATATGGCAGATGCAACCTTTTCTAGACTAAGACAGTATAGGCCAATAGTAAGTTCATGGAGAACAATGATGTCCAGCTTTATGTTGAAGTCACACAGACCACATTGCTGTGCCCCAGTGAGATCTGGATGCTGCACATAAAACAAGACTAGGAATTTAAATCCTTGCACATGCTCTGCCTCAAGTGTATATTCCGTGTCACTTGGAGAAAGAAAGTCGCCTACAACGCAGCGTTTGAGAAGAGAGTCACCATCTCCACATTTCGTCGTTCACATTTCTCAAGCACAGACATATACATTGGCTAGGTTATGTTTCACACAAGGCCAACGGTCAGATACCCAAGAACTTCCTCTTCAAAGAACTGGCATCTAGCAGTAGGCCAACAGGAAGATCATAGATGTGCTACACGGATGTCTGCAAGTGCAACCTCAAGGCTCTTGGCATCAACACCAGCAACTGACAGTCTGTCACCTCAGATAGAAGTGCCTGGAAACAGGAGGTGATGAAGAGTGTCTCAAGGTATGAGACCAAAGTGATGCAGTAACCCAGTGGTTCTCAACCTGTGGGGCAGACCCCCCTAGGGGGGCGCAAAGTAACAAAAAGGAGGGCGCCAAGATGTGAAAACAAGAATCAAAAATATGAAAAAACATCTGTTGAAACCAAAACAAATTAACTTAAACTACATTCTGATACTAGAACAATAAATATAGAGTCAGATAAATGTCAATAAAAGTTAAGTAGGTATAATAAAATATGCATCTACATTTCAAAAAAATGTTAGGTGAGGCCGCGATTAAAACTGTTATGAAAACTCGGGTCACAAATACTTAAAGGTTGAGAAACGCTGCAGTAACCTGATGACAAGAGAGTCCACAGGAAGTCCCATGCCCAAGATGTTAGAGTGCCCACAGTGTCCTGCTGTGCAGGATTGAAGGCTGCCTAATATTACTTAATAAAGACAATTTAATGGATGGCTCAATTATAAATCTTGCTGTTAATGAAACTGGTGCAGAAGTGGTAGCCAGACTCAAATAGGCCCTGCTTGATCTATTGGTACTACACCAGCAGCCATGGACATTAAGAGGGTAAATTAACCATTTGAGTAGTTTGCTGAATGTGTCTAAATATAACCTTAAGAGTAATCAGTAATAGCAAAGCCAACCTGATAATAATACAGTTCTTCTGCAGTTGCTTAAAAACAGTGCAGGCCTTAACTGTGCTGCGTGTCTGCCTGAAAAGTTTATATGGGGAATTATTTTGTTAGCTCATTTGAAAAATAATAAACATTTTGTGTCATCAGTGCAATGGAAGGCAGAAGGGCCAGTCGATACTAAGACAAATCAAGTTGTTTTGTTGTGGTCGGGTCCAAGGGTGTCCCTATTACTTGCTTTCTGATGGGTTACTTAGTAGACCTTAACAGATTGCCACAAAATCCAACTGTAGTCCATGTATGATTACTCTTAACAGCCTCATCACTGTCAAGGTTGACCGCTATTGCAGTAAACTACTTTCCCCTTTCTTTTGCATCTTCTACCTCAGGCAATTAAACAAGAACAGGCAGGAGAAAAAGATACCCTTTTATTCATAGATTAATGGAAGGTCTCCGATGGTGCTCCAAATAAAAGTTCATCAGCAGGCGGTTCTCTGTCTTAGTATGTTGATGTGGTCTCCTCTCCAGCATGACCTTTGACAGAGATTGTCGAATTTTATCTTGGGCACCTGTATTTCCCCCAGGTTTTGTTCCTTGAAGAGGAAGGGGTTCTCCTTCCAGAATGTTCTTTCCACTCCATGCATTCATCCTGGGGAGAAGGGCTTATAGATCTAATGTCTCCCTGCACACCCGCACTGGCCCACTCTTATCCTTTTTGTCACAGATGTCCAAAAGCATTCAACAGAAGTTCTTATCCGTGATCATATTCCTATAATTCTGGAGGGAGGATATCTCAATGGCTTACCGGCAGAAATTTAACTAGAGGTCATTTGTATTTGATCTACAAAGACTGCTTGTTAAATATTAGAAAACTGAACAGCCATAATTGACCTCCCTTACCACAGGCAATGCTATCCATTGCAGAAACTGTATTGAATTCAGAACTCATCTTGGATGGTGACTTGCTGATATTCTGGTTAATACAGGAGCTACCTGAAACTGCAGCAAACAGCATAAACACAGCTCTAGGAAATGCTAACCGTGTTGTATGCACAAACAACGTTGAAATTGCAGCAGTCAGACAGAGCAGATGAGCTACTGTTCAATCCAACACTGTGACTAAGTATTCTGAAGGAGACTTGGGTCACATAAGAGATTTATCAAAGACAATGGCTTTAAACTGTGGTGGTATGCCCCCAGTGAAAATAAGGTTGTGTGGAACAGCTGTGTCACTGTTGAAGCAAAAAGCTGGCATGGAGGTATACTCGTAGTTATATCTGTTTTATCTCTCTGTGTATACCACAGATTAGCAGCTGCATTACCATGGATGCCAGATGCTCTGGAAGTGTCCAATGCAACATCTAGCTGGGACAATGTGTACATTTGAGTCATGCATCTAATTGTAGAAGATGGATTAGGAGATGTGTTAAGGGCCATGTACATCAAAGTCTTGAGCTGCTTTACCTAAGTGGTTATATGGTCTCTGTTGCAACAGCAGATTAAATTGTACAAATCAGCAAATCTGTTGTAGTTAAGATTCCACCCACCTTTTGGTACAGACCTTTATTAATAAAGCTGTCTTGTGTTATGATCACTTGGAAATGGTGGAACTTTTCAAATGTACATAGAACGTAATTCACACACTGCAATGCATACGTTGTGATATTCACTTGGCTTCTAACACTCCTTGAACATTTCATTTCTAAATCCAAACATAGTTTGATGGTTAAAACCTCACACACTGGAATCATACTATAGAGTATGTCCTAGTTGACTAATCCAGATGCCAATGATTGTCAATGCTTGTATAACAGTAATAATAATATTATTAAAACAGTTATGTCATGAGTTTTATTAAGAATGCTGCATAGTGATGATACATTTGAACACTCTGAGCAAATGTCTTCCTGATTCAAGTACTGCAGACTCACATGACATTGCATTCAGGGAATAGGCTATTAAATGGAATGACGTGACTAGCTACGCGACTTCAAAGCATCTACTGTACCAATGTTGTCATGAAATATGATGCAATATTTTAGGCACACGTAACATTTTACAGTCTCTCTGAAGAGTTTTTGCCAATGTTATCCAAGTGTTACAAACTGCATTCAATGGTTTGTCATTAATAAAATAATATCTTTCAGTTTTGGAGGAATTCTGTGCTCTGCAAACCACTCTAGAAGTAACCAATGACTTTACTATGGGACACTTGAATATCCTTATCCAGGGACCAGTTGATGTAGACATTGCTTCATGGTGTGAAAACCCATTTTATGAGGAAGGCACAAAGGTCCTTGTAGCTGCGTCTGATGAATGTTTCAAAGTTGTTTAAATTAGTTCTGATGCAGCTACCAGCCAGGCATTCCGGCACTAGTATGATTTGCTGTGCAAGCAAAAACTCCACAGTCCAAGTGTCTTCATTTTAAAACATTTTAATGAAATTCAAAGAAAACAGTTCACACAAAACAATAGAGAAAAAAGTTGATAATACACGCAAAAAATAAAAGGTAATAAGGGACATTTATGATATTCTGCTTATCGTATACTGTACACTCGCGGATATGTTCTCCCACAGATAAGTCTGGGCTTTTTGATTTTACGGTATAATTTCCAGTATTTTATAATGTTAGTCATATAAGTCGAATGCGGTAAGATTACGATATGCTAACGCCCACCTGAGAGAGTAATCACGGAGCACACGGCCTGTTTTTCTAAGTATTGTGACTACGTGAGCACACAGTAATACCTGAAATATTCCGAAGCAACATTTGCACTGATTTGTGTTTTTTGTACCTCACACCTTCATATACCTTTATCGTAAGAGCATCCCTTACCGATGATGGAGCGTTCGATCGGAAGAAAATATGAAGCTGGTTTTAAATTAAATGCCATTGAAGTAGCAAAAGAAATTGGTAACTGCGCTGCTGCAACAAAATTCAATGCCTCTGAGAAACTGATGTGAGATTGGAGAAAGTAAGAAGATGTAAAAAAAAAAAGATAAGTGTTGCATTTTTGAACGGGCTCATAAGTAGGGATCTGATTTTATGATTGATCTTTCCGGTTTCAAGACCCGACTTATACGTGAGTATAAATGGTAGATATCTAGGTTATATTTCTTAAGGTTTTTATGTATCGTTCTACACAACGGTCAGAAAATGACCATCTGTCTCACCATTCATGTTTCTTTCAAGCTGTCTAACTTCATTCTAGGAGCTATTCTACTGTCACACAGAGTTAAGATTTTAAACATTTCATTTTCTATAATTTATAGGGGATTAAACGGAATCTTCCATTATGTGAAGCTCCTTGCCCCCTGTGTTGGCTGGGATTGGCTCCAGCACACCCCCATGACCCTGTACTTAGGATATAGTGGGTTGGATAATGGATGGACGGATGGATGGATTTATTATATTCACGTTCAAGCTAAGCAGACTAAGGAAACATTGCCGTTAACACTAACTTAAAGAATTTGACTCTTACAGTCCTCACAAGTGGAGTTAATGCAAAACCGGATCCAGAATATTGGTTACCATCTGAGCCAAGCACGAGTACAAGTGAACCAGACTCACCAGACTGACTCCTAACCAGCTGATGACCTAAATTTGCTTGCACCTGACAGGACTCGATGATTCCTGTTACATCCTTCTCATTCTTATCATTGCTATAATCCATTGTTTTCATTTCAAACAACAAACACCTTTCTTTACCTACAAGTTCTGAATACTATTTTTAGGGAAATTGAGAAGCCATCTGCTTTTCTTACTGCCTAGAGTTGTGATTTCAGTAGGAAACTGGAGCGTGTGATATAAAGTAATGATATTTACATCTGTTGTGAACTTCTTTTTACCGTTGGATAGAGAGAGCTACTCTGATTTGTAAAGAACAAGGCTGCTGAACATTTTCCACCATTCAAACAGACAGTCGACCAGTTTTATGTCTTTCTAGATCACTGTAATTAATGTAATAATTTCTATGCCATGTAACATCGTCATATGCATGTTTGCTAATGTCACTGTGGCTATTTTAGGGCTATTCACACAAGGCTATATTTCTCTTATAATATTCACTAATGTGCACGTCAAAAACATTTTATTTCACAAATAAATAGGAAGTTTTAAACATGGGATTATCAGGTTTACATAGTAACTGGAGACAGAATGCTGAATTGCTAATTACTTTTTTATCAACAGTATACGTTTATAGAGTCATTATATTCACAGGGTAGAGTGACATTTCTAATTGCATGTGATAATCAGCAAGCACAGGCCCACATCCCAAACACAAAGCCTATATGCCTACCTCTTCCTCCTTGGTTTTCTTTCCTCTGCCATTCTCTTGAATTTGACTCAGAGTTGAGTTGAAAACTCTTGTTTGGGTCTCTTTCAGTCCAGCCCAAGAACACCGTTTGCGGTTAGGTAATACCTCCAGGAAATCCAGCTTCCGCAACCTCTTTTTAACACGCAGGTGACCTCGGAGCCTTTGAAAAGCCATCATTTCCATTTATTAGAGGGGCAGGAAATCCAGTCCATTGTCTTACTCTGTGCATGCTAACACTCAGGGGAAATCTAACGTCTCCTTTTCTGTAGCTGCCCATGCACTACAAACAAATACCACATCCTGCTGACATGCACTGTTAGTGTTTTGTGCAGCCCTGTCCCTGGCACAACCCGCACCCTGGAGCAATGCTCGAAGTGTTGGGCATCCCGGTTTATAGAATTTGTCAGTTGTGATGCAGTGTTACACAACTTGCCGATGCACAAAAGTTCTTCAAGGGCCGTCAAAGTCCTTGTGAAACTGGAAATGATGCGACAGAGAAAAATTAGTAACCTCAAGCATTTGTGTTTAGTGGAGAAAAATAAGATGGGCTCAAGCTCTTGGGTAAGACTTTATGGCTGCTCCCGTACGCCAACTGAGAGCCAAAATGGATGTAGGTTCATGTTCCACCAATTTCTGATTTAATAAACCTTATTTAAATTAAATTTTAATTACACTTGCTTTGGCCTCTTAGCGTCTACCTTTATTATTTATTATTCCAAGGTATTTATTCAATCTCTGTAGGCATTTATAAAATATGCCATTGTTTGCTAATGATCACATGGACAAGTCACTGAATACAGATGCTTCTCTTTAGCAATTGTACCCATGTCTCATTTGAAGTAATTGTTGGCATTTTACATTTTCTGAAACGAGAAAGTTTTAATTTTATAATTCAAGTGGCTGAGCTTTCTTCATTGACTTAAAATACCACTGGTGAAATATTCTGAATTTATGAGATATATTCAGTTGTACTCAGCTACATTAGGAAAAGCTTCTGCAGTAATCTGTGGCAGGTAGACTAGATTGACTGTATCATCCATCAGGATTATTAGCCTCAGATGCAAATCCTTTCATAATGTTACAGTTCTTTCCTTTTGATTGAGGAGGACTTAAGAGAGCTGAGTTTGCTGTTCTTGTTTCAAACATATTCCTGATTTTACATGTAATTAGCTCTCCATGACAAATCAAAGCCCTGTTCTGCAATTTAAAAGTCATAGCAGTGGACAGCAGCTAGAAGTAATATATATAATTTGTTGAATTCATTCATATTGGTGAATTTGCAAAGCTTTGCAAAATGCCAGTAGTGTGCTGGCTAATTACAATCTTCTCCTAGGCTACCATTTACATTTTTTGGAATTAATGCATATATTCTAGTAGAAAAATAAACTTTACCTTGTTTTTACACTTTAGGATAGTCGACTTGAAATGATATTTTCTTACTTGTGAGTTTGCTGGTGTGCATCTGCATTTTTAGGACAATTACTCTAAAAGGTAGAACTAAGGACAGCTAAATTCACCTGGTAAGTGTCTTTTAAAGTTATCTATCTACCTATCTAGTAAATTGATACCTATCCTATAAAAGGAAATTGGTATGAACACTGAAAGGAAGGAGTTTAAGAAAATATATTAAACCAGGAAAGACCATCAGTCAATGGCACAAAAGGAGCAGACAGAATCATAGCCAGGGTAACAGGCCAGGGTGTGTAGTGCCTGCAAGAACAATTGTTCAACCAAAATAAAACAAAACTAGAGTCAAATTTAAAAATCAAGATAACAAGATATCTTTAGCCCTAATTATAAGAAAATGAGAGAGAGAATAAGTCATCTGCAGCACCATTCACAGCAGACGATGCTTATAAAAAATATTCAGTTTTCACAATTTTTTGTTATGCACCATTAAATTGCAATGAATTTAAATTTAGATTTTTGAACACAACAAATGGAGCTTCTTTAATGCCAACGTGAAAACAGATCTAGGTAAAGTGGTAAACATTAAGATTCCATATCCTTTTATATGTCACATAAGAAGCTCAATGGAGGTCACTGCCTCAAGTGAAGGGCGTATTCTAAGTGCACCCAACTGTATCTGGAAGGTCCGACTTGTGGTGAGTCACTACGGTGGCCTAACCTACACAAGAATAAAGACAAAAGAATACTCAAAGCAACTCTGTGAAAGAAGGATTGAAAAACACAAATCAGGGGATGGAGTCAAGAGAATATCCAAGAAAACAAGAAGATAACCAAGTCACTGAATATCCCTTGAAGTCCAGCTAGGAAATGCAAACAGCATGGCCCAGCTGTAAGCCTGCCTACATTTAAGAAGATGACGAGAGACAGAGGTGACCAAGAGACCTATGAGAACACTGAAGGAGTTACCATTTACAGTGGATACAATTGAGTAGATGGTTGCTTTATGGGACAGTGACAAAGAGAAAGCCACTGTTAAAAAAAAATGCACAGGAGACAACAATGTCAACTAGAAGGGTTTTATGGTTCAAAATCAAACTTTTTTGACCATCAGACTAAACATCATGTTTGAACACTGCACATAATAAAAAAACACACCATCTCCACCATGAAGCACAATGAGGGTAAAATGAACGCAGCAAAATCCATTGGAGGTCCTGGAGGAAAACCTGATGTAGTCTGCAAGAAATCTGCTGCTTGAGAGAAGATTTGATTTCCAGTAAGACGAGCGGAAGCTACATAGGGATGTCTTCAAAACAACACTATGAATGTCCTTGGAGTGGCTGAGTCCAAAGGAGAACTTTCAGCTTTACTCAGTGTAGCCAAGTCAGTACTTTTTCAGCCCAACTGGGTTATTTTTAATAAGCTTCCTCAGGAAGAATTGGGCTTTCGTAGGTTCTGGATTTTTTTGGGATACTATTTTAAATACAATGCAGTATTTTTGCCTATTTTCCAACACCCCTCCACCGCATGTTACTAAGTTCATCATCCATCTGGAACTCCTTCTCCTGCTGTTTGTATTTGCTTTTTATTGTTGTAACATCTCCAAGGTGAGTAAAAACCCGTTGGGTGATGGTATATACCCATTGTATCACTCTTAAAAATGTCTGAAGGGGATCCCACCACCTAGGCTTCGATGGGACAGTATGTACCTAACCTTCTTACTCTTGACACAGCCTCCCACTTTCTGGTGTGTTAATCTGTCTTCCTCAAGCACTGGGCTATTTTATTTGGCAAATTCACTACTTTAAGCTGTACTTGGGCTATAACTGTCAGTCCTGGCTGGGCTTTTAAAAAGCTGTTCCCTTGAGATTGCCATGCGACATGAGAGAGCATAAGCAGCTTGCTCAAGCAAAGAAAAATGGGGGGAAAATTGCACAAAGATGTGCACAAAGACTCAAGGCTGTCATGGCTTCTAAAGGTAAAGCTCTCTAAATACTGTCTTGAAGGGGATGAGTACTTATGAAGTCAATTATTTTGTGTTTTATGTTTATAATTAATTCTAATTACTGCACTGTAGTAGAGACTGGGGTTTACCTCCCCAGTGTTCCCTGAGTGGAGTTTACAAATTCTCCGCTTATCTGCATGGATTTCCTCCACATGTTCAATATCAGGTTCATTGGCACAAAAACTAAACCAGTAAGTTAGGGACAGAAATGATGGTATGGTAGCCAAGGCAAAAGGGAGAACAAGCAGAGATGTGACGAGAACCTTTACCAGGGTACATATTGTATATTTTATTTACTTCTGTGAACCAAAATGAGCAGTTAAAGACAGGTATGTATTAAGATAATAGGAGGTAAGCAGTATACATATAGATGACAGAAACAAAATAGCATTGGGTTTTACCTTTGATGAAAACACTAAAATCTAAGCAATGCAAAACTCTAGACAACATGTCTTCAATGTAAGCAGGCAGAACAATGCTAAAGAAGTAAATTCTATTATGTGACTCTGCATCATTCATTGTGCCTAACCCTACCCCTAACCCTTCCTGAATTTCAGAGCATTATTTTACATTTCACACTGAGCTGTCTATTTGTGTATCCTGTAGATGAAGAAGTGGTATATTTAAGTGAATTTCTATCATATTACAGTCATATGGCAGTTCAGATGTCGGCACACAGCAGAATTTGGTCTGCATACATAAAGTGACACGGATACAACTGATATCAGTGGAAATGTTACTTGTCTTTTTCACAACATGTAAAATTGATGCACACTGTTGTTCCTCCAACCGTTTTTCATCCTTCTGATGTATCATTTTCTCTCATTTCACACATTTGTACCCTCTCTCCTCATTTAGAGCATGTATGTAACACTGAAAAAGTCTGCATCAAATTAAAATACCAACACAGTGACAATGTCTTAGGTTACATTCACTTCTTCTTAGTTTACAGATAATTCCATTTCCAACATAAGTTATCCTACAAATATGTCAATTACAAAGCCATTAGCAGTGTCTGAGAATGCCCATTTGAAACAAAACTGAGTGCCATTATGAACAAAGCTGTACATCCTGATCAAACATCCCACAAATTATTCAGCAGAAGTGTGTCAAGAAATGCTACGGGGTCTCCTTTATATTGGCGGCAATACACCTGCATAATGCCTCACTGGGACTGGGCCTGCCAAGTGAGAAGTTTTATTTCTTTTTAATTTTCCTCCTTTTAATTCATTCTGGTGTGTGTTCAGACCATAGTTTGTGTATATATTTAGTTATTAATTTAATTAATCAAGTTCAAGCACTTTATTGTCATTGTGTAACACAACAAAATTACTTTTTGTGACAGCCCCAAGGTGCATTTAAAGAAAATAATTCCAAATATGTCGTATACAGTGTTAAGTGAGCAAGTAACCAGAGCAAATTATTATTGCTGAAAGTACAGCAGCATAAATTGTTATTGCACTTGTTAATGAATCGTACATTACGTATTCTATATTGTATTACATTAGTATATTAGTAGCACATTACCAATATAGCTTATTGCACATGTTCAATTAAAAATGGAAAATCAACTTCTGTAAAAAGCCCAGTTTCACCCTGGGTACCAATCCATCAGTCTATCAGATTGTTATTACCAGACATTTGGTTGTTCCAAAGTTTTGCTGCACAAGCTCACTGGAACTCTTTAACCAGGCCATCTGTGATGCTCCATCGTATAAGAAGAGCCCAACAGAGATAAAGCGCTGGGCCCTACTTTGGTGGGTCAATGTAACTGAAGTGAATGCAGTAAATGTCTTCTCAGATACGAGCTCAGGTTAGAACTGGAACCAAGATGGCCGGTTCCCAGGTCCAGGTGGACAGACAACAGATGGGACATTAATGGCTGTCAATCTGCAGAGGGAAGGCATCAAAGTGTAGCACCATCCCCTGGTCCAGTAGATCATCACTGTCACTGCATGTGCCATCATCCGTTATAATTTTTAAAACATGCCTGGACTAGCACTTAAGGCGAATCCGTTCTAGAACCGTTCTTTTTGACTTAACATTTGGAAATGGTTTCTTTTTTTCAATGCCTATTGCATGATAGCATGTCTCTGTGATGCTAAAATAGGAAATGACTCACCATACCTTAAATGTAACACTTTTAACAGTTCACTGGACACTTGTGTTGTCATACTGCTTCCTGTCACATCACACAACTATATTCTGTGACTTTTACATTTCTTGTTCAAATTTATCATCCCTTTTTTCTCCATTTTCTCCTCTATTATTTTTGGTTTGGTGTTTTCTATTTTATAACAGTGCTGCTTCAGTTTGTTCAATTTTGTGTGCTCTTTGTTTTTAACATATTTAATTTTTACATATTTTATAATAATGAATATACTAATAGGTACTATTGAAATAAAGAGTGACTGATAAAAAGTGTGAATCAGCATTATTCTGAGACAAAAAGTCACTTTTAACGGAGGCCCGCATTAACATTAAAATACACCAGTATGAAACACATACTGGACTTATTCTAAGAAGTTGCTGAACACCTGATTTTTATCATTTTAACTTTTTCAAAGATTCAATCAACATGAAATGTTTCCTTAAATATTACTCATTCCTTTTAGTTTTTTTCATGCAGTTACAACAAAGTAGTATGGTTTGAATATACAGTACATGCAGCCATGGTGCTGTGCCATCCTAAGATCCATGGCGACAGAAGAGTAAGTAAGAGCAAAGCGGATTTACCAAGTGGTAGCACTTTGAGCCCATAAGAAATTACAACAAACAAAAGAAGATGAAGATTTGAAAGAAGAACACACCATGTGGCATACAAATAGCAACCTTATTGACTGGCTGCGAGCTTCCAAGGCAGGCTTAACATCCATAATGTGAAAACATGCTAGGGGCACCGATTACCAGAATATTCAAGGTTTTAAGCTTGAGGGATAAAGGGCAATATGAACTCAAGCATCAAAGAGAAAATCCGTTTTTATTCAGTAAGTGACATTTTGATCTGCAGGCTTAAACTTAGGAAGGAAATCACAGCAGAAAGGCTTGGCAGAGCATTACAAATGTAACCTTGCTTTGAACTCCTGATATGTCTTAGCTGTTGCACTTGGGGCTCCCCAGAAATACTGTATATTCCCCAGGCTTCAAAGATGCTGAAACACAGCATGATGTTTCATTAATAATTTAACAAATAGGGCTTGAGGTTTTCTCTCAAACCTTTTACACTCATCACATAATTAAACTTCATGCACATGTAATTAAATAGTATAATGAACTGGCAAAAAGAGCAGTGACTTGTGCCAATGTGGTCCTTGTGTATCCTATGTCACCTTGGCAGCACTTCCCCAGACAAGTCCAGCTGTCTGAGACAGAATGAAGTGGGTAAAGGCAGAGAGAGATGGGACCCTCTTGAGTGCCAATGACACGTACAACGTCCAGTATCAGTTCCTCTTTGTCTTCTGATGGTTAACCAACTTGAGATGCAGTAACCTCTGATACATACAGCTTCTAGGTTTAGAATTTATCTTCAGTATGTTGCTGAGTCAAAGGCTTTATGAGAGTCTATGTGCATTTTGTCATATATTTCTGTCCATCACATAACGTACTTGGTGATGGCTAAGCTACCTTTCTACTATTTTTATTATTCTTTTATAATTAACAACTGCTAAATATCAATGAAATGCAGTATATGCAGACTTTCTTCTCAAACTCCCATCTTTGCTTTATTGATTTACAGATATATTCAGTGTATGTTTTAGCATGTTATCGGATCGATCACCTGTAAGTATGTAAAAGGTACCACCTAACCTCTTAGGTTCTTTTCTCAAAGGAGGATAGGAAGATATTTCTAGCTATGCCACTGTTACCTTTAACCTTTTACCTGTGTCATTGTCCATATTGTACCCCGCATATTTAACCCTAGGGACCTGTAATGGTAGGTTGCTCACTGACTTGAGAAGTCTTTATCTTTATTCCTTTACTTCAAACCTGTTTATACAGAGAACCTCATAAGAGTGTCCTCGTGTGCCCTTAAGGGACTGCATGTAGACAAGGAATTAACATCTAAACTGCTTGGTGACAGTCAATGGCTTTTAAGCTTTCACTTATAAATTAGATATAAACGTATCATAACCAACTGCAGTAAATAAGAAACGATACACAACCTGGATATATTATGCCTTTACTCAGTCTAGGTAACAGTAACAAAATGTTGGACACCATTGTATTTTCTAGATGGCTCCATTTTTTTAGCTGCAGATTACGTGTTCTCAAGCAAAAGCAAATTTAGCAAGAGAAAAAAGTGTTTTAAAAGCAGCAGAGAGAGGGCGTCTTCTTTTTAAAAATAAAAAAAACAACATCCCTTCTTGCAAAAAGTAAGGGAACACCTGGCTTGCTGGTTTCTACCTCCATGAACAAGGTATGTTGACGTTATTTTGTAGTTATTCACAGCACAGAAAATGTTACATGCATCATTATCATTTAAGCTGAAGGCTGAAATTCAGAGCTAACTAAGCCACACAAAAAATCTCTAGATTCCTATTTCATGTTCCAACGTCCTTGGTATGCATTACCCTCCTGTTCAGCTTGACAAGAATGCAAATTAAACGCAAAAAGGCCCTTTACCTTAGCAGGTTAAACTCCCTCTTTTACAACATAGCTATAGTATCTTTGCTCATCAGTTTTGACTTATTCTAAATCGTTTTCTTGAAAATTTGTAGTCAGTTTTTGTACCGGACATCTTTTCTAGCTTTGTTTACCACAGAGATTCCACAGACAAAATATCTTCATTTTTAAAAGCTTTAGTAAAAATTCAAGGTAAAACAGTTCACCCAAAAATAGAGAAAAAAATTGGTATTTACAAATTGCAATTGGGATTGTAAAAAAAAAAAAACTGGTTTGTTTCTTTAAGTTTTCTAATACAGTTGAACCATTTCTAAACATTCAGAAAGTGTATGTCTTACAAACCACAAGTGGGTCTTTCAGTCCATGTTAGCAATAGGACTAATTCTAAAATACTGACTTAATTAACACACTGTATCACGGTTCACCGACAAAACCGCGACAGACAAATGAGCGCCAACAAACCCGCTAACTGGTTTTTGACAAATGCGCGCCGACAGAATCGCCACAACAAAATTGCGAGAGAGGCCAAGAGAGTGGGACGCATACATGCACATTATGTACACATTATGTGCTAGGTTATAACTGTTATAACTGCTGATGGCATGCTGCGAACAAATAACTCAGTCGAGGGTTGGCATAATGCGTCGTATGCAAGGCGAAATTACCAGCAGTCAGGCAGCCAGCGAGTCTAAATATGCTCAACTATCAAGACGTCTTGCTGCAATTCTTTCTACATATGCAGGGCGTGATCTTAAGGACTATCTGTGTGCCGTGCTGATGGCATGCCGTGTCTCATAATATTGACTTCTAAAATAAACATTATTATATATGCTTTAAACTAGTAATTCATATTTAATGAAACTTTTACGATTTTGTCTGCATAATTTTATGGGTGCGATTTTGACTCTGCATTTTAATCGGCGCTATTTTGTCGGCGCTCGTATGTCTATCGCGCAAATATCGGTCACACTGTATCACAGATATAGCTGAGGATATTCTGTCTCATGTTAACTTACTGGAGGTGAAAGGAGAGAGAGAGCAGGCGCTGATACCGCTCATTGCCGCACCCACCACATGACAAACCACCTCAGGATCCCAGATTATGACCTGAGTGCAGCCATGCAACGGGTGACACCTGAGCACCACACCAGTTCAGGTGGAATGGAACAATTCTGCCACCAGTCCCCAGGTGTTTCCCTGCAGGTTGGAGGGCCTACATGCAGGGCTGGATGCAGATTAACGCCACACCCAAGATGGAGCAATTGCAGGTTAAGGGTCTTGCTGAAGGACCCAACGAGTCACTTTTACCGTTTAGGCTAAACCATTACCTATAGCTATGAAAGAAAATTGTATTCGATTCAAATTAAGCAAACACTAATATGAGCTTAACTTAAAGCATTAACTTTCTAACTTTGGCTCTTACATTATGCAAAAATATGTTTAAAGTGATGGGAGGTTGGAAAATCGAGAGTACGCCTTATGAGAAGGATTTAGGAGTCATAGTGGACTCTAAGCTATCAACTTCCCAACAGTGTTCAGAAGCCATTAAGAAGGCTAACAGAATGTTAGGTTATATAGCGCCTTGATGTGCGGAGTACAAGTCACAGGAGGTTCTGCTCAGTCTTTATAACACACTGGTGAGGCCTCATCTTGAGTACTGTGTGCAGTTTTGGTCTCCAGGCTACAAAAAGGACATTGCAGCACTAGAAAGGTCCAGAGAAGAGCGACTAGTCTGATTCCAGGACTACAGGGGATGAATTATGAGGAAAGATTAAAAGAGCTGAGCCTTTACAGTTTAAGCAAAAGAAGATTAAGAGGTGACATGATTGAAGTGTTTAAAATTCTAAAGGGAATTAGTACAGTGGATCGAGACTTGTATTTTAAAATGAGTTCATCAAGAACACGGGGACACAGCTGGAAACTTGTGAAGAGGAAATTTCACACAAACATTAGGAAGTTTTTCTTTACACAAAGAACAATAGAAACTTGGAATAAGCGACCAAGTAGTGTGGTAGACAGTAAGACGTTAGGGACTTTCAAAACTCGACTTGATGTTTTCTTGGAGGAAACAAGTGGATAGGACTGGCGAGCTTTGTTGGGCTGAATGGCCTGTTCTCTTCTGGAGTGTTCAAATGATAATTCAAAATACAAAAATCCAATATTCAGAATACTAAGACCAGAATCAAGAAGTAAAAAGCAATTTCTTAAAAGCCTTAACTAAACCAATTAAAGAAGTGGCATGAAACACCAAAAGGGTTAGAAGAGCACAGCAGCTAGTGCTTGTTAATGACACAGTAATACATTGTGGCAAGTGAAGGTTTTTTATAAGCCTCTCAGGTAACTGCAGCCCAAATGACCACACCATGTAAGCTGCCTAACCTTAAATTAGGCCTATGCCTTCAGATATAAAACACTTAAGGATAAGGGACTTGGGGAAAAAACGAAAAACACAATCATAAACAAGGTTAAGGTAAAGGAGTATTAGGGGAAGGTATGAAAGATTTAAGCAAAAAATAAAGTGCTATAAACCTAAAGGAAAGATGAAGACGAGCATTACAGTACACAGGACCATTGACCCATGGCACATCTTATTGTTAGCATTGTATGGTTCGGTGAAGACTCAATAGAAATGCTGCACCATTAAAAAGTTCATTGACAAGGGTGAAAATTCATAAAAAGGAATTACTTTTACCCACACACAGATAAATCTCTTCATAACACTTATAAATCATCAGTAGATAGGTTATTTATCTCTGCGCAGTGTGGCAGATTGACATGGCACTAGCATTCACAGGTCTTGTACTAAACTAGCTGTGTAAGCCCGTGCTGTAAATAGCCCAGGCTCCTAGAAACTCTTGAATTTGTCAGAAAAAACACCGAAATGCAGTGTCAGAGGTTTCATTTAGGAGACATGCTCGCCCCCCTTGTCTATCAGTGGCTAAGGGAGTTCCTCTCTCCTCTGAGGTTTCGTTGTGCCAATGTGCTTGCCTTGCTTGTTTGTTAGCGGCTAAGAGAGTTTGTCTTTCGTTGGCCATTTTACTTTGGCGACAGAGTCGCTTCCTTTGAGCTTCATGCTGCAGCCTCGCACTTCTGGGGTGGACAGACAGACAGACACACTTCCATGTGTAGACATGTATGTTTAAGATCTGGAATATCAAGAGAAATACGTCTCAGCTAGGCCACCTCAGACCACGTCAAAGTGAAGTTTTGTTAGTAGGTCATGTTGCAGAGACGAAAAAACACTTTACTGATATTTTATAATTGTTATGAACACACAAAGAAACCTTTGTTGAGATCTTGTTACATGTAAATGAGTAACAAAAGCATTTTTGCAGTACCTGAACTAAAGTGGTACCAAGTCCATGCTTGACAAAGAGGCTCCCACCTAGCTCCTGCCTGGCATCAAGTGTAGCTCTGCATGCTTTTATTTTCCACTTCCTTTCATTTGTTTTGCCACATACAGAAACACCGAAAATATTTGTAAATAATGCAAATCTTAACAACAGAAATTGTTCTTTCCTTACTTTGATAAACAGAAACATACAGCTTTTGTTTCTAATAGTCTTTTTCTACAGCAGACTACAATCAACACTTTAAATTGCAAGAAATATTTTATCCTGAGGTTGTGAAGCCAGTGCCAACAGCATCATAAATGAGGCCCAGTCAGCTGTCTTCAACTATGACAATGCCTATGATATGTCTGGCAATCAGTGCCCAGACAAGTGAAGTGACTAGTTTAGGGTCACACAGTGCGGCTGAGACGAGGACTGAATCAGCACACTTGTTTAAAGTTTGAGGCACTTGACACTCGTCCACACAGCATTTAAGATTTTCATGCTGCAGTCAGTCGTCTGTTGCATTAAAGACTCATTTCTTTAATTTTTTTTTATTTGGGCACAATCTTGTTCATAGCAGAGCTTGTCCCTTGATGGCCATTAGATATTGACAAGTAGAGCTGGTCAGATTGATTAGGTCAGCAAGACTATTTCTGTGACAGTGTTGTGTGTTTTTCTGAGTTATTGTTATTACTGTGATTAATTACTGCATTAATAAAATATGATGGCTCTTAAAATACTGTAGAGATGACCTAAAGCATCTCAGAATCAGCCTACTTTATCAAAACAGCAAATCTGCTCCGACATCTGGACCTGTGGTAGGTGCATTAATCTTTCTGTTGTACAGGGGAAGAAGGGGCCGTACATTTATTCAGGTCAGCACTTGCTGAAACGTCGACATGTTTGGACCACCTGAAGGCAGGCACGTTAGCACTTTTGTGGCTCTAATTGAATATGTGGGAAGGAGGAGGTTTTTATTTTGTTTTCTCTCTTTTTTTCTTTTCGCCATATTCTGCAAAGCGATGAAATTCCTTTGCATGCTGCTTTCTGACTTGAACGAGTTCCAGAATGGAAAGGCTACGACATTAACTACGACTATGACTTATTCATGGAAAAAACTGACAGGGAGTTCACCAGGGAAAATGGAAAGGATTATTTTGTTCCATTAATAAGAATATAAGAACGTTTATCATTAATTGTGACAGACAAAGCTTCAGACCAGTAATACATCATATGATACTGTAAGATGGGTACGTGACACTAATTATTCCAAAAGACCAAGCAGTTACCAACCAATTGTATGAGCCAAAATGTTTTTTTCCTCTTCTTGATTGCCAACTGTCCCAGTTTTCCAAATTTTCTGATAACCTAATCTTTAATTCACTTGATTAATATTTCATTTTGGTTAAGAATAAAACAGTAAAGACTCGTTTTATTTTCATTAATAAGAAAGGCCTTGTTATGTAAGGCCTCGGCAGAATGTACTGTTATGTTAAAATTGCCCACTAGGTTGTCTTTATATTTCCCTCATGATGTCCTATGGACAAGATGGAGCTGTAAACTTGATCTGTCCAGATAACACACTTCCTTTTTTCACCTCTTCTGCATTTATAATCTTAGATGAGGCAGGACTGCCATTCTCAAAGTGGTCAACCACTGATTTTCAACCTTTTCTTTTTCATTGTGTAGATTTTAGTGACACAACAGTATTTCATACTTGTGCCCAAATGATCTCATCTCAAATGGTGGTGCCTCTTGGGTGAGGTTCTTTTCTATCTCAGACTGATGTCACACGTCCTCAGGTGGCCCATGACCGAAGAACGGAGCCAAAATCGTAAAGAATAGTTAAGCTGCTGTGTAAACTCCATCTACTTCCTGAAGTACCTGTCTCTGCAGATCCTGGATTATAATTTATGTATATTTCTCACTTTATATTTCTTTTTGCATCTCTTTCTGGGTAAACATTTTATGTAATTTTGTGTTATACTAACAATTTATATTTGTAATAGTACATAACTGTATATAAAACAGGACTACACAGCAGACAGGCTATCTATATCTACTTCAGAACGCATCACGGTACAGAAGAATGGTCTATTTTGGTGGACAAACATACACACTAAGATTTCTTTCCAATATCCGGGGGAATAACTTATAACAGTGGTTATACTGGACAAAGAAGATTTCACTTCCTTCACAATTGTGAAAGTATTGTATGGATTTTGGACTATTGATCACAAAAAGCACCTTTAAATTTCAATGTCACGTATTGTTTGATGGTAATAGCTTGTTTTTATGATTTTCTGTTATTTTACAGTAGAACGATAGCTGGAATATCTGTAGCCATTTAAAAGTAGTGCCATTGATAGCAGGAATGCAGCTTGGATATATGACAAGCACTGCTGTTTCATTTCTGAATATGACAGACATGCTAAAGAAGCATACGGCAGACAAGGGTGCTGAATCAACAACTTGTTGACCCAGAATTATCCACACCGTCAAAGCTTTTCCTATTTTAATTTCTAGCCATTCAATCCAATCCAGTCTCCAGACCATCCAAATATTAGGCACAGATATTTTTGCCTTTCCTTCATACAAGCTTGGACTGTTAGAAAATGTTGTGACTGTGATAACCAAGGACAGTGCAAGATTTCGATATCTGAAATATTTCCATGAAAAACTCACGCCAAGATCAAGGCAGACATTTTTGTTGATCTGCAAATCAAATATGTCATCACCACCTAATGGTTTAAAGATCTGCTGCTAGTGGGGCCAGAGGAAAGCGCATGGAAGGCATTCAAGGATGTTACTCAGAATTTTATTGGTGACTACAGAGCACCAAACTACGTTCATCTGGTTGACAACAAGCTTCAACCATACAAATTCAGGAAGTGCAAAATGTTGCTAAGGATTCGTTTGCTTTCATCTTGCATTGATTTACATTCACACTTGGACTTCTTCCCTGCTAGTCTTGGCGCAGTCAGTGCTAAACATGGTGAAAGGTTCCACCAGGACATTCAGCGATGGAAAGGTTCTGTCAGGGCAAGTGGAATCCATCAGTGCTGGTGGACTATTGTTGAACATGGAAATGAGAAGCATCTGATGCTGAGAAATAACGGAAATCGGCAACAAAACATTTTAACTCAGTTGAACAAATGCAAAGTGGCAGCGTCATTATGCAATTAAACTCCGTAAATTCAATAAAATTTAATTTCACGCTTCACCGAATTTCTAAACGATATACTCAATGTGAAATTGTAGTTGTGTTCATTTTGAAGCTGCCTATCATAACCACCTAAAGTTTTCTGGAAGTTGTTCTCCTGTGTTATCAATGACCACCACAGAACATTTAGAACTGAAAGAGAATGAAAAAGACTCAAAGTAACTCAAAACAATGGCTACTTGCAGGGCAAGACTGGACTGTACTAAAGTAAGTAAGGAGTTTTCTACTTTCATTTAAAAGCTGAAACTGATTAAGCCACTCTCATACTGACATGCAGATCATTGGCAAGTCTTGGGAACAATAAAAAAAATACTTTGAACATTTCAATGTCTTGGGAAATGGAAAACTATTTATAGAGTAGGCAAAAAATTATAATGTTTTATTTAAATTTAAAAGTCATGCCTGGAGGAAAGGGCCCATTTAATTGCATACAGTATACGCGGTATATATGCAGTGAGGTTTATAGATCAAAGGGGTGCCAGAACCTATTAGGTTTTAATATAAATCTCATACAGTACCTTAAGGATCGCACCCACATATTTCCTGATGGCATATTGCACTCTAGGCTCCAGAATTCTCCACACCTTCATCACTTTTTCTATTAGAATTTATAGCAATTCATGCATTCCCAGACACAGAGTCCTCAAACTGTCACATTCTCCATATTAAGCCCCTTAATTAGCTTCTTTTTACCAACTTGCAAGTCCAAGTGCCCTGGAAGTGAATCACATCAAGCTGTCCCATGATTCATATAACAACACAAAGCGGTAGCCGTAGAGACCCTAAAAACCTTTTTATGCAGCTCTCTATAAAGAAGCACAAAAATCTGAAGCACTGGAGGAAAAAGTTATTCTGCTCACAATAAATTCAATTTCCTACTCTTTAATCAAAAGCTGAGTAATTTCCCAGATGATTTTAATCCATTTATTGGCAGAAATTAAACAGAGCATCAGAAACAATCTGAGCCACACAAGATGTCTTTATAGACATGGCTTTACTTTTGAGAAATGTAGCTTTTTGTTCATTGAATTGAAGTGCATCTAAACAATTTAAAGAAATTAAACCACATAAACCACCTGTGCACGACTTCAATGACATAGAAGTAGAGAAAACAAATTGTGTAATTAAATGTAATTGTTGAAAGCAGGCAGGAAAAATATGACAGCTATATATAAAACTGTACATTTTACTTTTTCATCAAACATATTCTGTTTTTCTGTCACAGACCGAAGTGATGCATTGATTTTAAATGTCACCTTAATGGTACATCTCACTCTTGTCCCAAGAAGATTGCACCTACACTCTGATGGCTCTTTCAATCAATCAGCGTTTTTCTGCAGACCTGCTTTTTTTTTTTCTTTTCCAGTTGACCTGTCACACACATCCTTGAAAGGGCCTGTCGAGTTAAGGGAAAAAACATGGCACTACCCGCTCTTCTTTGCTTCTCGTCAAATGTCTATGTTTGCATCTCAGTGTCATTCCATTAGGGTGTCCCTAAAATATCTTATAAAAATGAAAAATGGAAATCTCAAGAACCAAATTTTAATCTCAGTGTTAATTTAGTGCAACTGAATGATTCAAACTTATCAATTTATATTTGCTTTTTGTGCTAATGCTTTTACTTATATCTGCTGTAAAGGAAAGTAGGGTAATGGAAGCAACGGAGCTGTATTACATGGTGCTGACTCTATAAGTGTTGAGTCAGCGGCAGTATAAGCTGATATTCTGTTATTCGGGTGAGCAGCTTCAGCGCCAGCTGCAGGATAGCCTATAAAAAGAGCAAGTCTGCCAGAGTCACAGAGTGGCTTAAGGCCATGCCACATTTGACGCCTTCATTTATATGATCATAGCAAGTTGGATGCAGTCAGCAATGCACTCTTGTGAATCTGGTCACGTAAAGTGACATGCCCAGTGACTCACTCCCACTAGTCCATGACTAACTCTAACAAAATCAAACAGGTTTGTCTTTAGTGGTACCAGCAGGCTAGTGTACATGAGAGCAGACAAACAATGAATGCTGTGAAGAAGGTGTTTGGGACCTCAGAAAAAGAACAGAGGCTCATCTGTCTGATGTCTCATGTTTTACATACCACGACAGAATGGAAAAACTATGAACCTTTCTTACTGCACTAGCCCGTGATTGGCTGTCTGAAGAAGGGGTGACCACAACTGTGTGTATGGAGATTGACATGCAGTTAGTAAATTGGACAAATCCAGTGATTATCAGTGATATAAACTGACATTGTCTGGTGACAAGATCAGCAGGAGCAGTCAGCAAGTCTGAGGCACCAAATGACCAGAAGTCACAAAATGTGCCATAGACTTAAAGAGAGTGGCCCTTCTAAGCAAGCACACTTCCTTCAAGAACAATAGAAAGAGTAAAAATCCATTGGGTCAGCGCTGGCTAGTAGCACACAGCACTGCATTACAGTGTAGATGGGAGAATCAGCAAGATGTACATTTCCTGGTCAGGACTCCTAAATAACAGAAGGACAGCTGTAGATGTTTGGTGAAGTTGTATCAGCTCCCTGCTAGACTGTAAAGTATGACCTGGAGGTGCTTCTCATTCTGATGGGATGTCAACAAAACCTCTCCTGGGTCTTGCGGATCCAGGCATATAAGCGCCTCCCGACTCCCCAGTCAGAGTTGGATTTGGGAGCAAAACATAGACAAGGACTTTCTGCTCTGAGGAGACCAGAGGTTGTTACTAATAGGATTTGGAGGTAGGCCATTGTTATTTTGTAGTAAGGCACAGAGGGCATATAGTCTTTGTTATTTTGTATTATTCACTGCTTCTATTCATTCTTCCTATATATTTATTCCTTCTGTAATAAACACTGTTTTTTCTCATGCTTTGGACACAGCATGCATCATTTTGGGTTCACGGATTAGTCTGGAATGCCCCCAGTTGACCACACTAGTTGTTTTACACAGAGGGATAGCATAGTTGTGCAGACATTAGATGTGTTTCCTCAAGGCTCCAGTATCTTGATCATGAATCCTGTGCCTGGTTGTTGTCTGCAGTGACAGTCAAAGGCTATTTGGAGCCCTAGGTTGGAGAAGATAGGGTCTCACATGGTGTCTGGAGCACACGACCACCAACTAACCTAAACGGCGCCCTTCGGTCTCCAGAGTGCGCCATCAGTACTGCAAGACATTGAAGGCGGGGGGTCCACCTTGATGTCTGGGGCGCATACCCCTGAACTCATCTAAATAGTGCCTCTTAGATGACGGTGCCGTAAATGGCTGCCTGTGTCACCTAATAGATAGATAGGACTTTGTTTGTCCCCAAGGTGAAATTTGGAATTTTACAAAGTTCTTTAAATAAATACATGAATAAGTAGATAAGTAAGTAAATAAATAAGTATATGCACACCCACTTTGGTCTGAATACACACCAGAATGACTATAAAGCAAGAAAATTAAAAAGAAAGAAAACATCTGCCTTGGCAGTCACAGTCCCAGTGAGGCATCATGCAGACGTGTTGCTGTTGGTATAAAGGAGCGCCAGTCGTGTTTCTTCACACACTTCTGCTGAATAATTCATTGGCTGAAAGTACTCAGTGCTCAGTGTTAGTGTGTCAGAGAGAGGATGTGCAGCATTGTCCATAATGGCACTCAGTTTTGTTTCTCAGTTCTCTCATTTGGTTCTACCTCTTGGACATTCAGAGTGTGTCCTGTCACAGAGCTTGCCCCTTTAATTCACCTGTTGATTCGGTGGGCCTCTCTTGAAGTGATGTTACCAGCCCAGCACACCACAGAAAAGAAAATCGCACCGGCAAACACAGAATTATGAAGAAGTGAAGGATGTCACTTCTCACATTAAAGGAACGCAGTGTCCTACGGAAAAACAGCCTGCTCTGCGCTTTTTTATAGAGTTCCTCTGTGTTCTGGCTCTGTATGTCTATGTGGAGCTCTCCCTGTAACTGAAGGGATGTTTAACTGAATCCTCTGAAATTCCTCCCTTATATATTTCTTTTAGTACATTAGGTTAATTGGTGATTCCAAATCAGCCTCATTGTGTATTAATGGGGTCTACAATGAAGTGACACCCCATCCAGCACAGATTCCTGCTTTGTGCTGGATGCTACTGGAATAGGATCTGACCCTCTGCCACCCTGAACTGGATTAAGCAGGTTTTGAGGGTATCACGTTATGCTATGTTAATTAAATGGAGAGGTTTCTAGATAGATAACATTTTCAGACATAGTCATTCTGGTACTTTGAATATTCTTTCATTATTGCTGCTGCGCTAAATGCATACCCCTTAAATTAATGTAGATTACCTCTGAGAATAATGAAAAATTTGGTCGTATTTTTTTCCTCATTTACTTTTCTCCACTTTAATCATTTCCATTTATATGTATATCTAGCTATATTTTACCATTAGATGGGCTTAGGTCTCCCGAGGTTTGCTCTAAGGATTTATCCATCTTCTTAGCATGATTGACACTCGCTAAATGCTGAACACAGCTTTCTTGGCTTAGCAATTATATAGGTAGTGGTTTCCAAGCCATGTGTGGTCTGTTTACAGTGTCGGCTGTTGTTTCAAGTCAGACTAATAACACATTATACGTTGATAAAGCGCCAATTTTTTTTTTCATACTTTAAAATAAAAGATATTTAGTCCCCATCTCCTTTCTGTTGGTGACATAGTAAACTAATATTATTTTGCCAGTATTTTCTGGGGTTGGCCGGAGGATTAGCTTTAATTAACCTGCCGGTTATTTTTAGATGGGCTCTAATGTTTATCCTGTTAAGCTGTTTCTCATACCGTACATAATTGGCCTCATAAGCCTTCAAATTCTCATGATTTTCCTGCTTAGCTCATCCACACGTATACAGCATATATTTAAGAGAAAGAGTGCAGGGAAACGTGCGTAAGAGTTACTGATACCCCAAACTGTGACCAGCTGGTGACCACTCACCTGAGGGGCTTTCAGGGTTTGATTACCCCGAGTGACAGTATACAAATCATCAAGATAAAAATTGTTAGGTCAGAGAAGGTGCTGAAGTCTGAAAGTAATGTTTGATTATCACTACTGCCTCATCGCTGCAGACGGTGTTGGGAGTAATACGTTAAACGTAATGCGTCTTACGTGGTGAGATTACTGTTTAAAGTAACGAGTAACCTAATGCAGTACAGTACTTGTGTTACTGAAGTCCAAATATCTGCACTACTTGTGTAACTACTGAAGCCTATCCCTGTCACTCCAAAAAACAGAAAAAAAATACTGTGATATTTTGCAGTTTGCCTGCTGCTGTTGGTGTAACATCATGCACACGTGCACGCCACACATCTTCCTACAGCTGACGAAGAGGTTAAGCGTGTGTGTAGCATGAAAAAAACTGAACAAAAGTTCTAGGCATACACTTAATCCTGCATATGCTGAGGGGTAAATTTAGTCTGCCCAGTTTGGGATCACAGTGATTATCACAATAGAAATGGCTGTAAGGCAAGAAGCAAGTGTGGCTGACGGTTCTTCGCAGAGCTCAACCGCACAACCAAGCTGAAAGGTGCGTGCTGTGTGTAGTCCAGTGACAGAAACGTAGAAATAAAGTATCTGTTTAGTTTTAATCCAGCTGTTTTCTATAGATATTGTGAAACAGTGTAATCAGGTGGCACAGCACCAAGCGTTCATACTGCCTAAGTTTAGCGGCTAAAGTTGAGGATGGAAAAAAGCAATTGGTGTTAATTACTACAAAACACATCAAAGACTTAAAGTATTGATAAAACACAAGAAGTGTATCAGATCTGGCTGTGTTTCTGCTCAGTTTGGTGAAGGTTCATGTATGGACTTAAGGTAACATGCTGGCCTCTGAAATGTACAGTTTTTCATACAAAAGAAGAAAGAGTAACATAAAAGCAATGCAGTGTTTGTAACACATTCCATTTTAAAATAAGTAACTAACACGTTTAGTTAATTTTTTGCAAGTAATGTAACTAAATTACTTTCAAATGTAACACTTCAGAACACTGGCCACAGTGTCCTTGGTCTGAATCTCGGTCTGGGTGCTTCCTGTGTTGTATCTTCTCACCATGTCTGCTTTGGGTTTCCTCTGAATAATCCATTTTGTCTTCTCATCTCAAAGACACGCATGTTAAACTTTAAATTGTTCCAGACTAAATGAATGTGTGCATGAGTGTGCCCTGTGATGGTCAGGTCAGGTGGTGTTGGGTAGCATGCACTGATACAGCGCGTTATCACACCCACCACATGACAAAACAGCTTGGGATCCTGGTTGGCAACACCTCAGACAGACACGTAGTCCAGTCCCACCTTTTGGAAATGTCTCTCTACCTGCTGCAGCCAGGTGTTACATGAGTGGTCCCTTGACCTTGTCCAGCCACTCGGGTCCTCAATAATGAGGATCCTGCAAGTCGGATCACCCTCAGGGAATTGCTGCATATGGCAGTAATGCCGTAGCTGACGCTCCCTCACAATGCAGGTCCCCATGAGCAACACAAAGTCAAACGAGTGGTACCCAGGGATTCTTTTCCAAAGAGACACAGTACCAAAGGAGCCCAGTTTTCATTTCCAATCACTGGATAGTATCCACGTCTCACAAACAGGAAGCACCAGAACTCTAAAGACTTGGACCTTCGTCCTTTTGTAAAGAAATCAGGAGCTCCACACACTGCTTTCCAGTGACCTCACGACCCCCCAGTGCTCTCCCAGTCCATCTGCTGACTTCATTAGAAGAGTCACCAGAGTCACATGAATATCACTGCCAAGATACATAAACCTGTCGATGATGCTGACACTCTCACCGCAGACAGACACACTGCTGATGGCCGTGGCCAAGAGGTCATTAAAGGCCTGGATGTTGGTTTCTATTAGGACCCTCGCAAGCCCAGACACTCAGACCCCTCGCTCAGTTTCTCGAGCATCCCGATCAGAACCTCCAGTGAAGATAGAAGCAGAACAGACCCAGCTTAGAAGAGACGGCTTACATTTTGTGTCGTGAAGTTAATGTTCTTGCACTTCAATGATTGCGCATGCAGATCACTTGGAAGAGAAGTCATACAGTATATGAAAGCAATAGCTAGACAACATATTGTGGTGAGCATTGGATTACGCTGGTTTGACGGTATCTGACACACTGCTACATTTTCATTTAAAAACACAGACATTAGTTTCCATTTTTGCCTTTCCTCCACACTATCCTGGTGCTTTTAACCACTGAAAACAGAGACTTTGGAAAACGCTCATCAGAGCCATATATTTCTGAGAAGAACAGCTCAGCACTCCATTGTGGATGTGGAGTTTTGAAAATGCAGACTCTAATAATGCGCTGATTGGTCTGTGCTCATTATGTTGCCGTTCCCGGATTGGATTGCTTTTTCTCAGCCACTTTGTTCACCTGATTCTCGTGCGTTACTCTCATGTACAATTCCACTTCATCATCAGTCCAAACAAAACAATCTGTTCTTGTGCTTTTCGTCTTCACCATTGCTGTCCTGTGTGTTTAAATGCGACCTGCAAAGAAATGTCTAGTGTGGAGGACACTTCCTTTTTCTGGTTTCGTTTTTTAAATGAAACACAGTAGTGTGGATAAAGCCTCAGTCCTAGGGACCAATGTGGCTGCAGGTTTTTTATTCCATCAGTTGCACAATCAGTGAGTCTTACGACCGCTAAGTGATTTCACGGTTTCATTAACCGGACTTATTTTCTGTCTGTTTTTCTACATTTGGAAAAGAGCTGCAGTGTGAGGTTTACATTCGTAAGAAATTTATAAATGTTTCTGTCTTTGCAGTAATTTGAAGTTTTTGACTGTCTTTTGTCAACTGTGTCCTAATAATCACAATCAGCAATGAATGTTGCACACACTCTGGCAAATTAAACTGAATGATGAAAGGTTTGACACTAGTAAGCATTTGTTATGTGACATGGGGATAACTTTGTGCTTTTTGTTGTTTACTTCAAGGTTCTGCTTTCCAGGTGCTCTTCTTGTTTAGCTGTGCTTTACAAGTCACCACCACTGTGGTACTGATGCCAAAGTACCAGCAGCCATTCTCCATTCAGTCTGAGGAGAGAAGAAAGCAGTCTTTGCATTCGCAGTTTTTCATCAGCACGGTTTTAGACAATTGTCATTAACGGCTCAACAGGTCTGTGTTTTGTTCTTCATTAAGTTTGTTCAGATGAGGCAGCGTGGCTACTGTCCAGTTACGTTTTCTTTAACTGTGTTTATTTCCCAATAAAAAAGAGGCTGGCATTAGAGTTTGAATGTTGTTCTTCATGACACGATGTTAAAATGGAACTGAGCCTTTGCAGGCTGTCATTATGCCATTTCTATTCTGTTGTCAAATTTGCATATGTATGCCACAGTGATTAATGTTTGACTAAATCATTTTTCTGCTTGAGAAAGCAGGAAACATAAATTCACAAATTAAGTAGGAAGCTGAATGTTTCTTCTACATTAAAGTGTCCAGTTTGGCCAGTTTCCCCTGCTATGAATACCAGAAAAGAGGCAGATAATTTGAGATACACATATTTTACTATGCAAATGATCTGGAAAGATTACCCAAGAGTATTAGTTTGGCAAAACTTGATTCAAAAAAGACTGCAAAAAAATGTGATTGGCGCTGAATTAGAATTAACTGTAAATCAACCTGAAACATTTTTAAACAAGCAAACTGGCACTTAAATGTACTGAATAGGCATTAGAAGAAAAATTTAAAAAGGAAACATTATTTCAAATTTAGGGATGTAATTATTTGTTTAATACCATGATGATAATGGAAAATGGTGAGTAGTAAATAAATTATAGTAAAGTAATAAGCTGATTCGAGTGTTTGTTTGATGTTCTGAGAAAGTAATTGTGTGAAAATGGCACTTTGTTAGCCTGGTGTGGAAGGAGGTTCCTTTGGCTTACTTGTTAGGTCTTCTCATTGTGTTCTTGTAGGTTTCCCACCATGATTTACATCCTTTCCACACAGACGACTGCCCTGGACAGCCTCACTATCTGGCTGTATTTACGTGTACCTTATGACATCATGGAATGGCCGTCTAGAGGGGTTCTGGTTTCTGAATCTGCTTCTGACAGTTAACACCTGGGCTCCCTACCAGCCTGAAATGAATCAAACATCTCTATGACTTCAGTGCCATCAAATACTATACATTGATACGCTATGTGTGAGTTTCTCGGCAAATGTTGTGTTGTGGTTGCCATGTTCAACATTAGCTTTGTGTTTTGTGGTGTGTTTGCACATCATTTTGTGATTTATTCCCTGCGATTGTCTGGTGGCGTGATTGTCCCTACCTTTCACCCTATGCTTGCTGGAACAGGTTCTGGCTACCAGCGACCCAAATCAGGATTAAGGGGGTTTAGAAAATGGTACAGTATTGAATTTTGGGATTTCATTTTATGTACAGTATGTATGGGTGTATAGCTTGTTTACTTCTATGTAAGGATTATAATAATAAATGGAATTGTTGTAGTGCGGAATATAAATATGGGTTCATTTCAAAAGATACACTAACAAAAAACAGAATTTCAAACTGAAAACTAAATTTCACAGATTCTGCTAAATTAAAAAGTTAACACGAAATCTCATGTACAGTTTAAGAGAAGGCAATTGGAAGAACACTGTATAGTTTTCATTATACTTTTCTTCTTAAAGGAAGGAAAATGTCTGCATATCTCAGACCAGATAAGCCACCACAATAAATAAAAAAAGCCTTCATATAATATTTTAACTAATAGCAATGAAAAGTATAAGCAGCATAGTAAAAAAATAATAACAATATGAGAACTTATCTTTAAATAAATAACAAGAAATGACAAGACACACACACACACACACACACACATATATATATATATATAATAGCAGAATACCCGCGCTTCGCAGCGGAGAAGAAGTGTGTTAAAGAAGTTATGAAAAAGAAGAGGAAACATTTTAAAAACAACATAACATTGTCTTTCTCTTCATTTGCATAAGCACAGTCCTTCACCAGCAATTATTTAATGTTAGCTCAGACCCGGCACTTAAAAGTTGCTCTCACACTTTCGCTGAGTTTGTACCAAACACTATTCTATCTCTGACCATCTCATCTTCGTTTGCATAAGCACAGTCCTTCACCAGCAATTTTAACTCAGTTACAAAGTGATCAAAAGTCTCGTTTATACCCTGCGTCCTCTCAGTAAACTTGTATCTCGCGAATATCGTTTTCGTCTAAGGCATGACAAACGCCAGCGGCAGCGTGTCTATGAACTTAATTTAAAGTTAAACTTTACACCTTGCTTTCCTATTCGTTTGCATAAGCACAGTCCTTCACCAGCAAGTTTAACTCCATTACAGCAATTTTAAGTCTGTTACAAAGTGATCCAAAGTCTTGTTTATACCCCACGTCTTCTCATTAAACTTATAACTGGCGAAGATTGTATTCGTCGTAGGCATGACAAACGCCAATGGCAGCGTGTCTATAAACTTAATTTAAACTTACGGTTTACACCGTGCTTTGTTTCCGCAGTAGCTGCACTTATCAATATGCTTGTATGCGTCACTTACTTCATATTCTATTGCTGCCGTCTCAATTATGTAATGCGTTTTTTTTTCAGCACTCTTTGGAGCTCTTCCTTGTTCTCTGTGTACTGCGTTCACAGTCAGTTCATGTCAGCCGCTCGGAGTACATGCATCGAAGGTTCTCAGCTGTGCTTGTGCTATCTCGTGCGATGTCCACGGCTTTATTTAATGTTAGCTAAGACCCGGCACTTAAAAGTTTCTCTCGCACTTTCGCTGAGTTTGTGCCAAACACCACCCTGACCATCTCATCTTCGTTTGCATAAGCACAGCCCTTCACCCGCAAATATTTAGCGGCAGAGTGTTTCTATTGGATTGCTGCTGATGGACGGCCTTATATGGGCAGGCACTCAATTACATGGGAGGCGTGACGATGATGGCAGAAAACAACATCAGTTGAAATAGACGCACATATACAAACATGGCAAAATGGTAACAGAACAATAAAAAAACTATAATACAGCACAGTGTAATAATAAACCACAAAAATAATAATTACAAAAATACATGTGCAAAACAATACGGTATAGATGACAGAAAACAACAGCATTCAATGAATTAAATGAACGTATAGAATAAACACAACATGAAAAGGTTCATTCATATCAAAATTTGGAAATATAGAGTGTCAAATAAACACACATGTATGTACAAAGATGGCAACAGGGTAAAACAGTGCAATAAAAAAGTGTAATACAGTAAATTAAACTAATTGTAGTCCTGTAGTAAACATGTACAGTATGTGCATACCTAGATAGATATTTATGTGTATCGTCACACTCGTGGTTTACAGGCTCAAATTGGTGTTGTTTCTTAACCGGACCAGGGCCAGAGGTTGGCACTGCCTTCTAATACTCTCTCCTTTTGTCCTTCTGCAGACCAATTGAAGACCACACCTCCCAGTAGCAGCACCCCTGTTCCTCTAATGACTTCACTTCTGCCATCCTATAAAAGGACATCCAATCCAGTCCAGGACCCCTCTCTACAGACATCACTTCCTCTTCCAGCCCCCAAAACTCCACGTCTTCCTGCGTGTGCAATATATACTGTATACCCAAGAACCTAACTGTTAACCAGTTCCATTTTGGACTCCGTTCTGTAAAGATGTGTTTGTTGTTTTCCATCTGCTTTTCTCAGTATACAGGGTGGCCATCCCTAAACCTTTTTCTCTCTTCAACTCTTTTCTATTACTAAACATATATATATACGTTGCTGCAACTTTGGACTCCAATGATGTTACAATGCTGCACTGCAAGCCAGACAACATTAGAGGCACACTGATAAACATTGACTACAATATATCTGGCACACAAAAATAAAAAGAAATTAGAAAAAGGCCAAACTAAAAAGTAGTTTTAGTGTTGTGCATCTCAGTTGGTAAAGCATTTTCAGATTGTTGGCACGTAAGTGCAAAAGGCCACATCAGCAGTCCTTCTATGCTTGGTTCATAGAATAATAAAGAAGCAGGTGTTTGCAGATTTAAGATTATAATTAGGAATGATTGGGGGGACAGACCCTTCAAAGTAAGAGGCAGCAGCCCTCTCTTGGATGAAACACGGGCTTCATGTGATATTGCTCTGACCAGAGCTGGTGCTGATGCTTCTGACTTTGTTTCAGATGTGAACTCTGCAAATAACATTCTATAAAGAGTAAAATGGGGACACAATTTAGCTTAAATGCATAGCTTCAAGTTCTCTTTTGTCAAATAGCTTCTCTTTCTTTGAAACTGACCTGACCTGAATCTTTTTTGCACTTTCTTTGCATTATTTCGTCTGTGTTTTTGGTTCAAATTTATTGTAACAAATTGAGATGCTACAAGGATGAAAGATTTTTTGGTATTAAAAAGCTGCTCCTTTGAAAAATGTATTGTAATGCTTTATCAGCATGGAATAACCTTCCCAAAAAGACATTTGCAGTTTGAGTTAAGAGTTTAACATGGAGATTCACACACCACAACAAGCATTTTCTTCTTTTTTGTAAAGTGATGTATCAGCATTTTTGCTTTTTTTTCCCCTTTCCTTGATTCTGAGGACATACACTGCTGAGTTTGATGATGCAAAAGTGCACAATAGTCAAAAAAAGGATAAAACAGCCCTAGACCCACACTGAATTGTAATGGGGAATCAAAAGCTTAAAGGAGTGCAGGCTGCCTTTTATGTTTTAGCTATTTCAGAGAGACAAGAACATTCCAGTGCTTGATATTCAGGGCCATTTTTGTTTATTGCAGACAAACGATGAACCTTGTGCTGAAGATAAAAGTGTATAATCGATGATGCCTGTTTGGAGTCAATATATATATATATATATATATATATATATATATATATTTATATATGTGTGTGTGTATTTTAAGCAGGAACACATCCAGGCATTTTCCGTGCAGAGTGCTTGGAGGAAACTAACATAAAAATATAGGGAAATCTGCCTAACACGGATTCTCATCTGATTTCATGCTCAGACTTCAGATTGACTTAAAAGTAAGCCATTGTGCAGCCACTGTGGTACTAAGTGAAAACACTAGTATGTGTTCTCAGTCGTGAGTGTACATTGAAATCTGTCCAGTCTGGCAAAGTCTTTCAACCCTGCATTCCCAAAGTGTTCAAGACAGAGAATTCAATGGTAATGGTTTTCTTAGAGAGCGTTTTCATATTGTTGGCTGCAGAGAGCACAATACATCGATTGACTGATGACTGCTAACCATGGCTTTTTTTGAATAAGTTAAGAAAATGAATGTTTCAATGATCAATTGTTCTTAAACACCATTAGCCTTTCAATTAACTCCTCTGATCTTTTGGTTCATTCTGTCTTTCTTGCCATCTGTAACTTTCTGCCTTAACTGACTTGCATGACATGTCCTAGAGTGAGTCATTCTCAAGAAATACACCCGTGTTCTCAATTCACTTAACATACAGTAAGTATGTAAGTAAGTGTGCAACATATGTTACCTCAGTATATACTGTATATGTGTCTATGAAAAGGATATTCTTATGTTATTTATATATACAGTCATATGAAAAAGTTTGGGAACCCTCTTAATTCTTTGGATTTTTGTTTTTCATTGGCTGAGCTTTCGAAGTAGCAACTTCCTTTTAATATACGACATGCCTTATGGACACAGTAGGATTTCAGCAGTGACATTAAGTTTATTGGATTAACAGAAAATATGCAGTATGCATCATAACAAAATTAGACAGGTTAATAAATGTGGGCACCCAACAGAGATATGACATCAATACTTAGTTGAGCCTCCTTTTGCTCCTTTGAGCCTCCAGACGTTGTCCTCCTGTAGCCTGTGATGAGTGTCTGGATTCTGGAGGTTGGTATTTCTGACCTTCTTCATACCAAATCTCTCCAGTTCAGTTACATTTGATGGACAGCCTGCTTCAAATCATCCCATAGATTTTTCGATGATATTCAAGTCAGGGGACTGTGACGGTCATTCCAGAACATTGTACTTCTCCCTCTGCATGAATGCCTTTGTAGATTTCATACTGTGTTTTGGGTCATTTTCTTGTTGGAATATCCAACCCTTGTGTAACTTCAACTTTGCGACTAATGCTTGAACAATATCCTCAAAAATTTGTTGATATTGGGTTTAATTCATTCAACCTCCGACTTCGACTCCAACCGTCCCTGAACTGGCCTGCTGGGTTGGTTTAACAGCAACTGTGCCTGTGGCCTTCCATTTCCTGATTCCATTCCTTACAGTTGAAACTGACACTTTAAACCTCTGAGATGGCTTTTTGTAGCCTTCCCTAAACAATGAGACTCAACAATCTTTGTTTTCAGATCTTTGGAGAGTTGCTTTGAGGATCCCATGCTGTCTGTCACTCTTCAGAGGAGAGTCAAAGGGAAGGAAGCACAACTTGCAACTGACCACCTTAAATACCTTTGACCACTCATGATTGGACACTCTTGTCTATGAAGTTCAAGGCTTAACGAGCTCATCCAACCAAGTAATCAGCATTGAGCAGTGACAGCCATTCAAATCAGCACAATGACAAGGGGACACACATTTCTGCACAGCCAGTTTTTTCACATTTGATTTAATTTCATACAACTAAATACTGCGTCACTAAAAATCTTTGTTCAGAAAACACCACAGTACTCGGATGTTACTAGGAAATGAAAGACATACCACTGGTATCTTTACTGTTGAAAGGAGAGTCAATGATTATGCAGGCTGAGAGGGGTTCCCATACTTTTTCATATGACTCTTTTATTCAACATTCAGAAAAGCGCAGCAGCATTATTTTTACATTCATAGGACATTTAGAAATATTTCTGCTTTTTCTAGAGATTTAAATGCTTAACTCTTTTGTTAATTGCATGATATTTTGCCTTTTCTCTGTGCGTTTTTTCCCCTTCATTGTGTCTTATTAATGAAAATTAAAATGAGCAGAGCAGACACGCTGTCAAACACTACACTGAATAATCAAAGGCTGCAACTACTTTAACATCAGACCCACTAATTAGTAAATAATGGATTAATTAAGCAATTAGAACACCTAGAAAAGTAGAATTAAAATCAAGATGAAAATATTGTTAAAGAGAAAAAAAAAACATTATTCTCATATAACTGCTTGGCACATTTGAATATATATATATATCTATATATATATATATATAGTCACGCACGCACGATTAGGAGACCGCAAACGGACCTTAAACCACTTCAAAAGACTTTGCCGGCAGGGAGTGGCGGGGTACTAACCTTTCTCCTTTGATTTCTTCCAGGAAAAAAGACGCTCCGCCATCATAAGCCTTCCCGCAGTACATTTACTTCCGCGCTTCCTCCGCCATCTTTCCTGACGTCATCAGTCCCATCCTCCCTCACAGTTCCTTCCCAGCATTACTCTACTTCCGGCTCCTCTCTTATAAAATGGCCACCGACGTCTCTAATGGGGTCGCGAATATTAACTGTTTTTTTATATTTTGACCGGATTTGAATTGTGGATTTGTCTGCAATATACGGAGCCGGAAACCCCAAACCTTTATTTTGTCTTTTGTTAAGTCTTTTACAGTGGTGTAGTCGGCAGGATACAAGTCCGAATAATATGACAGAAGGACAAGACCTCAACACGGTGCTGCAGGGGATGAATGCCCAGCTCCTGGCCATGCAGCAAGCGCAAGCCGCTGCCACCCGTGGAGTTGGAGGAAACGAAGGCCAGGTTGGCAGAAGCCCGGAGGGTAAGACCTGATCCGCCTCGTCCAACGCCCCCGCCTCTGGTGCCTATGACAGAGGTGGACGACATTGACTCTTACCTGGGCATATTCGAACGGACGGCCACCCGGAATGAGTGGCAGCGGTCCGAGTGGGTGTCCATTCTGGCGCCCTACCTAAAGGGACCAGCGCAGCGGGCTTATTACGACCTCCCCGAGGAGGAGGCCGCGAGTTACGGCCTCCTAAAACAGGAGATCCTGGCACGCTATAGCATCAAACCGGGCCAACAGGCGACTGAATGGCAAAGCTGGCAGTACGACCCGGAGAAGCCGGCCCGAGCACAGGCCTTCGACTTCTGGGGGATGATGGGACGCTGGCTACGGCCCGAAGGTCCCCAAGCCCGGAAGGTCGTGGAGCAGGTGGCCTGTGAGCGTCAGTTATTTCACCTTTTTTTGTTAAGTACATAACTCCACATGTGTTCATTCATAGTTTTGATGCCTTCAGTGAGAATCTACCAATGTAAATGGTCATGAAAATAAAGAAAACACATTGAATGAGGAGGTGTGTCCAAACTTTTGGCCTGTACTGTATGTATGTATATATATATATTACCAAACTTAGTTTTCTAATTTCTATATTGTTTTCAAAACACAGAACTTGGGAAATAACACATCACTTAATTAGCCAAGGAGTCCAATTAAAAACAGAAGCTGCTTTGAGCAAAACCTGCAGCCACAGGGGCTTTCCACAGGACTGTATATATACAGTTGTGGCCAAAAGTTTTTAAAATGATACAAATATTCATTTTCACAAAGTTTGCTGCCTCAGTTTTTATGATGGCAATTTGCATATATGCTAGAATGTTCTGAAGAGTGATCAGATGAAATGCAATTAATTTCAAAGTCCCTCTTTGCCATGAAAATGAATTTAATCCCAAAAAACACATTTCCACTGCATTTCAGCCCTGCCACAAAAGGGCCAGCTGACATCACTTCAGTGAGAGTGTTAACGAGGACAAGGCTGGAGATCACTCTGTCATGCTGGTTGAGTTAGAGTAGAGAGGTTCAATTGTTGTGAAGAAGGCCTCAGGGCACCCAAGAAAGTCCAGCAAGCACCAGGACCGTCTCCTAAAGTTGATTCAGCTGCGGGCACCACCAGGGCAGAGCTTGCACAGGAATGGCAGCAGGCAGGTGTGAGTGCATCTGCACGTATAGTGAGGGAGGCGAAGACTTTTAGAGGATGGCCTGGTGGGTGTCAAGAGGGGCAGCAAAGAAGCCGAGATAAACATCAGGGACAGACTGATATTCTGCAAAAGGTACAGGTAATGGACTCCTGAGGACTGCTGTGGTAAAGTCATTTTCTCTGATGAATCCCCTTTCCGATTGTTAGTGGCGTCCAGAAAATAGGAGAAGATAAGGTGAGCAGCAAGGACCATAACTAGTCATTTAAATCTCTGGTGTCTTGGGATGGCTTAAGCCCTTCTATTTCCGACTAAGCCTAAACATTCTCAAGATGCAGGCTGATTACTTGTATTAATCACGACTATAGCATTATGTGGTATTGAATTGCATTGCTCCATTGAGTCTTATCTGTAACATTCTATATACATACAGTATCTACTGTTTCAAACATGCGTAATCTAACTGATAGTCGTGTTGGTTGACAGTCTGTTACTAAGCAGGGACAAACCCTGGATTGGGCGTTCGTCCTTTAAAAAGCACCAAGTCACACTGGGCCATTTTAAAGTGTCCAGGTAACCTAATACACATGTTTTTGAGATACATAAGGAATACTGGAGCACACAGATGGAACCTGAACTCAAATAAAATGTGCAATTCTTCCATCCATCCATCCATCCTCTTCCGCTTATCCGAGGTCGGGTCGCGGGGGCAGCAGCTTAAGCAGAGAAGCCCAGACTTCCCTCTCCCTGGCCACTTCTTCCAGCTCTTCCGGGAGAATCCCAAGGCGTTCCCAGGCCAGCCGGGAGACATAGTCCCTCCAGCGTGTCCTGGGTCTTTCCCGGGGCCTCCTCCCGGTTGGAAATGCCCGGAACACCTCACCAGGGAGGCGTCCAGGAGGCATCCTGATCAGATGCCCGAGCCACCTCATCTGACTCCTCTCGATGCTCTACTCTGAGCCCCTCTCGGATGACTGAGCTCCTCACCCTATCTTTAAGGGAAAGCCCAGACACCCTGTGGAGGAAACTCATTTTAGCCGCTTGTATTCGCGATCTCGTTCTTTCGGTCACTACCCATAGCTCATGACCATAGGTGAGGGTAGGAACACAGATCAACTGGTAAATTGAGAGCTTCGCCTTACGGCTCAGCTCTTTTTTCACCACGACAGACCGATGCAGAGCCCGCATCACTGCGGATGCCGCACCGATCCGCCTGTCAATCTCACGATCCATTCTTCCCTCACTCGTAAACAAGACCCCGAGATACTTAAACTCCTCCACTTGGGCCAGGATCTCCCCCCCAACCCTGAGAGGGCACTCCACCCTTTTCCGGCTGAGGACCATGCTCTCGGATTTGGAGGTGCTGATTCTCATCCCAGCCGCTTCACACTCAGCTGCGAACCGATCCAGAGAGAGCTGAAGATCACGGCCAGATGAAGCAAACAGGACAACATCATCTGCAAAAAGCAGTGACCCAATCCTGAGTCCACCAAACCGGACCCCTTCAACACCCTGGCTGCGCCTAGAAATTCTGTCCATAAAAGTTATGAACAGAATCGGTGGATGTGCAATTCCACATACATAATGAATGGGTTGGGTTTCAAAACTCGTCTCCCTGATCTAAGAGACAGTGTCACTTACCAATGTGCTACAGAGTTGCCCCTGTAAGCTTGTAGTATTGTGATTAATTTGTAAATATGTAGAGAATAATATTTTACCAAATAAATTTGAATTAAAGATAAAACATACAATATGAATGGGCATTTGCGATGCACACTGTTGACAGAGGCAGGTGAGAAAACAGTGGTGTTGACCCCCTTTTATTTCCAGTGAGCTACGCAAGAACGATATTCTAAATGGCCTTCATTCTACCCTCATGTCATCATAGAGAAGATCAATAGCGAACATACACTCTACAGCAAAGATCATTTCTGATCATCAGATATAGGACACCTCTAATGAAACTTAATGGCTCTTCCTTTAGTGACCTTCCAGTCTAGTGCCCCTGATGATATGATGGACTTTCCACTTATGCATTACGAATGTGATGATGTCAGATGGTGGTTTGTCATCCCACAGATTCCTTTACGATATCTTGGCTGCTGAAAGGCTGCTGAAAGGCTGCTGAGAGGCTTTATCACGGCCAACTGAGCAAAAGGTCAAGCTGATGGATGGGTGGATGTCTACAGGCTTTCTGGTTGTCCGTTTCTGAGAAGTGTCACTGTGTGTTATGATTTGTGTTCACGTTCAATTAATTACTCATCTATTGGACCTCTGTTCATGACATTATATATTTAAATATAAGTTTCGGGAGTCATAGAACCCAACTTAGGCATATGTTTTTTTTTATTTGAGAAAGTTTGTTAATAGTTATATATTTTTCATGTCTTTTTTAAACACCATGTTTGTTTTTGTGAGCTTTGAACATCAATTGTTAAGGTACATGGAGCTAACACATCACCATAATGGAATACAAAGTCAGCACCATGCCAGTCCTGGTGTTCTGAGTTTGTGGATAATTCCAAAGAAATCTCTGCCTGTTGCTGTTCATGCTCTTATTTAGTGTTTCTGACTCTTGACTTTGACTCCTGATTAAGCATTTAGGTTTGACAAAAGATCTGACAGATTCCCTGTATTAGACATTTTTAGTAACTTTGATGTTTTTTTTCCTGGTCACCTTCTTTAATTTAGTTTGGCTTTGATTTTCTTGGGAAAGGTAACACTCTGTGGTGTCAGCAAGGAAAAAGCAAAATGACAAGGACCAGGAGATGAAAAGAAAAGTATTAAACTAAGAATAGGGTTAAAACCTGAAAGTCAAATGATCATGCAACACAGCAATAATACTAATCCAAAACTCAAAGTCTTTACATTAAAGCAACACCTCCGTAGCCCTAATTTTCACACTAACACACATTCTCAGAAACATCTGGTAGTATATACAATCTTGGACAACCTGGAAATCCATGACACTGACCTTTATACCAGTGTGCTGATGACGCCACACTTAACAATTTACAATTGTCATGTGGTAGCAACGGGGTTGTTACTACAACAAAAGGCTGTACCAATTCCTAGAATGTCAGTGCCCATAAAAATCCAAAACAGAAGAACAAGAACAACTAATATATGTTAAAAAATAATGGCACCTTCAAAAACAAAGTTGAAAGTATAGAACTGAGTTTAGCATGTCCCCAAACCTGCAAATGCTTAGGAAAACACGGGGAAATGCAACTTTCAACTGTTTTTGGAGACATGACCGGGACTTTTCTGGAAAAGGATGACTTTTCTTGAAATGTTTAAAAATGAACCTTTCAAAAGATTTCTATGGTGAAACAGCTGTTATTTTAAAGTAGATTGATTGGCTTGTTACTTGATAGCTGAAAATATACCTTGTCCACTAAAGCTTTGGTGTTTGCTTAAGAATTACCTGAATGTTTGAGAAAAAAGAGGAATTAACTCTCCTATATTGTTATTGCTCGATTACACTTATTCCAGTTGACAATCTGCTGTCTGTATATAAAATCCTAAGCCTAAAAGTGCAACGATTTTATATCACTTTTTAAAACAGGCTTATTTTAAAACCTACATATATATGTTTAGTATCATTCTTTTCAGAATTTACTGAACTTTAATGTGATGTTGTTAGATTTTCAGATTCTTATTTCATTTTTAAATTCTAAATTAAAAAATATCAAGAACTCACGTTCCACGAGACAAGACTTTGTGCCAAGAGATTTAATCACACCGGGGGCAGGAAATAAAAGACAAAGAGTAGGACAGCTGTGGTACAGGCTTTTAAATGTTCAAAGTGCCATGTGAAATGCAGATCATCAGTAGCAGCAGCAAGCCAACAGATGATCGAGCAAAGTGGAGGTAAAAAAAACCTGTGTTTGTTTCCCTTGGTATCACCGTTTAAGAGGGGGTTTGGGAGGAGCGACCGCAACTCCTTGGGGTGCGTTCAGCCCACCTCTTCACAATGCGAGCGGCAGAGATGTGACGTGGCTGGCATGTAGCACAGGCTGGGAAGGGGGGGTTGGAGAGCAAGGCGAGCAGGGGGTGAACCCCCTAGTAGATACCATAAACAGTATGAATTACTGTAAGCTGCGCTAATTCAGGGTGTTCAGAAGAAATTTAAAAATGTACTTCATGAGGGGGGTACACAATAAACAAGAAGAGCTGTGTCAGATATTTGAAAAATGTGTGCATCAATTTAAATATTCTGGATTGCCCATTTTAATAACTGACAAGTCCCAAAAATAAGCAGGCAATGATCTGAATAACAAGAAAAAAAAAAAGGCAATTTTGCCAGGTAGGGCTGATATATATATATATAACAGTCACAGTATCAGGCGGGCACTCAGTTCTGCTTTCTGAATGACATGACCTCTGCCAGGACCAAGCCAGTTTTTATGATCGCTGGTCTGGAAGGGGGTGAGTCAGTTGCCCTCACTGGGCTGTGGGTGAAAAAAGAGACGGCGTTAACCTCATGTACCGGACTGGTAGTTCTTACCTTTGATGAGCCTAAAAGGGGCGTGTGTTTATGATAATATTTATGTTTACTGTAAATTGTATATATGTAATATAATTGTATATATCAGTTTTGTTTGTGTATCCTCAATATTTTGAGATGCATTACAAGTGGGGGCTATTTAGTTATAAAATACATTTCATTCATGAATTGACAAAGCAAGCACTAAACTACAAAAGTGTGTGTTTATCACAATAACTCGAAAACAGCAAGCTAGCCTAATGTCATTAATACTTTCACCATGGGTCTTTACAATGGTCAGAATGTGGGTTTTAAGCACCCGAATTTGAGAAGGACCACTGTCTATGGCTTTAAATATTGTGGACACGGCCTGGACACAGACAGGCGGACATGTTGTTTCTCAACCACCACACGTTTATTTACAATATTTACAAATATTTTCAATGGTCACACAGACCCAGTAATGGTCACTATGTCCCCAAATTAGTGCACAAACCCCAACACACACAGTCCTGGCCACAATATGCCTTTCTTCGGGCCGCCTCTACTCTCTTCTGCCTTGTCCTCCTTCCACCTGACTCTAGCGCTGAATGAATGGAGACGGCCCCTTTTAAACAGCCCCCGGATGAGCCCCAGGTGTTCCCGGCATTCCTCCTCTGGCCATGCTCCAGCTTGGCGGAAGTGCCGGCTGTCCTCCCGCCTGCTCTCCGGGCGCCGTCCTAATTCTTCCCCCCAGCACTTCCTGGTGTGGCGGAAGCGCTGGGGTAGCAAGTCCCCAAGGCATTGGGGCGCCTCCTGGCGGTGACCATGGGCCCCTACAGGGTGGAGCTTCCATGCCCTGTACCCGTGGCCCCCAGAGCAACCCGGAAGGTGGCCCCCACATGATCCAGGGCGGGCTCTGACCCTCTTCCGGTCCCTCACGGCATCCCAGCCAGGTCGTTGCCCCTGGCATCCCTGACAATATCAAAAACTCATGCAAATGCCATTTCATGTGTGCTTTGGGCCATGAGCCATCACTATCCCAAAAAGTAGCTTGATGACAAAGATTAGAAGAAACTCGGAGTCTTATTAATAAACCTAGCAACTCTGTAGATGATAATTGTTTGGATAGCCAGAGTTAGAAATGTGACATCTATTTAAGCGATGCTGATCAATATTACGTGTCAATGTAATCTCTGCTATGTGCTCTCAAGTACCGACATGGACTTCTTTGATAATGTCACTTCATCAAAAATGGCCACATTTCCACTGAGAGACTAATATCCACATACTGTAACCTTGCTACCTGCATAAGTAAATTGTGTCAATAGATATTATATAAGATTTTACCAAATGGAATTAATGTTCAGAAAATTACAGTGACGTGACAGCACAATTTTCTGGCCAGCTGTGATAAGTTTATTAAAATAAATCACCTGCATCCCAGTTTTATTTTTTATAAGTTACACAATTTTGAATGGTAAATTTGGAAATGATGAGACTCGATCTATAAGGTAAATTTTCTTAATAGGACAAAACCAGAAATTAAATTAAAGGAAGCAAAGATTTATTACTAGAAAATCTGAACATAAGATTTCTTTTAATATACTGTAATTTAACTTTACTAGTCATTCCTTTATTTTTTCCACAAATATGACTAGCATCCAAAGAGTCTAAATAATAAATAACAACATGGATTTGTAGAAAACAAATATTCAGAATGAATTAATATATATTTGATTCACAGAAAATGCGGACAACAGCAATGCAGGAAAGGCTTGTCATTCCCACAGCACCCTCAGACAGGGCCCGTTGTACTGCCACTGTATATTCAGGGGGAGCATCCCTGGACGGTGCAATACCTCCCCCTGGATGCTTGATGGCCGCCTCCCTGGGTTGGAGCGGTGCCTCGGTTTCCCGTGGGGCTCCATGGGAATTGGAGTTGAGTGCAGCCCTGTTGGGTCCCGCAGGCACTGCCAGGGGGTGCTGCAGCTGGGACTCCTGAGCCCGTATGGGCAGCGTATTCGCCACACCCGGAAGTGCAGCCAGACCTCAGCACTCGACCACTTCTGGGTGGACTATAAAAGGGCCCAGCAGCCACCACTCAATGGCCAGAGTCAGGAGGAGGGAGACGAAGCTTGATGGAGGAGGAGTGGTGGAAGAAGAAGAAAGTGTGGTGTGTTTTGGGTGTTTTATTTGTACTGGGGAGTGTGTTGTGCCTGTGGGGATTACGGGGAAGACGTGTCCTAAAGGTGAAGAAAAATCAAAGTTTATTTATTCTAATGTGCCTCAGGTGTGAGTCTGTGTCGGGTCAGGCGCCCATATAGCGCCTTTTGTTACATATGCTACTGTGTTCTTGTAATTTCTCACAGTGATATCGCCAACATCAAGCCAGGGAGAAGAAAAACTAATTGAAAATGTCTTTGTACATAAAACAGGGCCATTTCCAAACATTATTGTCCTTGTTTGTTGGCTGTCATTGAAAAATTAGACCAGCTAGTTGCTTTAAGTCTGTGAAATTATCTCCCATAACTGCTGGCTTGCTACTGTTAAAGTATTATTTAGCAAAATCATAATACTGTAGATCGGGGATGCTAACATTATTTTCTTTATATGCGATCTCCAGGAATTTTAATAATTCAAATGCTGCCTTTTTAATCTTAAATTGGTAAGTACTGAAGTAGGCATAACTAACAGTGATATTTCTTTAAATATCAATTGGGAATTTCAACAATGGATTACAGTGGGGTATTGTATGTAAACTGGTGCATTGTTTTTTTCTACCATCATTTACTGTACGTTTACAGCATACTAAATGTAACAATGCTGTCTTTCTCTAAAACGTGTGTGCTTTTGAGGTGCAAATTGTGGAATCACTTGTTTAAATGGCAAATATTTAACTTAAGTGGTAAATACCTCTGCTAAATGCATCTTAGCAAATCTTTAAAAATCCAAAGAATCTCGCTTTGTGTTGTGATTTGAAGGACTTTCAGGTTTGCCTCTTCCTGCTCTTATGAACCCTATTTAAATGTAAAGCCTTTGTCCCACTTTTGGGCCTGTGCAAACCCTCAGCCTGCAGCTCAAGTTTGGGGCCAGGCTGCTGTGGGAGATGAAGCTCATTCTTTTCTTTTCTTTTAGTTCAGAGCTCTGTGACAGTGCAGGTCTTGCTTTTGTTTTTGTGGCTCGCAGTCTTTGTTTTGAGATTTGGATCACATATGGATCAATAGAGAAATTAATAGAGAATAATGAAATTTATAAAAATAGGAAAATCGGAATTTAAACATAAACTGTTATTAGCGGATTTCAGATCATAATACTCACATATTTAAAACAGTTTTCTTTCAGCCTCTTCACTGTGAAATGCAAATATCAGAAATTAGAATTTAACAAAATTAAATACAGTATATTCACCTTAAGCATCAGCACTTAGAGCCTATGACCACAATACTTCATATTCACCTTCTTCCGAGTTCCTCAATCTGCCAACAGACGGCCTGAACAAAAGCTCCACCACCAGGATTCAATTACCAGGTGGATTTGACTTAAATGTATCCATTGAATAAAATACAGGACTGAAAAGTTTCTTTGACAGCCCCCCAGTCCTCTCTTTTCAGGCTTTCTGAATAAGTTATGGAAATGTCAAATACTTATCATGAACATGCATCTATAGGCAAGCACTTCACTTCATTCTTAGCGAGATGCATTACCCAGCATGCATTAATAAGCTCAGCCTGCGTGACTTAGTCAGGCAAAGAATTCGGCAGCACGAGTCTAATTGAAAGTGTCACAGAGCTCTGCAAAATAGAGAGATATGATTAACACTGATTTAAAACTTCAAATGAAAGGCAGTAAATGTAACGCCGATGCTACCCAGATTCAAACAGTTTCATTTTTTTAAGCCTTTGCTTCGTTCTACTGTATATGCTGTGGTGCCAGCAAATATTAAATTCTGATAGTCTGGTGGAACAAGGGTGGGTTTTTAAATTCTCTAATGCCATGTATTTATGAAGGGGATTATTTCAAACAGTTTTGACTTCATAAATTACCGTAAGACATAGTGGACAAGCTGCTCAAAGGCCCCACACCATGTGCTCCAATGTAAAAGGCTGCTTTTGTTGAGTTCCTATTTATTATGTCTGAGAGAGTCATTGGTGTTTTCTGAATGCTTCAATGTTTCTCTTTTCTTATGAGGTTCTGTTTGTTGCCATAGGTTGGCTGCTCAATCAATTACCTTCCTTTTTTTCTTTCTTATTCTTTTCCCAGACAGGATATTCTGGGAATCCCCACTAGCCTCTGCTCTGGTTGTCTCACTAGCTAATTAAGGGGTAACCTCCATAAACCACTGCTTACTTTATACGTGCAGCTTCCACCAAGAATAAGTGATACTACAGAAAATGGATGATATAATAAAAATAGATTATATACATATTGTAATAGATGCCCGGACCACAGACAGACATCATGACGGTGCCACGCAACACACCTTTATTTTCCTGCTTCTTTTGCGCACACACAGTGTACCAGTCACCACAGTCCTCAGTCTCTTCTTCCTCTTTCCTAGTTGCCTCCACTCCTCTCCCTCTCCCCGCAAGCTCAGTCTGCCTTCCTCCTGACTCTGGTCACCTGAGTTGTGGCAGCCATCTCTTTTTGTAGAGGACCCGGAAGTTCTCCAGCTGTTCCGTGATCACCTTTCGGAGGACTCGGCTGTTCTCCACATGCCTCCTGGTGGTGTGCATGGTGCCACAGAAGGGAAGCTCAACCCTGCTCTGTGGCAGTGTGGCAAGCCAGGAGGGCTGCCCTCTGTCGTCCTGGGGGAGGTATTGCCTCCTGCAAGCTCCATCCTCCAGTCCTTCCCTTATGGAGGTGTCCCGGCTGGGTAAGCATCCTGGCTGCCCATTACAATGTATTTATACTGTCCCTTTTCTCACAGCTTTTTATGTTTCTTGGCTACATAGTTAACTAATAATAACACTACTAATATTTGACCAGCTACAGATCCAAAAAGTGAAGGAATACGTGTGGATCTTCTCATTTACACGTGAATGACGATGATGTGTAAGATAAAAAGAGAAGAAGACCAAGATTAGCTGAACATCTTCATCACCCTCATAAGAAAGCAGTAAGTAAACATGGATATAAAACAACAAAGTAATAACGTAAGGATAGTCCTCTCAAGGTTTGTTTAGAGGCGTTAAGGAGTTCATTTAAGGAGGTTCATAGTGTCTTGTGTTACTTGTCCTTTCATTTTAAATCAACAATTAAGTTGTTCATTAAGAATACAGATTATTTGTTTCCTTTGGAGTTCCTTGTTCATTCAGTTTATGTAACTTGACACTCGGCTTTTCTCACCAATGAATATTCTGCATTTGCGGGTTCTTCATTTATTTAATTTGAATCATGTCATTATTTTTAATCTAGTAAGTGCTAAGGTTACTAGATTTGGTTGGGCTTTTATTAATTCCATCCTTTGGACAAAATTGTAAACTCAGTGTTTGGCAGCTGAGCACTGAGTGGTGAGTTTACTCTTTTGAACTAACGAAGGCTCCTTCTTCTGCTTCCCAGTGGCTTTGGAAGGTCCTCCCTCTGACAGACTGCTCCTTTACAAGTCTATAGTTACAGACAGTCACTTTTCAAATCGCTAGGCCATATTGTGTTTGAAATAAAGGTAGCAAGTATCAAATGGTTGTTATTTTGTCACTCGGGCTTCATTTATGTTTTATGAGGATTTGTATAAAGAACTGAATAATATTCCACGTCACACATGTAGACATTTTTCAACAGTCTAAAAGTGGGCAAATAACAGAAGTGCTTCTGTGGTCGTGTGTCTTGTTGTGACATCTTTATGGGAGGAAGAGGGAAAACAAGAAAACAAGGCAAACTTACATTTATGTTTGACTAGCCGTCCCCCGCGGCTCCGCTGATAATAGTGAAACAGGGCAGTAAGGAGGAGGACCCTGCCTGGCTCCCCACTCCTGACGTCACGCTTCGCCCTCCCTTCAGCCCGCAGCTGCTGTCTCGGATTAGCGTGAATATATCGCTCCTGCAAGCGAACTACGATAGTTAGCGTGATGAGAGAAGTCGCAAAATCAACTGGAACATTCAAGCAAATTCTAGAAAAAAAACTCTTATCTAAATCTGTTATGTACAGTAGTTCTCTTGTGAAAAGCAGACAGACATACAGACAGATGTTGGATTTTATATACAGAGAGAGATGTTGTTCGTTTATTATCATTTGTCTGCATATATTTTCATATTCTACTTTTCCATTGTTTTTATTTTTTTATTTTGTTTTTTGTAGCAAGTATATTTGGGTAATTTGTTGAAAGGTAGTCAATCACTATGTTTGAACAACAAACAGAGAAACTGAAGAGATAGATAGACAAAAATCACAGTAAACGAGCAGATTTTATTTTGTGTGAAACTCTTCCTTGTAAGAGTTTCCCATTCCACAATCACAGTCACAGTTATAAAGAACACAGCAGTACTTTCACTGTTTCTCTTTCTCCTCTCTTGTCCTCGTTGTCACTCTCTCTGTTTCTCTCTCCAATTCCACTCCTCTAAGTAAATATTGTCCTCCTCTGCCCAACTCTGGCTCTTGGAGTTGAGGCAAGTAGCTCCTTTTATTTAATTCCTGGAAGTACTTCTGATGTTCAGAAGCTGTGGCTCAGATGCACTTCCAAGTGATGCTTGAGATCCAAATATGTAGGGCTCACCAGTCTCTCCTGTGCCCTCTGGCGGCTCCCACAGAACCCAACAAGGCTGAGACATCCAACTTCAAATTCTACTGTGCCCTGTAGAAATCTCTAGTGGCACCATAACCCAGGGGGCTGCCACCTAGGGTTCCAGGGGGAAACAATGCCCTGCTCCAGTTGTCTCCCCCAATCCTTCAATGCCAAGAGTGTCCTGGATGGGTACGGTTCCTGGCTCTCCCTCACAACACACACTGGTATGTCAATAAAGCAAGAATATTCGAAAGAAAGAAGAGTTCTGACTTTGCTGTCACAATCACAATGAGGTATTTCTGTTGGTATAAAGGAGCCCCAGTAGCATTTGTTGGCTGAAAGTCCTCAGTGTTACTGTGATGTGCAGCATTGTTCATTATGGCACTCGTTTATGTGCAGCTTGCCAGTTTATGAACTTTACATTCATAATTTGAAATATGTCTTCATAGTCCTGATGCACCATCTTAAATTTGAAACCATAGAAATCTTACAAAGTTTAGAGTTTTAGCCAAAGCACCATACTGACTGGAGTGGTGGTTCCTGCTATGCGCTCAATGATATTGGCACTGGCTGAAAAAAAAAAATCATAACTGGAAGAAATATGTAAGCAAATAGACAGATGATTCATTATAGAACAGTAACAATTATGAAACAAGCCGGTGCTAATGCATAGACAGATAATATCCGTTATAGAAGGCATCCTTAGTGGCTTCCTCCTCAGTAATTACTGTAGTTTGACTTTTCAAGCACACTGAAATGTGTATATAATGTTTGTCAGACTGCAATAAAAATTTAATAAAAAGGATTTTTCAAAATCCTTTGCATTTTGGGATTTGTCAGTTCTGCACCCTTTGAAAGGTGGATTTCAAAGAAATTCCCGGAAGCCAGTTCTTAAAAAGAATGGCCTCAACTTTCTTCTTTTTCTTTCATGTTTTTTTTTTTTTGACAATAAAGAACATAAATATGTCAACCAATTAACATTAGCCATGACGTTAGTTGGACAAATACAAACATGTCAGACAAGACAAAAGTGATTTATTTGCTCGATTTGCCCAATGCGTCCTTCAGCATTCTGCCATGTGAACTCTCTGTTTTCCTCCAATATCAGACTGTCGACTCTGAGCACCACCACATTTAAACTGGGTGACTTGAAATTGGTCCCCTGGTGGATTCTGCAATAGCCTGGCTCCTAATGCAGCTGATATACATTCATTAAGAAGGTTTGGTAATGGATGAAGGAATAAACGGAAAATATGTTTTGAAGTTGGGTATTTTCCACAGTTTTGTCACTTTTTAAACTGTCTTGATTTGTATTCGGTAGCCATAGCTCCTCGCCATAAATAAGGTTATTCCTTCAGGAGACGTATGTGATTCTAATGCACGTGTAACATTTAACCAAGCTTGGATTAGAAGTGTTGGAATGCTTAAAGGACAGACCAGTTACTAAATTTCAACCAAACATCACACAGCTTCCAAATCATACAGAGAAAATTCAAAGGCTACAAGGTGATGCTGACACGGAGTTTTCCTAAATGAAAATACAAAGGATCATTACATAGGCTGCCATTCATCATAAAACCGTGAACCGTGTCAGCATAAGAATTGTACAGCTGTATACTTTAGAAAAACATTCCTGTCTCCATGTAGCCCATGACGCTGCAAAAAAGTCTGAACTCCTACTAGACGTTTTCTACTCCAGGCCAGTGATACGGGCAGCTGCAGCCCCTGAATCCATTTACGGAGTTTATACTGTTGTATGCTCTTTATATTTTCTATGCACTGTTTAATATAAACTTGACTAACTCTTCAAACATAGTCTCATATTCTTCTGCAAGCTTTATTTTTTTATTCTGGTATAGTTTCAACCTCCAACTCAACAGCAACTGCTGCACTGAGTGTCTTTTATCATGCATGACAAAATCCAATATCACATTCATGATTAGGACATTTATGAAGACGTGGCCAAAAAAAAAACTGTTATAAATATAAAAATCTCCGAAAAGAAATCTGACAGCTGGGTAAAAGTGAAATCAATTAATGTTCATTTTGCTCACATTCCACACTGTGTGATCAGCTGGCTTGCAGTTTAGACTCTTCTAGACTTCCCCTGTGGGATTTGTCCGAGTCTATGCCAGGATTATTGGTTTCTGTTCCCCGCAAAATTGCTTATGTGAAATTTCAAAATACATTGTGACAACTGAACTCAGTTTTTGAAATCGAGATTAACAATAATTCGTGCTTGAGTGGCTTGCTGGAGATCACTGCTTTTAGTCTTGCAATGTTGTCTCAAAGTGTCCTCTGAAGGCTTAAAGAAAAGCAACAATGATGTCTGAGCCGAAGAGAAGGCTGCTTTTATTACATAGGCAAAGAGGGGAAAGCTTTAGAAATATCAGTCCAGGATGTGTTGTGTCTTGTGTAGCAGCCCAGCTCAGCTATTTTATACGTGAGTGGAAAAGACACTTCAGATAGTCAAAGAAGCACCAGCAGGAGATAAAGACAAAGACTTGGCCTGGAAACAGAGAGAGGTCAAAATCAGAGTATTCAATTAAATTGCTAAGCCCAAGATGAAGTTCAAAATTCATGGAGTGCCCTCTCTTCACTAATACTTCAAAATATTCTTTTCATCAACAAACTTGGACCCAAGAGAGTGTGCGTCGCCATTATAAATTGAGGGGATGCCATGATGTCATGTAGTAGCAACATCAACATGATATCAGAAGCTGGTGATGCCCACAGAAACAACTGAAGCCCAAATGGTGATGGAATAATGTCAGTGAAATAAATTTAAAAATAAATAGCCGCAGAACTACTTTAAATTGAATTATTAAAATGCAGTTCATTTTAAAACATTCTTGTTTATCATGGCAAAAGAAAGTTTTGACATGTTGCATGTTGGTTGGATATGCAAGTAAAAATTTCATTGCACCCTGTACACATGTCCTAACTACTACAACTATTTTAAAAATGTCAAATGATTTTTAAATGGATTCTGCTCAATCCTAAACCAAAATTTGAATGCCATGTATGCAGTCTCTAAACTCACTTAAGCAAAGATTAGGTATAGGGGGAGATATGGCGAAGTGAGTCTCGGGTCCATGATGTGACATATGGACCATGGCTGCTGCTGTAGTTTTAATGGAATAGGGCGGCTCAGACTACGTAAGTGTGGGAGAAAAACCGTGCAGCCATGGAGTGCGTGTTTAAAGGGGGAACTGGCTGATTGCTTGTTTAAATGTGGGCAAAGCCATCACTCATTAGTGCTCCATGGTTCATTAAGGACACAGGGTTATAAAAAGAGATTGAAAAGGAACAAGATGGAAAAATCAAAGAAACGAGTGTAATGAAGGGCAGAATTAAGAAGTTGAACCAGTGCAGGTGGAATGAGGCTAAAGATCAGGGTTGCCCCATAGTCGATCAAGAGGAACGGCGCTCCAGGGATGATCGAAACTTGTTGATTGGTTAGAGATAATGAACTCCAAGGGTCCTGAAGGTACCTACAGAGGAAGGAGGATTAGGGAGCTGAGCTTGATGTGTCCTGGTGGACATCAACAGAAGGTGGCTGGGATGGGAGCCGGATTGCCTTTGCCTGTGTCTCATCATCATCTTTGGGGTGAGAACTTTTCTTCAAGCTGTAGGTTGCTGTAGAGACACCTTCTTCATCTGATTCAATGTGCACATGCAGTAGCAGCTATCAGATTTAAACTTAAGGTAAAGGGTATGATGATGGGCATTTATGTTCTTTTAAGTTTGAAGCCTTGCAAACCCTCTGATCATCAGGGGCCATTTGTCTACGCACAAAAATGTGTGTACACAGCTTTCCACGGAAACGTCGGAATTTATTAAAGAAAACTTGAAGGTAGAAATTGTGTACATTCACAGCAGTTCTGACCCATCCGCACACAATATTTCTGAGAAACTGGGAAATGATGACACCTTTGAGTTAAATGATGACTCATGTGTATGATAATTCATATCATGACCTGTGTAAAGTGTTCATGTGACAAACATGTTACACCTTAAAAGTAATATTTATGATGGACATACTCTATTTTAGTTCTCTTTTAAGAGGGTTAGTGCATATTTGCACTGAAGAACTTTGTCGGTTATTCATCAGTTCATATCAGCTACCTGTCGTCATTTCTCAGGGAACTAGCCAACAGGCCAGGGATTTATCACCGAAGCTTCACTCCATCATGCCCAGTGTGCTGGAAGCAATTAACCAACTGGAAAGGCACTACATCCAGTTTTCATATGGAGAGGGTGTGCATACATAAAACATAACACATTTTTTGCAAGGGTAAAAAGGCAATTTGCAGCAGTATCTGGTTCTCTTAACGTATTCAGAGCAATTTACTGCAACTTATTTACTTAAATCAGGTGCAATAGTTTCCGATTATATATTTCATCATTTTTCTAAGAACCTGATTCTTTCAAGTTGCTTTCGTCAAATCCACAACTGCTTTTCCTATTTTTCAGTAGCCAGTTTTCAAATGGTGTTTACCCAACGGCATTACAGCCTAGCTTAGTTGGGGCTTTCTTGCATTTCTCTCAAGAGGTTGGAGACTTGACCATTTGGGTCTTCTCTGCTAAACTCTTTATTGATACTCATCTACTTTGGAAGATCTGTTTTGACCTGCTTTGATCTACTGGGCCAGTTGTTATGCTGTTGCTTCCACAGTAATGTAAGGCAGCTCTCAAAGTGTTGCATGAAAGTAGTAGCCAACCCCAATCAGAGAGAGTGAGTTGTTTGCTGGGGCTAGTCACAATCCATCTAAAGGGTGGCTCTCTGGACATGCTAGTGATCTTCTAATGATTTCATCCAATGCTACTGCTGGTTACTGCAGTGAAGACATGGGGATACCAGCTTCTTCTCAAGCCAACACCATTTCATAGCATCCTCAACATTTTGAAGCTCTACATCTCTGCCAAGCCCAGCAATTTTCTGTGAACTTGCTCCTGCACCTTGGATTCAGGATGCTAAAGACCATCTGGTAACAATATTGTCTGGCACATCATCAACATAATATGCCAGATACTATTTTTGCCTGACATTGCGTCTGCATTGCACATGGGACTTTTGGCAGCTGTTGTTAAGCAGCAGAATATGTCACAAAGACTACCTTCAGAAATTGCTATAAATGTAGGGCAGTTAAACAGTGTGTATGGGGAATGACACACATGCCCTGGCTGTGCTTTAAATAAAACAGACACACTTTAAATGGTGGGTAAATCAGCAGGAAAATGTTCACCACAAAATTGAGACAATAAACCAGTCCACAAAGAAAATAAATAACAAGGAGCAGCTTTCAAGAAGCTTAGAAGCTTCAACTAAAGCCAGACTGAACAAAATTTAATCCATAAAAGTCATCTTACAGTGCATCCGGAAAGTATTCACAGCGCTTCATCACTTTTTTCCACATTTTGTTATGTTACAGCCTTATTCCAAAATGGATTAAATTCATTTTTTTACTCAGATTTCTACACACAACACCCCATAATGACAATGTGAAAAAAGTTTACTTGAGAAATTTATTGCAAATTTATTAAAAATAAAAAAACTGAGAAAGCACACCTTCAAATGGTGATCAGGTGTATCCAGCTTGCTGTAATTATCCACGGTGGCAGGGACTGGTCGAAATTTAGGGAAGGTCCTCGAAGAAAAACTGCTCCAGAATGCATGCAATGTCAGACTGAGGCAGTGGTCCACCTGTCTTCACGACAATGACCTGAAGCATACAGCCAAGACAATGCTGGAGTGACTTCAGACTTACAACATCTGTGGAGAGACCTGAAGATAGACGTTCACCATTCTTAACATAAATGGATAAGACTATTATCACAAGATAATGGAAAAATCAACTGCAAGCTGTTGTTTCTCTGTTGAACCAGTTAAAGCAACTGAGAATGTTCTGCTGGACTTGATAACAGCCATTCATTCGTGTATCCTGCAGGGGGTGTTAGCTCCCTTGTTGGAATGAGTTCTTTTGCATTTGCAGTGTGTTACATAACCTGAAAACTATATAGATATAATATAAAAAGGCGATACCCCTCCCTTAGTGATATGCCGGTAAGAAATCACATAGGAGAAATAACTTAGCTTTCTTTAATGACGGCTTATGCTGCATAACAGATGAAGGAAGCCAATGGCAAGAACCCAGTTGGGAGTGCCGCCCGACGTGTAGAGTCTGCCACTTTTGCCGCTGCGCTGGAAGGATTTTCAGGATCGGATGACGTTATATCCCATCCGTCCTTCGGCTTCAAAGGTGTGCCAGGCAATGTTCCAAGGCTTTATACCCTTTCTTCACGTTCAGGCCTCCACTCAGGTGAATCATGCGACGAATGAAGGACACAGTTTCATGTTGACTTTGATACACAAAAATAGTACACAATGGTCATCAGTCTGACTGCCCTTTTCGCAGTTGTCCCTAACTGTCTTGTCTTATAATGCTTGCCTAGCAGTTCTTATATGGTGAGCCCCTGTGCTAAATCTGGCTCTTTGTCAATTGTGCACATATTTATAAAATATACTTGCACACAGCACAGTGACATATTAATCATATACACTTATTACAATTCACAATCAACAAGCAACCTGACAGAGCTTTAGTCCATTTGGACAGGATCAGGAAAAATGGTCCAGATGTGCAAAGCTGATGGAGACCTGTGCACACAGACTAGAGGCTGTCATGGCTGCCAAAGATACATCTGCTAAAGACTGACTTAATGGGGTAAATACTTAGGTGATCAATTATTTTGTATTTGACATTTGTTATCAATAATTTAGACCACTTTAAAGAGATCTGTTTTCACTTTGAATTAAAGAGTCTTCTTCTTGTTAATCAGTGTCAGAAAATCCACTTTGTATAGGCACTGTGTGAATGAGCATGTTCAGCAAGCTAACACTCACTATAACAAGACTTGAAAAGTTCAGGAGTAGTTACAGGAACTCAAACCTGAATTCACCTTCATCTAATTACCACATTTCAGTTTTGCTGAGGATATATAAGAAGAGTTGAATGGGCTGTTGGTTTTGGAGACCCGCATCAACTATGGGGTGTATTCAAGTGGACACATTTCATGCCTGGTGTTTTAGTAAACTGGCTTACACATTCACTATCATCAATGAATGAGCAAATCAGACTGTTATATGAAATGTTAGACACACATTTTGTACAATTTATAAAACTGAGAAACATTAGAGGAAAATGGGACAATGTTTTTGAATTGTCTTGATAGAATTCATTGAAACTGTGTAATCCATCTTCATAATTGAGTGGAGTCTGTCATCTTCTTGCTGAAGCAAACAGTGGGAATGGTACCTGAGAATTCACAGTGAAGAAGAGACCTCAAAAGGGGAACCTCAGTCTTAGGTGTCCTAGGACTTAAGTTAGTTAGCCACACTCCTCAAATTGTACCTAAGAGAGGAAAGCTGTCTCCTATAAAAGTATTTGCATTGTCAATGTCAATGTCAAATTTATTTATATAGCACATTTAAAACAACATAGTAATGCTGTGGCCAAAGTGCTTTACAATAATAGAATAAAAAAAAAACATAAATAGTAATAAAATATATGAACATAAAATAAGATACATATTAAATAGAAATAATGTTATATAATAACAAAGAGGAAACTATCAGTATTACTGAAGGTCACAGAATGCAAGTGAATAGAAGTGAGTTTTTAATCTCGTTTTGAACAGTTCATTTGTAGACGACTCCTGTATATGATGAGGTAAAGACTTCCACTGGCGAGGGGCAGCAGCCACAAAGGCCCTGTCTGTCCCCCTTGTTTTTACATTTGGTACGAGGGACAACCAGAGACAACTGACCAGAAGATCTAAGCACTCTGGGTGGCTGGTGTAAAACACACAATTCAGATAAATAGGCAGCAGCAAACCCGTGTAAAGATTTAAAAACTAGCAACAAGATTTTAAAATCAATTTGACAACTGACAGGCAGCAGCCAGTGTAAAGAAACTAAAATAGGAGAAACAGAGTTAGACTTCCTTGCCCCAACCAGAAAGTGAGCGGCAGCATTCTGGACCAACTGTAACCTGCGTATCAGAATCCTTGCATGAGTAGCTTTCTCAAGATCTTTAGAAGATAAAAAAGGCTCGATCTTACCTAATAGACGAAGCTGGAAAAAGCAACTCTTGACTACAGAATTTACTTGCTTCTCAAAAGAGAGGTTACTGTCAAAGGTAACACCAAGATTGCGGATTTGAGGTCTGGAAAAGACAGAGAAAGAGCCAAGAAGTCCAAGAGCAATTTGGGCTTTAGCTGATGGACCTGCTATAAGCACCTCCATTTTATTTTGATTTAGATCAAGAAAATTATTAGCCATCCACGATCTTAGTTCAGACAGACAGTTGTGGAGTTGATTTGTTGCAGAGTTGCAGACAGGAATATAAACCTGAGTATCATCAGCATAGCAGTGAAAAGAAATGTTAAATTTCCTAAAAATCACTCCAATAGGGTCAAGGTATAGAGAGAATAAAATAGGACCTAAAATGGATCCGTGAGGAACACCACATTTAAGAGGAGCAGTAGACGAAAAAGAGGAATTTAAAGTCACTGAAAAGTGTCTACCAGTTAGATATGACCTGAACCAGTTAAGAGCAGCCCCTTTACGCCCAACAAGATGTTCGAGTTGCATCAGCAACATTTCATGGTCAATGGTGTCAAAGGCAGCGGACAAGTCAAGGAGGACAAGGACTACCGCATCACCTGAGTCAATAATAAGACAGGTATCGTTGAACACTTTCAGGAGTGCCGTTTCAACATCATGATACTTTAATAAAGAAATCCTATAGAAATATTGCTCGATAAAGTAATTGGTTCAGTCTTGTAACTGATGTGAATTCTTGTGTTGCTAGTCAATGTGCCTTAATACATGTTTACAGTTTGGAAGTTGTCCATTAGCACCAGAGAACACATGGATATCTTGGTCTACATTAAATTTATCATGAAAATGACAAGGGACCATGTTGGCATTATGTGGCTTCACAACAACTAAGAAAAAAATCATTGCATGAAAAATGCCAACCATTCCAACTGTAGCAACATGTCAGTCTAAAAGTATCAAAAAGTCAAAGACCCTGGACAGGCATGGTCAAGGAAAGGCAATGTTAAGAATAGTGTAGTGTAGAATCGCCTGAGGAATAATGTCAAACTGCATTGAAAACCTCCATTGATGCTTCTTAATAGATAGAGACTAGAGACTAAGGCCAGAAGCAACGCATTACAATAAAAGTTATTTGTGCTTCTGCATGTGTTTTACTCTGCCAAGGCAATACATGTGTAACAACTGGGATAATAGCTATGATATACTGGGCTTGTGAAATATGAATTTCATTTAATGAATACAAACTACCCTAATTTACATTAAATTCTAATGCACATCATTACAGAAGTATTTAGTGCTTTTGCCTCATGGAGCCATTCACCTTGGCTTGTCCATGTGGAGTGGCTCATTTCCCATGTGCATACATGAGCTGCTTGTTCTCTGGTCTCCTCCCTCATCCTAAAGATATGTATGCTCGGTTGATTGGTGACTTCAAACCGGCTTTGTGTGGGTGTTTGCTTGAGTGGACCCTGTGACAGACTATTGCCCTCTCCAGGACTAGATCCTGACTTGTGCCCATGCTTTCACAAATGAGCTTCTTTCACTGTACTCTGTATTAGGGCCCAACTTATAGAAATGGGCTGATATTTGGTCTTTACATATGCATCGGTATTGGTTAAACCTCCACGGATATTATGACGCTGAAACTCTTTCAAGTAAAGCACGTTTATTAGGTTATTTTTCTAGTAAAAAAGACATGTTTGAAAAGCCACTGCTCTTAACAGATATGCATAATGACAGTAAGAACTGTAATGTGCAGACTAAACCATTCCACACGCTTCCAATTGCTAAACTTTGCCTGAATTCATTGACCCCTGAACTGACAGTTAAATCTGTTTTTAGAGGTTACATAAAGCCATTCGCTTACTTATTGTTGTACTTGAAGTTCACAGTTTTCTTGCTGAAATGCAATATTCCATGGTTTTCTACATTTCATCTCTGCCCAAATGACTGCTGCACCGGGTTTTTACTCAGTAAGTAGGGCCATCTTTGTTTTAAACTAAAGCGTATACCCAGTAAAAAACTGCACACGTTTCGCTTTCAGGCGGTTATGTATTTGTGTCTACATGCCACAGCGATGAGCGCTTACACTGGGAGAGTTTGCAGATAAGCATGTGCTCCCATTCAAGCGTCTGTTTTCTTTTCAAAGTGATTCGCAGGTCGTTATTCAGTCTGCCAACTTTAGAAAGAGCAGAGGTTTGCCTTTCTAAGGCAGTTGGTCTTACCTCTGTAAAGTGCAGTGATTGCCTGATAAGCCTATTTATTTGTCAATAAATGCATGTCAGCCTGTGTTTGTCCTTAAATCAATAGCAGGCAGGTGTGAACTGGCAGGTCTTTCTCCAGAAAAGTCATTGAAATCCTTCACTCTTGAAAGAACCCACATATGGCCACCCACGCTGGCTCTGGATAAAAGTCATCACTTTTTATGCAAATGAGAAACATTCCCAAGCTGCCTTGCCAGCTGTGAATTTATTTGCACTTCTCAAGCAAATGTGAGATTCTTTGCAGAAATCAAAAAAGTCTTTATGTTCCACATCATTTTAAAGCTGAGATGTTTACTTTTACACAGAGCTGTAATGAAAAATGTCTTACAGTTTTAGTTTTTTTAATTTTGCCTTTTATTGTTTTACTCTTTTGAGGACCCAAGCGGCTGGACCAGGCCAAGGGGATGCCCACGTAACACCTGGCTGAGGCAGATAGAGGGTGGGACTGGACCACGTCTCTGTCCGGGGGGTTGCCAACCACAATCCCGAGCTGTTTTGTCGTGTGGTGGGCGCGGCACTGCCAACCTGACCTGACCTGCATGCCCTTTATGTGTTTTGTGTTCATGACTTGCCCTGCATAAGCCGTGAGAACAGCTGACAACTGCAAAAGTCAAAAAAGATATTTTTCAGTGAATCAAGGAATTTGGCTTTGCTCATGAGCAAAACTTGGATCTGTTCAAGACACATACCGCTTTTAAATGGCAATACAATTTTTCAATTTTATGACGTATATATGGTGGCCTTAGGCTGGTTCTTCATTGGAGACAGTCACTCATTTTATTTTCTAGCCTCTTGGTTTAGCTTAATTACCTAATTGCTCTTTTGGGTTTGTCTTTGGAATCTGCAGACGTCCGAGGTTAGTGTTGATCTTGTGAGAAGTGGAAGTCATTCATCAAATCTAAACTTTCCAGTAGACTATGAAGTCTAATAAACTTTTTATTTAAGTAATCGTAATATCTGCAAATCAAACTGCTAAAGCATTTAAAGGCTAATGTAAAAATAAATAAATAAATAAATAAAGCTAGATAGGCCTATGACAAACTCACCTCTGTTCCTGAAATAGTACATATTGTGCACAGATACATGTAGATAAATATAGTGCCATCCATAATTTTTGGGAGAAAGACACTTTTTTATGTTTGGGACACAGCAATGGCAGGTATATTTGGGAGAATTCACTGATTACAGTGCGTTGCTGCAACCAGCACACAACAAACCACCCTAATTGGGACCCGAGTGCAGCCATGCAGTGGGTGGCATCTTTTTACAGTGGCTGGAGTGCCAATCCTGCCACTAACCCCCAGATTTTCCCTTGCAGGTTGGAGGACCTGCTTACAGCGCTGGATGCAAGTTAACGTCATACCAAGGACAGAGCGATTTCAGGTTAAGGGCCCAACAGAGTCAAGTCACTTCTGGTGTTTTACAGGATTCCGATTGTCAGCACAGATCCCTAACCTCAGGTCTATTAAAACAGTCGTATTTAGTACTTTGTCACATATCCTATGCATGCAGTGACTGCTTGAAGTCTGCAGTTCATAGACAGGTGCTGGGTGTCTTCTCTGGTGATGCTCTGCCAAGCCTCTAATTACTGAGCTCACCAGTGCGTTCTTTCTTCTTAATGATATTCCAGACACTTGATTCCGGCAATCCTAAGGTTTTACTGATGTCTCTAATGGTTTTATTCTTATTTTTAAGCTTCATAATGGCTTCTTTGACTTTAATTGGCGCAGCAATTGTCCTCATGTTGAACAATGGCGCCTACACACTCCAAAGGGCAGACGTAAGCCTAGGTATCTGATGCTTGCACTAATGAAGCAATGAGACATGCCTGAGGAATTACAAACACCTGTAACAAACATAATTGTCCCAAACATTAGGGTATCCTGAAAAGGGGGGACCATATAGAAAACATTAATCACGATGTCTGAATTGTTTGATTTGTAATTTTAAACTGTGGAGCAGGAGGGTAAATCAAAGAAAAATGTGCCTTTGTCCCAAACATTATGGATGGCACTCTATACTCTAACTGCAGTGGGCTTGCGCTGGCGTCTCTGCTGCTCGCGTTGTGAAGAGATGAGCTGAACGCACCCCATGGAGACACAGTCGCTCCTCTGAAGCCCCCTTTTAAATGGTGATACAATGGGAAACAAATAGTTTTTTTTTACCTCCTCTTTGCTTGATAAGCTGCTGCCGTGCCGCGTGATCTGCATTTCAAAGCCTGAACAGCAGCTGTACTTTGTCTCATTGCCTTGTCTCTCTTCTCCCCCAGACATCCTCTGCTTCTGTTGGGGGTCCCACTACCGAGGCGCAGCCCTATGAAGAGGAAGATTTTCTATTCTTTAAATTGAGAGACGGAACTGTCCCCTCCGACTACACAAAGAGCTCAATTCACTCCTGAAAGAGACTTATGTTTGTTTGAAGTGTCTGAATAAAGTTTCTGTCTCTAAAATCTCCTGTGTATCTGTGCAACTCTGTGACCCAAGCGTGACAGTGTATGTGAATTTCACTTTCACCAAACAACAACTTTTACTTCTCGCGGATACGCCTCTTCATTGGGAAGAAACACTACTTTTCCCTGATGGCAACACGAATTAGATGATCTACAAGTCTCAGACTTAAAGTTTAAATCCAAACAATATATTTGATCTCTTTTTGCTGTTCTGTTATTTCACAGAGTAATAATTTCCATTTGTTTGCGTTCATGCGATCTTTACTATCATTTGTTTGAGACTTTTGAATTTTAGTACTTTCACTATCTATCTATCTATCTATCTATCTATCTATCTATCTATCTATCTATCTATCTATTATATTGTGCCTTTCACTCTGTCTATCTATCTATCTATTATATTGTGCCTTTCACTTTATCTATCTATCTATTTACCTCTAACCTGCTCTGCATGTGTATTGCACCAACATTTTTTAATTCTTTAGGACGTTCTACTTTGTCATCTACTCTTTGTCTTTTATTTCCGTGGTTAAATCTCTTGGCACAAAGTTTCGTCTCCGGGGACGTGAAATTTCACGTATCATCGCAGGATAAAAAGTCCCAAGATTTTTTTATTATAATAGAGAGATGTCTCTGTGGATTTTCTTCCCACATCCCAAAAGATGCCTAGATTAGGATGACTGCCAATTCCAAGTTGGCCTCTGTGTATTGTAAGTGTGAGCGTGAGTGAGTGGGTCCTGTAGTGGACTGGCACCTTGTCCAGAGCTGGGATAGGCTATGACACATAAAACTGAGCTGGATTATGTTATTTTCAAGAATTCCCATCAACTTAAAGTAGTTGGAAAATCCTGAAGCCTATATCTCTGAAACTCAAAATAAAGGCAGTGATTACTGTTGATTGGTCAAACCCGACAAAGCATTCTTTGCAGCAAATATGCTGTGCTCACTGGTGACTTTATTTGCAGAATATTTTCCTACAACTTCATGCTGCAGTCAATTTAGACAAACTGTTTTCCCAATGTCCCATGATGCATTTTGAGGCCTGCTAGATATCACAGAGCTTTTAAAGCCAATGTTGGATGAGACAACCACCTGAATAATATAATGCTTATCCTAGCAGAGGGTTAAAAATTTGAGAAAATCTTTTGATTATATTTAAACACAAAATACATACACACAAGAAAACTGGGAATGTGTCAGTGTGTTCATGTCCTAATGTTAATGTCTGTTTGTATGAACGTATATGAGACCTGTGTATAATGCATAAGCCTTCAGCTTTAATAATATTACCCAGAGTAATGTGCAGATGATGCAAAGCAAAAGCGTCAGAGGAGAAAACAAAAACTGTTCCTTTTTGGTTTGAGAGAGCGGGGTACTTGCTATGGTGTCTTTGGAGGGCATGCCTTAATGGATTCAGGTTTCCTGTCTGCCAATGTCTGCAAGAATTTGTACTGTGCTGATATTTGATTCTATTAACTCTAGCTCGGGGAGGCATGGTGGCACAATGTTTAGTACTGCTGTCTCACAGTTCAGGTCACATTTTTGGCCACAATAATTGGCCCAACATAACTGGCAGATGTTTCCTTAGTCACCAGGGACACTTAAAAGAGCCATTTCGCCATTATAATCCACTCAAAATGAGTCCAGTTTATTCTTCCCTACTGACTTCAATGCATTTTGCTGAGTACAGTAAGTTCCTAAACATTTCTGTAATTTTGCAGAAGTTGAGGCAAGTCAAAATCAGCAGGGTTCCCACATCACTAGCAGTGATTTACAGGAGAGAAGAAACAAAAACACAAAAGCATTATGTGTCTTCTAAGTTTAAAAATACTGAATCTGCCTACATTGTGTTAAAAAAACGTGTTTTGAGCCATTTCTGTTAAATAAGACTTATACTATTTAATTTGTATGAGAAATTTATGATTAACCGAGTAAATTGTGAAAACATGACTGTATTGTAGAACTCATGAAGGAAAGCTAGCATTTTTTTACTTGCGTTTGCATATAATGCGCAAAGCACCTATTGTGAAAGGCCACGTCTGTCTGTCTTTCTCTCTGTTTGTCTGCACGAAACAACTCAAGCCTCCCAAATTTGTTGAGATGTGTCACACGTACTGTTTAACGAAATTTATCAGACAGTTCAATTTGTTTTCATATATCTCAAACAGATTGAACTGTGCAAAGTTTGTAAATTTTAAATTTTCCCATTGAAAAGCATTGACGAGTTTGCAAAGTCATCCATTTTAAAACAGAAAAACATTCAGTGCAGCTTTGACTACAAATTACTTTTGTGTTTCAATTTTACCTTGAGAGCAGTGGCTTAAACTTGAATATTTTATGTACTTTCCTCTTTTATTCATCTGACAGCCAATCAGATGGCCGATGCAAGTGAGTCAAATGCCAGGCAGAGCTTGTGCCGTGCAAACAAAGAGTGGCAGCAAGTCCCTGACCTTCTTTAACACTGCGTACCATTCGAATTCCTGCTATACAATAAATTGGTTCCTTTCCAACATGTCCTTATTTATATAGTTTTAACAAATTACTGTATTTCAATGAATATTAATAGCTATATGGGAAACTTATTTTACTTCCTTTACTTTCTGCATACATTAATACTTATTTTATGCTGGTATTGGTCATGTAGCATGAATAGATATTTTTCAGTTGCTAATTATTGGTACTACTCTATTGAGTATACTTTTAAAAATGTTGTGTTGAAGAAAATAGACTCTCCACCACTAACACACATCAATGGATGCCATTTTCACATCCCTTGAATTGCAGACTGCTGGGAATGAAAGCTACTGAGCTGCCACAAGCCTATCTGTGCTCCATTTTAAAGCCATTGTAAACTGTTGTTAAAAAGCATGTATTTAATGAAGTTTACTAACGCATGTCATTGCATTCTATTATCACTCTGACTTTTGAATATGACTGCTTATTACAAAACTACTTAGTAAACTAACATATAGTAACTGACTCTTGGATGAAGTAAATAAAAAAATGTGAAATGCTCCAACTTTCATATCAGTTAAAAAGGCCATTGAACGCACCCGAGTGTTACGCCACGCATACGTTGTCTAACGTGTCGATTGTGTGTATTTAAACAGGAGTTTAACAGGGTGAAGCCTTTTCTGGTCAGTTGGTTTGGTCAGAGACCACATGACTGTGACAGATAGAAATTTTCATCAAGACGAAGAGGATATTAGGATGTATGCAAATAGCCTTCTAGCATATAAGCTACAAGGATATTGGGAGGTATGCAAATGTAAAAGTGAAAAATGTGTTCCAATTGTTAGCTTGTACAAGCTTTAAGCTTATTAGCATATATATGCTTGCAAGAAAGTATGAAGTAAGTACCTGGGACTTGTAGTCAACATGCTATTGTATTTAGTTAAAAGTTACTTCAATGACCAGTAACAAGACCATTGGAAATTATATGTTGTCCGAATTCAGTGGATGTCATTATTTCCTGTTCTTGCTTAAGCAGCCACCGAGGCACTCCATGAAGGAGAGGATCTGTCAGGTTAGATATTTGCAGAAGCATTCCAAATGACCTAACAATAAAATGTCTTACACTTTAAAAGAACAAATTAACTGGATAAAGAATATAAAGACTGCAACAGCTAAAAAACCAAACATCCTACCTGATACAAAGCTTGCTGAAAGGACTTTGGATTGTTCAGGTCATACATTGTCTTTACTTTTAACTTCCAGTGTTTGATGTGCCTGGTTTCTGTGCAAATAAACATACATTTACATTAAAATAAAGTTGTATTATTATTTAACTGACACTAACTCATGTTTTACTGGATACTAGTAATCACTGGACAGTCAGAGGTTCTACAGCAAGAGGGACTGAGATACTTATCCAGGTTCTGTAGGATCCTAAGCCAGGTCGTAAAAGATCAGTAGTCTTGTAATAAAGTGGGAAATCAACCCATTCAGGCTCAGCCCTCACGGGGGACACATCCCTTATTAATGTATTTAGAGGTTACGTACATAGCAAGCTGTGCTCATTCAGGTTAAATCCTTTCAGAGGTAGCAAACTAGAAGCAGGCTGTGTTGGTTGATCCAAGGAGGATCAGGGCTCCTGGTCTTTGTTAAGGTATGCAGAGGCTCAGACCTTTCAGGGACTGAAAACTGGGAGCAAGACAGGACTCAGTAGCATGCAGCCTAATCCTTTTAAGATATTCAGTGGTCGAGTCTTTGCAGTGAACAAACTTAGAGCAAGATTAGTCTCAGCCATTGTTAAGGTATTCAGATTTAAGTGTTCAATTCGTTCAGGACAGGAAAGCTGAGAGCAAGACTGGTGTCAGCAGCGTTCAGCCTGCCCTTGTTAAAGATTCCAGAGGTAAGTATTGCAGGGTGTAGATGTAAAACAAGGTCAATAAGTTCAGGAACATTATTTAGGCATTTCTTTGATTAACTTGTCCACCATTAGAAAAAGAACCTTAGGAAAAGTGCCTCTTATGGACACTCACAATTAAACACTGCCTACAGTAAGCAGACTTCAACACTGAGACCCCATCTCTGGAAATTGTTTTGCAATGTGTTATTGCAGGGAGACATTAAGCATTGAAGATGATAGCACAGTCCATTAAAATGAATTTGCTGATGGCATTCAAAGTGGGACGAACATTGTTTTAACTGCACCTGTCTTCTTATATCTCAATGTTGGACTTCAGCATTAAAGGTCAGCCATGATACCTCTTCAAGGTTGGTTGGCTTAAGGCTTTAGTGACCTTAATTTTAGTGCCTGTCAGAATAACGGGATAATTAAGATTACATCCAAATGGAAACGCATCAGTTCTATTAGAGATTTCATTTATCCAGAAAAGGTCAACAGACTCCCCTTAGAATTTATTCTCTTTATGTAACTGAAATATAAAGTGCATCATTTTGTATGAGCTGAGGAAAGTCGGCCTTTGAATCTGTACTAATTGTATAAGGAGAAACCTAACGCATGTAAATTTCTAATAAACTAGGAAAAAATGTCTGAATTTACTGTAGATAGATAGATAGATAGATAGATAGATAGATAGATAGATAGATACTTTATTAATCCCAAAGAGAAATTTGCATACTCCAGCAGCAGCATACTAATAAAAAACAATATTAATAATAAAAGTAGTAAAAAGTGTCCACCACCAAGTATTCCAATATTTCACTCTAATGCCAATATGCTTTTTGTCTCAAAAAATTTGCTCAGTTTTTATTTTACAACATTTTAATGTAATATCAATTGTTCATTGATAAACAGAGTGAGATTTATTTGGTAGTGGCCTTTGTGTGGAGTTAGGCGTTAGGGTATGGGGACTGCCAGCCAAGCTAGCACACACGGGTTCACTAGCCCAAGAAATAACAAATTAAAACCTAATTCCAACCATTGCCCCAAGAATATTATTTTCCTATTAGGGTTAGGGTTAGGGTTAGGGTCATAATCAATACCCGATCTTACACAGCTGGGTAAAAGTTCCCAGTGTTTTAAGACAGGGGTCCTCAAACTCGTTCCTGGGGACCCCCTGTGCCTGCAGGTTTTTGATCCCACCAGCTTCTGTTTTTAATTGGCCTCCTGGCCTAATTAAGTCAACTGATATTTCGCAGATTCTGTGTTTTGGGAACTATTTAGAAATTAGAAAACCAAGTTTGTTAAAAAAAAAATATATATATACTAAAATGTACTAAGCAGTTATACAGGAATGATGTATTTTTTTTTCTTTTTAACAATATTTTCATCTTGATTTTCATTCTACTTTTCCAGGTGTTCATATTGTTTAATTAATTGATTATTTTCTAATTAGTGGGTCTGACACTAATGTAGTTACAGCCTTTCACAATTCAGTGTTGTTTGCCCAGGCGTCTGCTCTGTTAATTTTTAATTCCCATTATTAAGATACGATGATGGCAGCCAACCACACAGAGAAAAGATAAAATATAACAAAAATATAACAATATACCAACATCAACAAAAGAAAGTTAAGCATTTAAATCTGTAGCAAAAAATAGAAATATTTCTAAATGTCTTATAAATGTAAAAATCATACTGCAATGCTTTTCTGAATTCCGAATAAAAGAAGAGTAAAAAAAATACCAGCTAATGAAATGAGCTCAGTGCTCCCAGCTGTTGTCACCAATTATGAATCTGGCTGAACCAAAAACCTGAAGCCACGTTGGGTCCCCAGGACTGAGTTTGAGAACTTCTGTTTTAGGACAACGCAGGCAGTACACCATTGGCAGTGAGCACCTGACAGACATCATGCACTTTAAACTGAATCTGCTCTCTAAATGATAAAATAATGCCTGTGGATCACCGAAGTCGAGCTGCACATTGAGACTCTGATTAGTGCGAGTGCCTTGCATCCCTAAAGAGTTTTAAGCCGGTAACCTTCCTTGGGGTGATTGCACTTTCTCTGTTTTTTTTTCCTCCCATATTTAACACATGAGCATGCGAGGTTTATTAGAATATGGAAGTGCGTGTGAGTATTCACTGCTACTGTATATACTACTGTCCCCTGCAGAGGTGTTTTGTTGCTTTTGACCAGATGATGTCGTGGCAAAAAATTCATCATCAGAAGGCTTTTTACCTAAAAATAAAGGCTATTAGGACTCGAGATAGACAGACAGAGTTTTAAGGCTTTATTGCAATAAATCAACAACACGGACTCAACCCAATTCGGCTGAATGTGATTGAGCAACGATCATTACAGCCATTGAAGTTTTTATAACAATTTCTTATCATTTTGGCTCATGCGATTAGCTTATTCTGCACCTGGCTTCACTGTCTATTGTTCCTCTTGGTGTCTGTTTGGCTTATTTTGATTGGTCTAAGACTGGGTGGAAGGCTTCCTCTTCACCATTTTTGGGCTTTTCTATGTCATTTCCTATCTTTTCTGACCTTGCTCTAATGAGCTTGTTTGCTTACCTCCTTTGACTCCCTTTTACTCCTGTCTAACCAGACTTTGAGTTTCCATGGGAACCCTTGTTATCTCCTTACTTTTCCTATTACTGGCCCTTATGGAATTTATAATCTTTCTATGCTGTTCTATTTTCTCTAACTGGCCAAGGCTTCAATTCCATATATGGGTTTCCTCTCTTAAGCCTTCCAAACTTTTTACAATAGTGACCTGAAGCTTTTAAGCTTTAATTAAAAGAAGTATAGTATGTGCTTTCATTTGATCATTGCTTGGCATGCTTGATTTGTCTTAATTTCTACACTAAAGTTAATTGCTAATATATTCTTATAATATTTTTGCTAATGCCTGCATGTACTAAGATTTTCTCTTCATGCATTAGGTCAGCTTGACCCTGCTTTTAGTAAAAGCCTTTCTGCTGATTCATCAGTCCAGCTGCTCTCAGAGGCCTCTTCTCTGTGTTATCTCTTCCTAGCCTTGAATCACAGGTGCTCTCAAACTCTTATCCTGTCCAAAGCTGGCCTCGCTGTATCAATTAGCTCTTCTTTTCTTTACTTTGGAAATTTTAATGTAAGCCTATAAAATAGTGCAATATAACAGATTTTTAGTTAAATATTTGCTAGACCTATCGTATTTGCTTCAATATTCTAATTTATGCTTAATCTAATGTTTAAGAAGCTTTTAATTACTTTTTATGACTTTTTATGCTAATTTGCTATTCTCTTATGCTAATAAAAAATTTTCCTTCTATAATGACCAGTCCCAACAACTCTGTAATCGATAGAGGGAGCTCCAGTAATTGTTTAACTGGTAATTGAAGGCTTGGCCCATGACACCCACAGATCATTTTTTAGGGGGGGGGGTGATAATAAATGTAAAGGTAGCATGGTGGCGCAGTGGCAGAGCTGCTGCCACACAGGAAGGAGACTTGGGTTTGCATTGCAGGTCCTCCCTCTGTAGAGTCTGCATGTTCTCCTTGTGGCTGCCTGGATTTCTTTCCAGGTGTTTCAGTTTCCTCCCACTGTTCAAAGACATGCAGGTTATTAATGAAGATTATGGAAAAATAAAAATATTGTTGTGTTCAATTTCCTCATATGTTCAATTCTTCATAAAAACTATTCATAGTGGCTCTAAAATCCGTACTGACCCTTACTCTCTCTTCTGTTTCTTTTTCCGGTTTCTTTGTGGTGGTGGCCTGCGCCACCTCCACCTACTCAAAGCTTCATGACGCTCCAACAATGATGGATGCATTAAAAGGCAGAAGTCTACGTGACCATCTTCATCAAGTCCTTCCATGAGAACCCTAAATCCAAAGAGGACTGTTTCATTTATGTTAGGTAGAATACCCAGAGGGGACTGGTCAGGTGGTCTCATGGTCTGGAATCCCTACAGATTTTATTTTTTTCTCCAGCCGTCTGGAGTTTATTTTTTGTTTTTTCTGTCCCTCCTGGCCATCGGACCTTACTCTTATTCGATGTTAATTAATGTTGACTTATTTTATTTTCTTATTGTGTCTTTTATTTTTCTATTCTTTATTATGTAAAGCACTTTGAGCTACTGTTTGTATGAAAATGTGCTATAAAAATAAATTCTGTTGTTGTTGTTGTTGTATTAAATAACCTAATATTTACTCTAATGAATCACTGTAGTGGGCGGCACAGTGGCGCAGTGGTAGAGCTGCTGCCTCCCAGTTAGGAGACCCTTAAGGGTTCTCTTCCCGTGTCCTCCCTGTTGGAGTCTGCATGTTCTCCCCGTGTCTGCTCCAGTTTCCTCCCACAGTCCAAAGTCATGCAGGTTAGGTGCATTGGCGGTCCTAAATTGTCCCTAGCGTGTGCTTGGTGTGCACGTATATGTGTGTGTGTGCCCTGCAGCGAACGGGTGCCCTGCCCGGGGTTTGTTTCCTGCCTTGTGACCTGTGTTGGCTGGGATTGGCTCCAGCGGACCCCTGTGACCCTCTAGTTAGGATACGGCGGGTTGGATAATGGATGGATGGATGGATGGATGAATCACTACATTTTACAAGAGAAAAATTAGCCCACACAACTGAACATAAAATTGTGGGTGCAATTTGATTGTAAAAGTCACGACCACCCCATTTGGAAGGTGACAAGCAGTCCAACAGAAAAAACAATAATAGCCATTCAGTGCCTAATACTTGGAATAGGGTTAAAACAGAAGTGAGCTAGCCATTAATACAGTTGGCTTCCTGTTTTACTGTTTATTTCATTATTTATTTTCATATTTAATAGTGAATAAAGGTGTAAGGGCCAGATTAGACTACAACAAAGCACTCGGTATGGCAGTTTGCAACTGCTGTTTCAGGTTTCCTCAAACACTTTCAAGTACAGTAGCATGGTCCCTTCTGCACTGCAGTATTAATGATTGAAACACACAAGGAAAGTCCAGAAGATCCATATTTTATTAAGTTAAATGTGTTACTATATAGATTGAAATACCAGATAGCTTAAAGTGTATTTTGTTTAATTTTTCCATCCATAAAAACAACTTGAGGGAAACCACAGCCTAATATTACCTTAATTACCATCAGATAAGACAGTCTGGGCCTCATTTTTATTGGGCCAGTTTATGGATGTTAGATAACCCAAAAGTTTCAAGTGTATGGTGTGGAGGATTGCCGGCTTCCCATGCCGGTTCACACCCCCAGGCCGCCAGGAGGAGCTCTCCCGACAGCAGGACCATGCCCCGAGGTCCAGCAGGGCCTTATGGACTTTGTAGTGTTTTAACACAACCCTGCTGGATACCTTGGGGGCCACCAGGAGTCGCTGTAGGGGGGCTTATGGGTTCTTTTATGCCCTATGACCCGAGTACGCCAGGGTCACATGACAGGAAGGAACGACATGCTCCCGGATTAAAGAAAGGACTGATTGCCCTGACCCGGAAGGAGTAAGGAACTATGGACTGTCGGGACAGGAATACCTCCGGGTCAGGGGCTATAAAAGGACGGTGCCTCAGTCCAGACACCGAGCTGAGCTGGGAGGAAGGGTGGCTAAGTGTCTGGGCGAGGAGGAGTGTTTATTGATAGAGTATTGTATGAGTAGTGTGGAGGGTGCTTGGTGCACGGAAGAACAAAATAAAAAGGTTCTGGACTTTCACCTGGTGTCTGGAGTTGTACCTGAGGGTTCAAGGGTGCACTAGCGCCCCCTACTGCCACACTGGCGTAGTCGGCAGGATACTCTGGCCGTCTGTTGGCAGGGGACCTGCAGTAAAAATAAATTTTGTGTGGGCAGACGACCCCGGGAGGTCCCTCTTGGAACCGCGGAGGTGAAAACTCCACCCGCGACTAAGAACGCTGCAATTGTAAGCTGTAAAATACAGCAGACCGTGATGGGGAAGAAATCTGGGAAGAAGAAGGGATCTACCCAAAAGACTTCGGTCCCAGATGGGCTGGAAACGCTGTGGGCTTACCTGACAGGCGGTGAGGAAGAACGGGAACAGGCTGAAGCAGAGCAAATCCGAGCGGAGGAGCAGCCGGAACTTTGCAGGATTAAGACTCCCGAAGATTACTACAGGGAGTTGGAGAGGGATCGGCTACGTTCCGAGGTAAGTGCTGGGAGAGCACTCGAACCGCCGGAGCCTTTCTTTTCTTGTTTTGCAGAAGCCTGTCTGCACAAAGCGGACAAAGAGCCCGCCCGCCTCAGACCTAGGCAAGATGGCCGCGACAAGAAGAAGCCGGGCCAGTCTAGGAGTCCGCAGAGAAGAAGCCCATACGGCGAGAGCCACCACGTGACCTCACGCGATGGAAGCCGGGAAGACGGTCAGGAAGGATCCTTCGGTGAGGTCAGTAATTCCCGACGGGTCTGAGCTTCCTGAAAGAGAAGGAGGCGGCGAGCGAAGCAGCGCCACAATTTAAAAAGAATCAAGAGGAGCGGGAAGTGACTGATCGGTCTGCCGACAAATTAAAAGACGCAGATCGCAGTCCGCCGCGGCAGGCTACCCGTTCCTCTTTGGACTCCATGTCCCAGAAGCCTCCGCGAAGCCCAGCAGAGCACGTGCCAGGAGCGGACGTGCTCATTGGCTCCCGGCCGGTAGGTGAAACGAATACGGAAGCGGACTTAACCCCGGCCGAAATAACTAACTTTGTGGACTTACAACAGCTCGAAAAATACCTCGAGCCCGTGTATGTTTTCTTCCAAGGAGTGAAGGAACTGAAGGCCCGTGTAGAGGAGCTGGGAGCTACAGCCGAGGCGCCGCTGAGAGGACTAGTGGAATACCTGCGGCGATTAGGCCGAGAAGCCCCGGTCTCGAGTGATTTAGCGGTGCAGGTAAGTGAAATCTGTACCGTATATCATAAGGGGACACAGTGCGATCCGGCCCCGCTATTAATAAACAGCGAGTGTCAAAGCACTGTGAACCCGACAGTGGAGCGTGGAGTGATGACTGACCGGGAGGGGGAGGAAGCGATCGATCCGAGGCATGCGTGTGGACGTGGCCTTCCAGAGCGAGTCGCCACCCAGACCCGACCGATGTAATAAGGGCGTTGGACGTTAGTTACCGGAGGGGAGGAGGAAGTGCCAATCTCCCAGGTACAGCTAAACAGTGCTGTTACCCGGAGCGATGCGGTACTAATGACGCCGCCTTCGAAACAAAACAGAACAATGGGCGTGCAAACAGCAAATAGGCTCTCTCTTTCCCATAGGGAGCCTCAGGCTGAGCCCAAGCCCCAGATCAAACGGGAAATCCCCAAAAGAAAAGGTGGATCTCCCAATATAATGGAGAGAGAGGTTGCAAGCAGTAAAGCGGCCGTAAAACCCTCCTCGGCGGAGACAGGGGCGGAGATATCTCTAACGGAGTTCCCGAGGTGTTTCTGGTCTCGCAGAGGGGGACAACCAGGAGGACTTCGCCGATGCTACGACTGCCGGCGGCCGGGCCACGAGTGGCGCCATTGTCCCCGGGGGGACAGAAGGTACGTCGTTCCCCCAAGGTTCGCTAGAGGACAAGGACAACGCAGCCAAGGTCCGGCAGACGCGTCTTCCTGGAGGAGGACGTCCCTCGCGGGGCTGGATGCTCCGCCCCAGAAGTCGTCGCTAAGGGGGAGGGACTGTGGAGGATTGCCGGCTTCCCATGCCGGTTCACACCCCCAGGCCGCCAGGAGGAGCTCTCCCGACAGCAGGACCATGCCCCGAGGTCCAGCAGGGCCTTATGGACTTTGTAGTGTTTTAACACAACCCTGCTGGATACCTTGGGGGCCACCAGGAGTCGCTGTAGGGGGGCTTATGGGTTCTTTTATGCCCTATGACCCGGGAGTACGTCAGGGTCACATGACAGGAAGGAACGACGTGCTCCCGGGTTAAAGAAAAGGACTGATTGCCCTGACCCGGAAGGAGTAAGGAACTATGGACTGTCGGGACAGGAATACCTCCGGGTCAGGGGCTATAAAAGGACGGTGCCTCAGTCCAGACAGCAAGCTGAGCTGGGAGGAAGGGTGGCTAAGTGTCTGGGCGAGGAGGAGTGTTTATTGATAGAGTATTGTATGAGTAGTGTGGAGGGTGCTTGGTGCACGGAAGAACAAAATAAAAAGGTTCTGGACTTTCACCTGGTGTCTGGAGTTGTACCTGAGGGTTCAAGGGTGCACTAGCGCCCCCTACTGCCACAATGGACTGTGATATAAAAAAATAATCCTCATTAAAAAATTAGAAGGCATGCTTTTAAAAATGTATTCAACTTTATTTTAAATCTCTAGGCAACTTTATTGTGCTTCTTCTAGGTAGACCAATACATTTACTTAATTATATTATACAGTGTAGATTAAATATAATGCTTACAGTTTATTGTTCAGTTTTCACAGCTGGAAACATGGTCGTGTATAAGTATGTTGTAAGCAGGAGTCAAAAACATGGTGAGAAGGGGTTCAGGCCCCCAAAATATACAAGAAAAGAAGCACAGATTTGTCCAAAATAGCCTCACCTCAAACCAGCCACCCCCAGCTACAAGTTGAAGGCTTCAGATGCTCCACACAAATGCTAAAACATAATAAACCCATACATTTATTCACAAACAATATTTAAAAAGTATAAAAAGGGCACTGAAAGAGCATAAAGAGAGCTCCCTTAAGGGCAATCGTAGGTAACCAAATTCTAATACACAATCCAATAGAATAATCCAAAGACCACAGCAGAAAAAAAGTCAAAAACCAGAAATTCAAGGAGAAACAATAAAACTCCAGCAAACTTGCATGGACCACGGCTTGAGATCCTCTGATCTGGGCCATGAACAGCGAAAGGGAGGTCTCAGGAGTGGTGACGTCAGAGCGGACCCACTGGACCTGAAATGTCATAGATTCCAGATATTTTAAAGGGGAGCAGTCATGTGTTTCAACCTTTTAATAGTCACAAATACGTAAAAACATGTTGTGAAACGATGAGGCTCTTTTCAAATAAATTGCCAGAAAGCAGCAGACTGGCGACATCACTGGTTTAATTTGAATTCTTACAGCAGCTCAATACTAGATCAGTGATGCCACAGGTTTGCTCTCATCTGATGATTTATGCAAAAATGGCCGCCTCGTTTTATTCAGCAATTTATTTCAAAGCACCCACATGAAAGAGTATTATTGGCTGTTAACAGATAGAAAAATGTGACATAATATAAGAAACTTAGGATGAGCTGGATTATGAAAGCTACAATACAAAGTGAGGCGTGAAATGGATCCCAGTCTGTCAGCTCTCTGTGTGTCAGCTCTGTGTGATCTGAGATGCCTAAGGACTTCAGTCCTCAATCACCAGGCCTTTGAACAGGAGACACGGGACGTTTCTTTCTGGGCGTGTAAATTTGGCTTCTCTTCCCCCTACTTCCTTTCTGCTTGTATTTTGTTGTTTTCTATTTATGACACCGAAAAACAAGCAAGAAAGGACAAAACACTTGAACACTGGAAAAAAAAATAGCCCTTGACTTGATTTTAGCTTTTGATTAAACTTCTTGAAATGAAAGCAGCTTATATTTACAGTATATAACACATACCATATGGGCCAAAGTACTTCACATGTAGTAAAGGATAGGCTTATAAAAAGGGTAAAATGGAAGAATCCCTTGTTTGTAATTCTCTTGGTTAAAATGGTAAACCTCAATGACTGATCTGATTACATAATCTGTGGACCAATAGCCGGAGAGTAGAGGAAAGCAAAACTATAGCAGGTAAAGAGCTGGCCATTCTACACTACCTAAATTAGGGTTAGGGTTAGGGTTAGGGTTAGGATTAGGGTTAGATAATTTAATATTATACACTGTGGCAGGCGGCTGGGGGCTGTACCCAGCCAGGACGCTGAGATGGACCGAGAGAGGGACTATACCTTCCCCGGACCACGAGAGGGCAGCCACCCTGGTTTGTCTGGGGGCCACGGGAACTGAGCATGGAAGCTCAACCCAATAGGGGCCTGTGGCCACCGCCAGGGTGTGCCCTGAAGACTTTGCAGCCCTGGACATCAGCACTTCCACCACACCCGGAGGTGCTGGCGGAAAGATTACAGGGACACCCAGAGTGCTTCCAGGTGCTCATACGGCACTTCCGCCACACCAGGAAGTGTCACAGGAAGCTCGTCAGGAGGCACCTAGAGCACGTCCGGGTGAACATAACAGGGGTCGTCTCCCTCCATTCAGAGGCTGGAGTCGGGTGGAAGAGGACGAAGCTCGGAGGAGAGGAGTGGAGGCGGCAAAGAGAGGACTGTTGAAGAGCCCGGACTTGAGGGTGTGTGGTGCAGGGGCACTGGGCTGTGTGCAGGACTGTAAATATGGAAAACCATCGGTGTCTGCCTGTCTGTGTCGAGGCTGGTCTCTACAATACATGTGGTGTAAAGCTCTCGAAGATTTTGATACTGTAGGTATCAGCACAACAGTAGTATCTTCCAAACTTTACAGCATTTTTAGAGACGTAAATAACTGTTAAGGCGCAGAAAAGCAGAACATCTTTGTGAAAGCAGCCTCTTGAACAAACGGATCATGGGCAAGTTTCTTGTTCTGTATGTGGCTGAGGTTTTAGCTCTTCAGACATGGTTCAGAGACAAGGAGGGATGGCACCACTTGGCGATATTAAGGATATACTGCTTATTTTCTCTCCTTCTCTCTTTAACAAGAATTTTCTGGCAAATGTTTGGTTACGTAAGAGATTAGTGATTGGATTGACTTTTGGCTCAGCCTTGTTTCAGTAGGTTTTACATTTCAAAAGTGATCTTATTTTACAGAACATATCTTTCAAGGTAAGGTAATTATACTCACTTATCATGGAGTCAGAGAGTGGTGACGTGTTGCGTGTTGATTAGCACATGCAAGTAGGAGTTTCACTGAAGTCTGTACACGTCATAATAAAGCTAGGCTTACCAATAATACTCCTAGTACTATCTAAAATACTTGTACACGTGTAAGTACAATAAATTCACATTAAACTTCTGTGCAAATATGTAAACATAGCAAAAATACCAGCATGCATGCATAACCCTCTATGGCACAAGGTGTCTTTAAACCCCTTACTCTGGCCACGTGGCTTCTCTTCACTTTGGTCAGCTGGGAATAGAAGACATGTCTGGGAAGAGGAGGTTGGGCGTTGTTATGTAGTGGCCAGTACAGTCAAGTCGGTCCTGTAGGACAAAAGCTTTGGGTTTCTGTGAAGTTACTGTATTTAATGTAGTTATTCCCAGAGATAGCATGGGGAATCCTATGAAAATAGCATTGATGGACTCCTTCTCTCTCTCAGGTTACTATGTGAGGACTGTAGGTAACCCAGAAATTACCACGGTACAGGAGAGTAACCTGATGTTTGCTTAAAGCCCATAGTTTTTAAAGGCCCAGGTCCTGAGGCGGTGTTGAGATTCCTTCTCAATGGTTGTCTTTTGGAATAACTGGCTGCTGAGGTATGGATAGTGGTCATCAACTCTGTGGCTTTTCTTTAAATATGGTGATGATTGGAGGTTCAGTTACCTTTTCAGGTACATCATGGACATCCTATAAACTGGATGAGATGCCTGTAGTAGATGTTCACAAAGGTTTCAAGAGTTCACTTGGATGATGTGCAAAAACAATTGCACTGGACCTCAAGAATGTAATTCTTGAAGAAGGGTGACAAATCAGTGTTTGGAGAACACCATTACATTCACTACTGGGAAAAATCCTCTCCCAATTGCACTTCAAATTTCCTGAGTTTCAGTGTATTCAGACAGTTCTAAGATTCAACCAACAAGATATCTGTAGCTCAGCAAATCTAATAGAAATATTGGGAGAAGCAACAAAAACTATGCATAGCTAATGCACACCTTTAAATCAATCAATCAATCAGTCAGTAAGTCCTCTCTAAAACCTGTCTAGACTTGGATGCTCTACCCAATGTATCAATATCCTGAAACTTTTGCATGACCCGATTATTACAACCGCCCTTTGCAATAGGATGGAAACCGATTTCTTCCCTATCTAAATAGAGGTTATTTGCGGTAGTGTCTTCACCTCACATGTTCTAATGATTTACTTCTTCTCTGACCTGTGGCATTTAAAATATAAACTATAAAATTGTTTAATGAATGCTTCTTTAAGGCTAAGATAAAATTGATTAACAGCTTATAATCATTAACAAACAATATGAAGATGACTGAGTTAACGATGACTTCTAGATTACTGTGAAACTCTTTGCCAGGTTTTACAAGAGTTGAGAGCTGTTCCTAGTAAGCTAGTGAGAGCCGCATTTAGATTTATTAAATTGATTGATTGATTGATTTATAAGTGTCATATTACGCAACCCTGTGGTGGGCTGGCACCCTGCCCGGGAATTTGTTCCTGCCTTGTGCCCTGTGTTGGCTGGGATTGGCTCCAGCAGACCCCCGTGACCCTGTGTAAGGATGTAGCGGGTTGGATAATGACTGACATATTGTGCAACATGTGCACATTAGCAGAAACAGCTCTTCATCTGGGGAATTATTCCATTCTTAGTGGTCAAGTTTAGGTGAGGCAGATCCACTGCATATTGAGTTTGCTGTTTGGCACTGTGCTGAATGTGTTTCATAGCAGAGAAAATACATTTGGATTTCATATTAAAGTCTTGATTTTTCTTTTCTTTTCATTTGGCTTGTCTAAAGTCTTAGCAGCTGCAGCTGATCATAATACACACTAGTTCTCCGAACATCCAGGATAATGTGATCTGAAATGCTGTCACTCTTCTTGTAAGATAATCACCCAACCAGCCTAAAGCAAGCAAGATGCATACTGGTGGAATTTGTGTCCAGCACTTTCATGTTTTGGAAAACAGTAACAATTTATTATTTATTTTGTGTTTTGTTGCTAAAATCCCTTGGAATTTAGAATTAACTGAAATTGCAGTACTTCTTCATTGAGTCTTCGGTAAACTTGTGTGTCATTAATAGTAGAAGGTCAATTACTTTACCAGACTAATAGGACAGTAAGTATATAGTACTGACCTACTGGCTGCTTCCCTGTGTTTATTACCAGGTAGTAATACGTGATAACAAAGCCATAAGCGTTAACAGGAAATGTTCCTGTAACCCCTGCTCCCTTTTAGACCCATAGTAAGCAGGGCCCTGAGTTACTTAAGACTGGGTATTTAACTAAATTATTCTGATATACAATGCCTTTAAATTCACTTTCCACTTATTACTTTAACAATATGCCTTTTATACAATAAAATCAAATGTTCAAGAATAAAAACTATGTACTTAAATAATAAAGATAATCACAAAGAAACACAGATATTTCAAAAACGATGAGAAATCAATATTTACAATCACTTATATTTTCACACTAATAACCCACCCGTAATAATCATGTACACGAAGTCTTATTTACAACATTTCAAGTTGGCAGCACCAGTTAGTGCGAGTGATCATAATGGTCATTAAATAAAAATTAACTGTAAATAAACAGACCTTTTCAAATGCCTTCTCACATCTGTTCAATGGATCTGGTTTATCCATCTTCACTTCATCACATGTGACTCCTCTGTCATCCGAACGTCATTCTCTCCAACGTTTGACTTTCAACATCAGCGTCTTCAGCTCTCAGAAGATCCCTTTATTAACTGGTCAGCCTTTGTCTTTTCTTCTCTCTTTTGACTCAGCACCTCTAGTTACTCTTTCCACTAACTTGTGCTTGTCTCATTGCATTCTCTGCGGTTTCCCACTTTCTTGCCACTTTCTTTATTAAACCTTTTTGTTTTGAGGTTTACTATCTCTCACCACTCAGTCTGTTCCTTCTCCACCATGTCTGCCATTTCTCCCCCACTTTTTCGTTGTTTCATCTACTCCAGTCCCTGTTACTATCCCATCCAGAATAAACTAATTAAGGGGTACTACCGTCCATCAGGCTGGGCTTTTTGCTCCTATTTGCTGCCTAGTAACACTTCTTCCCAACTATCCTTTTGTCTTGTTTATTAAAATGTCTTGCAGCTCCGGTACTTTTTATTTTTCTTTGTCACAATTTACACCAAACCACATTTCGACAGAATGTTTGCTGTTGCTCCTGGACTGGCCATAAGTAAGTTAACAAGTCGCACCCGGCTGTCATGAGGGTCATAGTGGTTCAATGATTATTTCTGCAGCTTCACAGTTCCACAAAAAAGGATGGAAACTCCATTTTGATCACAGTTACTGTAGACAATGCACGTTCTCCTGGCAACTGAGACATGGGATGAAAACACGTCTACCCAGAGAAAACACGTATGCAAAGGCTTGTGTGTCATGTTAACAAAAACTTTATTTGTCCCCAAGGAAGGGGGAATTCACATTTTACAGAAGCTCAAGAAAAAATAAATAAATATTATAAAAAACCACAACCACTGACATATATATAAGAACTTCTGTCTTGGATAATAAGAGAGCTGCCGCTGTCTGATATCAGGCTTATAGGTGGGAGTAAGATGTAGTCAGATCTGTCGAGTTGTCCCACAGGCCTATATTTAAAGGAATTAACATCTGGATAAAGCAGGTGCAGCCTGAGTCCACAAATGGAGAATGCTGATGATCTTCTAAGGTTCTCTGGTTGAAGTCACCAGCATTCTAGGATCAGAATGATTCATAATTAGAATATTGGCAGTTTCTGTTGCTGAGTTAATAAATATTAACAAGGATGATTTACCTTCCTAGGCAGTAATGTGGACAAATTTCAAAGTCTGGATTAGACATTTCAGTTGTAACAGTAACAATGCTTACTTTCTGTACCATTACAATTACCATAGCTCATTCCATAGATTTCCAATAACCCTTCTGAGTTATCAGATCTATTAGATGAAATCCGTCCAACATTAAAAAAGCGTCTGAAGTTAGATGTTTAAATTTGTTCTACTCATTACCCAAAATTAACTTGCTATGACTCGCCACACAATGTGATCATTCATCCAACTTACTTACAAGGGATCAAACATTCCTCATCATATGGAGGGAGGCCAGATGTCAAACCTTTCCACCTTACCTTTATCCTTGCTCTGGATCGTTCCCCTTTCCTTCCGCAGTGTTGTATAACAATAAAATGTGAAAACTCCTGGTTCACAGCTTGCCATGAGGAACTTAAAAGCTGGATGGAGTATAATTGCAATAAAACACAACTCTTACCAATTGGCACTAAAATCTAGATTAAGAAAATAAGCTAATTTTCTATGTGATGATACTGTCATACCTTCCATTTTGACAAGAAATCTTGTTGTCATTTTAATGCGATCCATCTATCCATCCATCATCCAACGAGCTATATCCTAACTACAGGGTCACGGGGGTATGCTGGAGCCAATCCCAGCCAACACAGGGCACAAGGCAGGAAACAAAGCCCAGGCAGGGTGCCAGCCTACCGCAGTATTTTCTAAATCATCTCATGTAAGATACTTTAAGAATGTTTCTTATATCCGCTTTTGTATCGAATCCTGTGTCTGCTTGTTCCTTTTTTCTCTTTCTAATAGTAAGAAGCGTATCCATTCTTTCTTCACATCCCACATTGACTTTGTGACTCCAAGTTGCTGGGTGCCTCCTCTAATGTGTTATCTCAGCTTCATTTGGTTCACTTAGACATGGAGTAGTTAGGATAAAACACATTGTCTTCTTTGGTTCCATGTGTCTTAGGGCTTAATAAAGAGAGAATCAACCATACCATCCTTGGGATGGCAAGATAAGTTAGAATTTGAGAGGGAGCAGTGGTATCAGGGTGACGGAGCCACATGTGGGTCTTGAGTGGAGATTTATCAAACATATTTCTTCTTGGGCTCTAGTTGACGGAGATGCCTATAGTTATTGCTTCTTTGGAGATGAAACTGGACATTATCCATTCTTTCTGGAGTATTATATTAATGGTTTACTGGTCTAGTTGAAAACAGAAAACATCAAACATAACATTGCTCATTAAAGTAATAATAGAAAGGAATAATTGCCATATCAGGTATGCTAAATGGTGTTTTCTATTAAATAAAATTAAGTTCTGTATTTTTATCATGGCACCAGAGTGGAAATGTGTTACATGTGTTGGAATGAATACAAAAATGTTTCTGCTACCGCTACCCTATAAAGCTTTAAATGGCCTGGCAGTGGGCTACTTCAGTAACAACAACATTTATTTCTGTCGCACATTTTATACAAATAATGAAGCTCAAAGTCCTTTACATGATGAAGAAAAGAGAAAAAAAGACAAAGTAAGAATTAAAATAAGACAACACTAATAAACATAGAATAAGAGTAAGGTGGTCCGATAGCCAGGGAGGACAGAAAAAACAAAAAAAAACTCCAGACGGCTGGAGAGAAAAAAAATTAAATCTGCAGGGGGTCAAAGGCCACGAGACCACCTGATCAGCCCCCTCTGGGCATTCTACCTAACATCAATGAAACAGTCCACTTTGTATTTAAGGTTCTCATGGAAGGACTTGATGATGATGGTCATGTAGACTTCTGGATTTTAATCCATCAATGTTGGAGCATCATGATGCTTGGAGTAGGTGGTGATGGCGCAGGTCACCGGAAAAAGAAACAGAAGAGAGAGTAGGGGTCAGTGCGGATTCTAGAGCCACCATGAATAGTTATTATGATGAGTTGGATATACAGAGTATCAGGATTAAATTAAAGTAAACTTATGAGAAGGCCATGTTAAAGTAATGTGTTTTAAGCAGTTTATTAAAGTGCTCTACCGTATCAGCCTGGTGAATCCTACTGGCAGGCTATCCCAGATTTGAGGTGCCTAACAGCAGAAGGCCGCCCGCCCGCCCGCCTCACCACTTCTTTTAAGTTTAGCTCTTGGAATTCTAAGCAGACACTCATTTGAGGATCTGAGGTTACGATTTGAAATATAAGGTGTCAGACACTCCAATATAACTGTGGCACTGCACACCGTCCACCCGCTCCGACACACTGATGCTGTAACGTTCTATGGGAGACTCAGTGAGAAGCTCTATTGAACCCAGATTTTGGAATGACCGCTCTAAAATGATTACATTTGATAGTTCAAAATCTTTCATTGAAAAACATTGTCAAATTCTGGATCTTGTCTATTTTAAAGCAGAGAGACATTCCTTGTGATTTTGAAGTGAGATTAGTCTGCTCTTTCAAATTTTCAGAGATTTACGTCATCTTGCATATTTTCTTTTTTTTACTCATTCAACAGCCACTCCTAATAGCAAATCAGAGTAGACATTTGTCAATCGCTGGGCTGGTGCATGTGTAAGTAAGCCTCACCATATGGACATCACTTCACTTCTCCTGCTGCTTGAGGTAAAGGTTAAAAAAAAAACACTTATCTATAAATGAACGTGAAAAGAAAGGAAAGAAATGAATCAATAAGCATTGTTCTGTAAGCAACGTTGATCCAATTTGTGTTTACTATTTACATTCTATTAATAAGAACCTCACAGCTAAATCAGCTGCACATTGTAATGATTCAATATTTCTATGACAGTAAAATTTATCAGCAAAGCTTCAGAGCTGCTCTCCATCATGGGCCAAAGTAACCAAATGGAGTTGAACCTTTCGGGTACTTACGCTGTGTTACATTTGAGAAATGTGAACAACTAGTTACAGATTTTCCACAACAAACGAGAACACATTAATCAGTGCCAGTTTTACAACACTTGAATTGGACTCTGCTGTCTGTGAAAGCCACTGAGCCACCACAAGCCTGTTTGGGCTAGCTATGCTGTTAACTATATGACATTGTAAAGTGCTGGTATTTAATGTAGTCTACTAATTACATTTCATTGTCATTCTTTTTGTTTTCTGACTCACTGTTACAAAAAATATTTAATAAACAGAAATGTAACAGCTGACTGTTTGATGACGTCACTAAAAAACTGTAAATGCTCCAACTTTCAGATGATCTCCCCAAACACACCTGCATGTTACACTATGCCTACATTTGTTAACCTGTTATATTTTTTATCTTTGAGAATTTTGTGCTTCATTTATATATGTATGTTTTAAAATGTGGCCTCTGTCCAGTTTTATTTATTGAGCCTTTTCTGTGCTTCTGTTCCGATTGTGTCATTCTCAACGTTTGAGCATCGGAAAAGGTGCTTATATGAAGAAAATGATTATCACGATCCAGAACTGAATTAAGAAATTTGGAAGGATTGGATGTAGTGCTTCATGAGTACTTCCTGTTGCTAGACAATGCTTACCGGCCATGACAATATCTGATTATCAACTCTATAAAATAAAAGTCTATTGAAAGTAGAAGCAATTTACACTTTGGGTTCTATGTAGGAACCTCAAAGTTAGTGTTTTTAAAGGAGCATTCCACCCAAAAATTACATATCTTTTTAAATGTTGCTTATCTCATGTGTTTTACAGTGGCAGCTGAGAAAAATTTTACTCTGATGTTTTCGTGGAGAATTAAATCACAAAGTACTGTCATGTGTGCATATGTAGCATTAACACAACACGCTTTGCAAACCTCCCATTAGGGGAGATGTTTCTGTCTGCTTAAGTGATCACTATTTAGCAGATTTCAGAGGAATCATTAGTGGTGTTTCCCAGTCACATATTCATAATGCAGACTAGTAATTTCTAATGTAAATGAGGGAGTCGTAGTGAAGCGTTAAGTAAATGGCAAATCCCTCACTTAACGTCATTAAACTAATACCTCCAAGAAAAGGACCAACTGCTCAAAAATGTAGCATTCAGCAGAATTCCTGCTGCTTCATTGCATGCGGGTGTTCGTTTCATCCTTGCCCAGTGATTTACCTCATTTTCAAACATTTTCCAAAATGGCTCCAGTAAAATGTTTTTCTTTAAAAGCCCAGGCAATCTGTTTCTTGTTCTACTGCACAGGAGTCTTTACATGTTGTGACTGAAAGGCGCTATAAGAGCACTGACCCGACACAGGAGACGCACTGATAAAATAAATAAATGTTTAATTTCTGTTTCTTTGCCTGTGGGCAACACCTTCCCCGTTCCCACAGGCACAACTCCACACGATACTTCTGTCTCTTATTCTTCCTTCACTCCTCCTCCCGACTCTGGCTCCCTGAGTAGTGGCTGCTGGCTCCTTTTATAAGACCCCTGTCAGTGCTCCAGACGCTTGATGACTTCATTTCTGGCAGCACTTCCGGGTGTGGCACAAGAACTGCCCATAAGGGCTCAGAAACTCCAGCTGCAGCACCCCCTGGCGGTGCCTGTGGATCCCAACAGGGCTGCGCCAAATTCCAAATCTGTCTGAGGCACCGCTGCAACCCAGGGGGCTGCCATCTAGCATCCCGGGGGAGGTAACGTACTGACCACACTTGCTCCCCTTGTCCTCTCAGCGGGACCCCGGCCACAGGCTACAATGTGAACATGGCGGAGCTCTGGATATCCCATCTATACATTTTTTACCTGTTGAATGCAACTTTAGTGTTCAGTTTATCCCATGCATTGGGCACAAGGTAGAAAGCATTCTTGAGTGGGGTGCTAGAACACTCTCGCAAAGAGCCAGTTTACTAATCTGTACCTGAAAGAAGAAAACAGAGAGAAAATTGAGAAATGAAAATGTGCAAAGCCCACACAAACAGCTGTCATGACTTGAGTTCACAGCTATAGTGAAGAGAGTGAGGACTCCTAAAGGCTCCACTAGCATGGTCGGGTCTTCCTAGCGTGCTTAGAATTTGCTTTACCTCAAGTAGTTTGACCTGCCAAACCCCATACAGGCCCAAAATGAGTAAGTGGCCTTCCAAGTTCCAAACAATCTTTTTAAATTCTTAAACATATCAAAAATACACATGATAGATAAAGGCACCATAAAACCTTTGACTAAGAAGGACAAGTCCTGCAGCAGGATCTTTATAAAGGAGGATGTTTATTTAAATATTAGAAAAGGACAAACATGAGACAAACAGCAGAGCAAATGATCCCCAATACTCGATACAATAATCAACTACTAAGAAGAGAAGCAGAAAAAGCAATAAACCGGAAAATACAGTACTTACAAATCTATGCACTCAAAGAAGGTAAATGGACCACTGAAGGCTGACCGTGTTCCTTTAGCACTGACATCAGGGTGGGCCCGCCTCTTTAGGTTCCACCCCATAATAGGTAAAAGACAAAGACAGACTACATAGAAACACAATATTTACAAATGAAAGAAAACATAATCAAAGAAAAACACGATCTTACACAAAAATAGTTAAAGATGGCAACTTAATAAACACCAAAAATATTATATACCAGTAACGGCTCACTGCTCGATAACGTGCAGTGAATCCACTTGACTTGAACACTGCTTCTCTTCTTTCATCTGCATGTTAAAACTGACTAAGTTAGTTTTTGTGTTGGAATTACTTAGTACATTTTTCTTAATTTTTCACTTAAGCGCCACAATCTGCCTCAAGAATGATTAAAGATATGAAGAGGTAGGGGAAGTGACCGCGAAGGTGGTAGGGAATGAGAACGATGCCCGTATGCATGCGCCGCACAGCCGCCCTGCTGGCCACTGCCGAGAGTTGATTCTACAATAAAATAAAAGTAAAAAGAGTAATAAAAATCATCACCCCGAAAGCGGATAGCAGACTTCATGTAGTATTTGTGTACCAAATTTCAGGTCAATAGGTGAAACGGTTTGCGAGCGACAGGTGATTTAAAATCCTGGACAGACAAACAGCCACGGTAGCATATTATATAAGAAGATACATAAAGTAACCTTAGCTGAATCATAATGATAGCTATTCAGGTTCAGCGTTCCTGAAGATATAAGGCAGCACAGCTAAGCCCTACGCCGCCCGGACACCCCCTGAAGCTCCCGCTCCTTTTTGCTTACAATGCCTAACAAAGCCTGCATTTTTTTTTTAGCCTCATGTATGAGAAACGCAAGCTTTCAGGTTTATTGAGTGAGTCTCAGCATGTCGGTGAACCTGTCCAAGCTCCAGTTCTGCAGATTTTCTATGGACCTCTGGTGCACAATTTCTGGTGTAGGATGATGATATTCAGTAAGGAAGTCATGATAGAAAATGATGAACAAATCTAAAAATGAATAAACAATATGTCAAGTGAGGGGAGATTTTAGAATATATTGTAGGATTTCAAAAATGAAACATTATGCTTTATAGTATTATAATACCTTTTGGTTAACTTTTATTGAGCTGCTATAACAATAAATGTCCTTTCTGTGGCTGTGAGAGTTGACTGTAAGTGGTTTTATGTAAAATGTATGTAGTTAAACATTTATTTGTTTTAAAGGGTCTCTAGATAAATATACTGTGTTCAAAGTGGAACCTTGCTAAATAAAAAAGGATTTACTGCTTTGTGGCCAAATTAAATGAACTGGCTTTTTGAAATGTTCAGTAATCACATCTTTGAGGATACAGAGACCGCTCAGCCCTCTTCTGGATGTTGGTCCAATTGTGTGGGTTTTCATTATAACAGAGTTGTTTATCTTTTAACATATCCCTTGATTCAGATCATCTTCATTTTACGTATATGAAATGTTTTGATTATCTTACTCCACGTCTGTGAAAGATGGTGCAGCTGAAAGACATTTCATTCTATAATAAAGTGTAGCCTGACATCAGAAATGCCAAAAAAGATTTACTGAGCAAAATCAAAAGGAATAAATGAAAGTCAAGGGAAAAACCGGGAAGCAAATAAATTAAACTGTATCGCCTTTGTGGGCTTGTCTAACACCCACTATACTTCATTAGAAGGCTGGTGTCCTTGAACATCTGTAATAAGATGCTGCAGATGTTCTACCAGACGGTTGTGGCGAGTGCCCTCTTCTACGCGGTGGTGTGCTGGGGAGGCAGCATAAAGAAGAGGGACGTCTCACGCCTGGACAAACTGGTGAGGAAGGCAGGCTCTATTGTAGGCATGGAGCTGGACAGTTTAACATCTGTGGCAGAGCGAGGGGCGCTGAGCAGACTCCTGCCAATCATGAAGAATCAACTACATCCACTGAACAGGATCATCTCTAGACAGAGGAGCAGCTTCAGCATCAGACTGCTGTCACTGTCCTGATCCACTGACAGACTGAGGAGACCCCACACTATGCGACTCGGGGGGTAAACGTTAACATTATACAAAGGTATTGTCTGTCTGTTATACCTTCATTGTTATCACTCTTTAATTTAAAATTGTTCTTTATCAGTATGTTGCTGCTGGAGTATGGGAATTTCCCCTTGGGATTAATAAAGTATCTATCTATCTATCTATCTATCTATCTAACTATCTATCTATCTATCTATCTACCTGTTTTGATGGGTACCCCACTTTTCCTTCAGTACCCCTTTTACCTTTTGCTCTTTCTGTCTTTTCATTCTTTCAGTGTGTCTTTCACTGGGCAGGCCATTCCACATCAACTCTTTTAAAAGGATCATTGACCTTGGACTAACCTGTCAGAATTTGTTACCACACATCAGAAATCCAGTTTCTTCCATCAAAAACTGCTTTTTGTAATGAATCTGAGTTTAAGGTTGTCAAACACATGAGCATCTGGTGTGTTTCATGGTTTTGGGTCTGACTGAAATGAATTCAGAGAAGGCTTTAGGTGTGATACTGCCTTTAGCTAAGTTTCCATTTACCATACATTGGAGGAGAACTTGCCAGAGGACTTCTGATGTCATTTCCTGTCTTGAATCCTGTCTGCTCCGCCCATTTTGTTTCATCTGCTACAAAATCTATTGCTACAGGAAGTCCAATGTCACTTTGGACCATGCAACTGATAATTAAGGTCCCCCTAACTGAAAAAGTCTTTCATAGGGTGCAAGAAGTCACCAAGGTGCCATCTATTGGTTTCTGCATTTCTTTCCAGTTCTCATCATTGGGTATTCAAACTGAGAAACCTGTGGTTACCAACATTTTAAACTGATATCTACAAAGCAAAGCAAGTGCTGTGGAGAAGGTGAGAAGCTTTACATTTTTTACAACTACCAACATTGACAACCTGAAATGTACATAACACTTCTCAACTTTCAATGAGGTGGCTCACCAACACTTTTATTTCTTCAGACATCAGAGGAAGGTCTAGATGTCTACATCTGTGCTCATCAACATCTATAAGTGCACAGTGGAGCCCATAAAGAATCATTTCTGTGGGCGGTGAGGCTGGCACAAACCATTATTGGCACATTATTGGCACATTTTGTTCAGGACATGCATAACACACCTTGCATTAGAAAGACAAACATGACTCCACTCTCACAATAAAGATATTTCTTTCTGAAAACTTTCAGCCTTATCTTATTGTTGTTGGTCTACTGTTAACAAAAAGCAACTTAACATTTTTCTATCATGTTCTGTGTTATTGCAATCCTCAATTTTTTGTGATTTCCTCTCAGATTATAAGCTCACATACACAATATAACAACTACAGCTGGAACATCTGCGCTGATCTAAAAGCAGTTGCATTGGTACAAGGAACACAGATTGGATATGCCAAGTACTGTTTAATTTGAGAATGGGGCAGCCATGTTAAAGAGTCTCATTATATTCAAAGGAACTGGCCACTCCCTAAATGTCTGGTTGCAGGGCAGAAAATATGCGAAATAAATCAACCCAACAAAGATCTTTTTGCCTCCTCTTCATATAAATTGGGACTGATGAAAAATTCTGTGAAAGCGTTGAACAAGGAAGGTGAAAGATTTCAACATCTGAGACAGATGTTACCATGAATAACTGAACTGAAGATCTGGGGTTGAAGATCATAAATTGCATGGAAGATATTCATGGTTTTTGTTGAGAGTTTTCTTGGCAACTACAGAGCACCAAACTACATCCCGCTGATTTACAACATGTTCCAATTAAACAAACCCATGAAGTGCAACGTGTTGCTCAAGTTTCATTTTCTACATTCACACTTGGACTTCTCCTCCACTAATCCTGGTGCAGTCAATGATAAACCTTATGAAAGATTTCACCAGGTCATTGCATTCATGGAAAAGGAGTATCAGGGCAAGTGTAATTTTAAATATTAAACAGCTATTTTTGGACATGGGAAGCATCAAGTGCTGAGTGTAAATTGAAATCAGGAGCTAAACATTGAACTGATGCAATGTGCCAGCATCATTAGGTGATTAAACACACTAATTTCAATACAAGTTCATTTCGTGCTCCTCTAAATTCCACTATGACACAGTCAATCTGAAATTACATTTGGGATCATCTTGAAGCTAACTATTATAGTCATCAAAACATTTTCAAGAAGCAAAAACCTTTAAAAAAATTGTCGTTCAGTGTTATTAAAGACTTCAGCCATCTTGTAGTTTCCTTTTTACCTCCATGCAGAACTATTGCCATTAACACCACTGGATTTAGGGAAAGTTCTAATCTACAGGCCATAAATGTGCCCTACAGCCACTCGTGCTGACTACTACATGATTGTTTCTTATTTATTTATTGTATACTAGTTGAAGTATCCAGCCTTCCATGTATAAATAAATGGGAAAAACTTTCTTTTGGAAATTCACCATGGCTACACACAACTCACGATGAGACAAAAAGTACTCTCAGACAAAAGCTGTAATCCAGCAACACAATGAATCTGTTATTCAGATTAGTTCTGAAAAATAACACTGTATGTAACCGTGGTTTTAAAGATCATGCTTTGGCCTCCGCCCCAGCATACTCCTAGTTGTTTCCTGCAGAGGCATTAGCTCTCTTGGAAATGTGTTCTTTTAATATTGTGGCTTATTAAATAATTAAACAATATCATAATATACCAGAAAAGGCGATATCCCTCCCATAGTGATTACGGCGGTACAAGAATCACATGAGACAAAATATCTTTTAGCTTACATTTACTGACGTTTTTACGCGGTTACAGCGGGGAGGCATATGGACAGACTTTTATCCAGGTGGGAATCTGGATCAACACAGTCAGCCATTTTCTCCGTCCCCACGTTGGGAGATTTTTCGACAACTCTTTGTGTCGACGCAGCCTCGAAGGGTCTGGCCACTGTCCAGACCTTTTATATGGTTCTTGCTTCATTTGCTGGTCTTCTCCGTCTCCAAACAAGGGCTGAATTCCTCTCCCACAAAATACAGAAATATCATAGTGCTTACATGTCGATTCTCATTCTCCCAAGAAGGAAAGAAGGTTTGTGCTGATAGAGGACAGAAATACCCTAACCTGTGTTTAAGCTGACTATACAAGCCTCCAGTTGTCTTTGGCTATCTAATCCAATGCTTGGTCAGCAATTCTAACTGCTGAGCCCGTGTGTGCCACAGTTAACATGCACATGTGAATAAAACTCATAACAGTACTGTCCAGATACAGTGACATAACGAAAAATGTAGTATTACACTAGTGGCTGATGGGAATTGTAGTCCCAGTGTTGCTCCTGGCTTTTGAGTTGCCCCCATATAATCTATATTTTAAGTTGGACCAACAGCAAAACACGTGATATTGTGTGAAAATCGATTCAGCCATTTTTGTATGATTAGCAAAAAACAAATATCCAAAAAGCTTACAGTCTCATTTACAGTATATATAGATATTGCATTCAATATCTATTGTAAGACTTTCATAGTGCAGTGTTCAAATTATAGCAGCCCCGATCTTGAACTGAAGTGAAGTGAATGAGCCATTGCTCTGCATTAAAAACAGTACACTGTATCGAAAATGAATGCCTAGAGTAAACTCCTGGTTCATGTATTTCAGTAATGTTTGCCTTTTAATTTGTGTGGGTTTAGCATATTTCCAGGGTGTCACATATGCAGAAAGAATATTATGGGTTACCATTTAATGAGATATACCTCTGTTCTGGCTGAAATGACCTAAACAGTCAGTCAGTCAGTCATTCTCCAACCTGCCATATCCTAACACAGGGTCACGGGGGTCAGCTGGAGCCAATCCCAGCCAACACAAGGCGCAAGGCAGGAAACAAATTAACTTATTTATAGACCTATTTTACATATCTGCCTTTGTGTGTTTGTGTTTAAACCATCGATTGAAGGGTAAATATTATTTGTTAGAGGTACGGCTTGGTATATGTAGGTTCGCCTCAGTAATTCGTCCAGGCCACAGGTCTTGGTAGTGTAGCTGCCGGCTGGGTAAGGGGTCAGCCATTACAATTTATCCATCCATCCATTAGCCAACCCGCTATATCCTAACTACAGGGTCACGGGGGTCTGCTGGAGCCAGTCCCACCAGCACAGGGCATAAGGCAGGAACAAATCCCGGGCAGGGCGCCAGCCCACTGCATGACCTAAACAACACTTAAAGAATTTGTCTTTTTTTTTTTTTTTTTTACCATTTTTCCATTTCATTTGTCATTTTTCAGCCCAGTACTTCTTTTTCCAGCTGAGACCTTCCTTCCATGTCTTTAATTGCTGTCTAAACCAGAGATAAATCAGATGTCCTCTATTTCTGTTGTTTCCTCCTTCCATTTTCCTTATGGCCATTTAATCCATTTAATCTGGATTCAGGTTCACTGAACCACAAACCCCTTCCTTTTGCCCACAGAGTGTAAACGTTGTAACTGCTCAGCTTCTCTTCACCGTCTTTTCCGCACTTCTTGCCTCCATTCATATCCACTGCGTATCCACAACTCTGGGACAAGGTTACACAAATCTGGGCTGCCACCTCCCCAGTCCATTTCCTGAGACTTCATTATTTTGCAGGACTTCTTGCCTTTCTTGCCCACATATCTGTTCCTTGAGGTTGGCCATGCCTTGAGGTGAGTTGTAGAATAATGCATGCTCTGTAAAACTATATAACTTTTATTACTGCTCTTATTCATTGGGAAACACTTTTACCGTACCAGGATGCTTTAAAATTCAGGTTGGCCATATTGGACAAAGTCTTTGATTGTTGGTTTTCATGCTCAGCCTTGTAATAACGATAATTACGATATAACACTCAATAGTCATGTTTATACTCTGCAAGCTGGTGAAATAATTGATCTGAAAGACAGAAAAAAAGACTGCCACCTCTGGGAAATATGGAAGTGTTTCTTGCTTAATTCATCATTGTGATTTAATTGCTTGCTGTTTCTTGATAAATGTTTAACATCTATTTACAAAAATAATGTAACAAATCATTTTCTTGTCACAAACAAATGCTTCAGGACTTTCATTTGTCTAGTGCTGTCATTATTATATTTCATTTAAAAAGCAACGTGCATTCATGTTTTTTAAATAATCCATCCAATTTCTAAACCCTTTTTTCCATTACACAGTAACACGGAGCTGGAGTCTGTCCTTAAAAGAGTTGGGCTTCATGTTGAGATGCCAGTTCATTACAAGGCACACAAACACAATGGCCCAACATGACAGCACACCTTTGGACTGTAGTAGAAGACTGAAAGACTTGAAGAAAAAGCCCACAGTGTAAGTTCACAGCAGCTCACGTCCAGGCAACATTTGTTTTCTGAGCTTAAGGAGAACCAGAGTCTGTCCCAGCTTAAGGAGAACCAGAGTCTGTCCCACCAGTAAACCAGAAGCTGTAGGCATCAGGGGTAACCTGCAAAACTGGACCACAAGTTGGTCAACTGTCAGGAGACAAAGAGCACAGATTAATGGAGAAAGCTTCACGTGGAGTGAGGTCATCGGTGGAGTTCCTCCCTTGGACTGTTACTTTTTCTGATTTCTGTTAATGATACAGATTATGGTTTATTTAGTAAATTGATGAATTTTGTAATAAAACTGGAGCAGTGGCAGATGTAGTGACCATGCAAATAAGCATAAATAAGCACTTTATGAATCAACTATAACGTATATAGAAGAAGCCTTAGCAGAAGGGCAGCATGGTAAGAGGTCCGTGGCAAAGTGCGACTGTAAATAAAGAATCGAGTGCCGGAGTGTGCAGGCTCTGAACAGGTGTGGGTGTACGCGAGCAACTGGGGTGCTTGTCTGCTTGTGTATTCACAAGCAAATGACGAGTGGGTCAGTCAGGTGCCTCATTCACCCCTCGGATTACCACACCTGCACCTAATCAGGCAGAATAAAAGGAGCTGGCGTGAAAGAGAGGGGGCAGGAAGAAGACCAACTGAGAACTGTGAAAGAGCAGAACTGGGGTCAAGCAGGACAAGCCAGCCAGCCAGCCAGCCAGCGAGTGAGTGAAAGAGAGGGGCAGATCAACCCTGTTGATGTATAAAAAGAGTGGGCGCAGTAGTGGTGGAGCCCTTCTCAGGGATCTGAGGGATGCCAGGGGTGAGAAGGAAGACGAGAGGACAACTGACCCCTAGTGGTCTGGCACACGCTGACAGAGGCAGCCAAGAAAGGGGTCAGTGAAGAGGACCAATGGTGCTGGAGTCTCTGCCAGTTACAAAAGCTGGGCAATGGGTAAGCCGGGGGGAGACAGACAGGGAGGTGTGCTCGGCTTGTATGGGAGTAGACGAGGAACATTAAGGAAGGACCCGATTGTTGTTTGTTATATTCTTATTTTATCTCTGGATTTTAACCGACGGACATTTTTTATTTAATAAGGAGGATGTTTATGTGCTGCACTGTTTGTTACAATTTTAGTAAATTCACTTGGCACCACTGCACCAACCCCTTGCTGAATGTGTGTGTGTCCTCATTTGCCTGGCTCATCTCTTTACATGACTATCGATGGTTAAGGGTTCCAAGAGGCTCCTGGCTAAACCCAGACCATCATAGGCAGTTGCTGCCAGTGCTTGCATAGAGTAGCATATAGTTGGGATGTTTTGTAATTATTTAGAATTGTTCTTATTTAAGTAAACAAAAAGCACAGCAGACACTGGGGACGCATCAAAAACAATTCAAGAAGACTTGGATAGGATTCAGAACTGGGTGACTACTTGGTCAATGCCATTTAATACAGAAAATTGCAAAGTGCTACACGTGTGCAAAAGGAACATCAGTTATGAATACAAGATGCGAGACACTGTGCCATAGGAGGCCGCCTCTGACAAGGACTTAGCGGTTTTCAGAATGTTGTCTCAACCCACCCAAGGGTCATATTCTACTGCGCATTTGCTGGAATGGTGAAATCATTTATTTCATATAGAGAGCTGCATTAGTGTCCATCTGTGGCTCAGCACGACTTCATCACAATCTGCTTGAGTGTGTCCTCCTCAACTGTACTGAATTGTAAGTAGCAACAAACCTGCCGGTAATAAAAATATAAAAGTGTGAAAAACCTGTTTGAGTCTATTGGAGAAGTCTAGTAAAATATAGTGATCCCATATAAAAAAGGGAATACCTATGGAAGAAGAAGAGAAAAACAAGTGAGAGTAGCACAATGGTGCAATCATTCGAGTGGAGAGATCTGAGCTCTAAACCAATTCGCCTCACAGTCTGTTTTATCTGCACATTCTTCCCACGGCTTTTTTCAGGCATTCATCCACAACCAAATATTTGGGAGACATGAAACCAGTTCATTGTGTCAAAGATGGACAAGGGGTCCTGTCTTGTGCCCACCACAGCCAGAATTCTGAACGGATGTTTAAATATAAAATATTTTTTACCTTCAATTTTTTTTTTTTACTAGTAAGCTCATAATAGTTTAGAAAATAGTCAAACATGTTTTCAGCATTTTCATTCAGTATTCGAGGCTGAGTAGAGTATTTAGAGGCTTTCTAAACCTCTGGGGCTAAACAGCTCTTGTTAAAATATTCCCTAACGCTTCTTAGAAACAGCAACACACTTGGGGGCAAGTCGTGAACGGAAGACCTTGACCTTGACATTCTGTAGTTGCCAAGCTACTTTATTTTAAAGCAGAAGTTCTGTGGGCTTTTGTCCATCTATCTGAATGAGTCATTTGCAAAGTATGACGCGGTCATGCGTTGCGCTCCTAAAAAAGCCTCCGAACGCTTCCAGGATTGATTGATTGACTGACTCACACACATCGCTGCCACGCCAAGGTGAGTTCAGGATTCTAATACTCTAAAGAGCGGAGATAACTTCAAGGGAAATGAGCTGCTTTTACTGTTAGATGAATCATCCCATTTAAAAGCCACAGCACATCTAATCATTTATCTCATTTTGCTTAGGGAGTTGTTTTTTTTTTAAATTCGGGTTATCGTGTGTAAATATATACAAACTGTAACATGTCACCCAAATGAATACAAGAGGTAAGAGGCAGGAAATCTATATAACAAAGATAAACTCACCTGTGATAAATGCAATGAAGACACAAAATGAATGGAAGGGATATGAGGCAAATACTCAATAGGATGTGGATAATACATCCATATTATAAAAGAGGAAACCGCATTGACAACTAGAGAGCCCCTCTACGCACTGTTGTGGGTACACAGCTGTTAGCAGACAGTGTGCTATTTAAAGTAGATATCAAGAGTAGCCCAGAAATAAAAGCTTTTGGGCACCGATGTAAGAGAAAAGCCGTTATGGTATGGCAGTTCCTCCGAGCTTCAGAGTGGGTGCAGGTCTCCCACATGGTAGGACCTTAATATGGAAAACAATCCGAGGTGGAGGCATCGAGCACTGCTAGCCCTTTAGGTACGTTGGAGTTTTGGGGATGCAAGGAGCATCCAGGAGCCACCAAACGAAGCTCTAGGGAGAAATCCTCAGGACTTTCAGAGGGTCTTTACGTTATGGTCGAGGCAGGGTTCCTCCACTGGCTTATCTTTAAACTGCTTCTTTTTGTTTCCTTCATTGTACTCATTTATTTTTTAGAATATTGTTTTGCTCATTTATTATATGTAGTATCTGCTCATTTTATTCTGTTGAGTTATTATGTAGTATTCATGTGTATTTTATGGATCTTATATGTTCCTTGGATATTGTGGGTGGAGCCCCCAAGAGGCGGGGCCACCCATCCATCACTGCTAAGGCGTTGCCTCCAGCCCTGTAAAGGCAGGCTGGGAATTGAAGTCCTCAGAGGTCTGTTTCGATTGCGCTCTGGTGGATTTCGTTGGGATTTACAGTATGTGTGTTGTATTTTCATTCCAATCTCTGACTCTCAAGTATTTTTTGCCTTGGATTTCTTATTGGGATTTGTTTTCTTTGGATTGCCTATTAGACACATCCTTTTCGCTTATTTTTTGTATCTCTGAAGTATTTTGCTACATTTTTCCTATTCCTCCTATAAATTCTTCATTGCCTTGCTCTCTACAAGCCAGGTGATGACAGTGATCCTCTCTCTTGTGGGGCATTTTGAGTGACATTTCATAGCATATTTGTTAACTTTAATTTTGAATCAAAATTCTTCTCGCTTTAGTCCAAAGTCAAAGTAAGCTGCATTTTGGAGCACTTCCTCTTAGTACGGTGGTGGGATTCAGGCCTGCTTCCCTGGCTGTTTTTGAAGGTCTTACACCATTTTGCCCATTTTGTGAGATAAATCATAACACTCCCGAGGCTGAGAGGTTGTCTGTAAGTGATTTTAGGGTTGGGGTTAAAGGCTGTGGACGTTATAATTTGTCAGAGCAGGGACTTATTGTTTTTATAAGTTTGTGGATAAAAACCTGAAGAATGAGGTGAACATTTTGTTAATAAGACTTTCTGGTTACAACTTAACGCTTTAGTTTCGTTTGTCTTTGATTTTGAGTACGTGTTTGGGCTTGGTGACAGATCGCCCTTTGATTTTTCTCGTGAACTGAACCCCACCAGACTATGCACTGTGTTTCAACTCCCGATCATTTCTCATTAAAAATCTGCCCCATCTTCTCTGTGGGGTGCAGTTAATGTGGACTCAAAGGTGCTGCTTTTAATGCTGCAAATAAGAGAGGTTGTGAGAGGGAAAAAAGCGATGTAAAAAGAAGTGTTTGGCCTTATTTATTGAGTGCAACCACAAGGACAGACACAAAGTCACTGCCTGTACGGGGAGGCCCAGGGAGCCTTCTGGTTATTACTTTGGACCTTTGTGATCTCTCATTTGTTCACCCCATCCTTGTCTTTATCTTTTTACATAATAAACCCTAATTGCGTATTACTTTGCTCTCCTTGGCTTTATTGTAGAGTTTGGGGCACTTTGAGAGTAACCCCTATTGTCACAGAAGAAATCCAAAAATTGTAAAAGAGTATAAAATGCTAAGGGCTGTCCATTTGTCATGCATACATCCTTGATCCTTGATCTTGGTCTTCATCAAGAGCTTATGACATACTATGTGTAATACGACCCATGAATTGGAGATGTAATTGGCCCTTGAGTTGATCTTCCAGCAAGTGGTGGTGAGGCTGTGCTCTGTGGCTGACAGGAAAACAGCAGTGGTGCATTGCTGGCGGGAAAAGAACTGTGGTGACATCTGCTGACAGTGAACCAACTTGCAAAAGCTGATTACACGGCAGGAAGAAAAAAGGATGACAGTCCCGCCTTTCGCTGCTGGTACTCAGGAACTACAGGGGCTGCATCTGCTGAACATGAGGCCAATTATGTGATAAGAAAAAGAAGAATGGCAGCTCCAGCCTCTGCAGAATAATCCTGGCTTGTGTCTTTCATACGGCAAACTGCACAGGCAAAATGATCAAAAAGGTGACGTCTGCTGAGAGTAAAACAAACTGATAGGAAGTAGAAGAATGAGAGCTCCACCATCCACTGGCCATCATGCAGCCTGATGGTTCTTGTGCACTACAGAGGCTGGGACTTTGATCTTGGCAGGGCTGGCGGACTTCAGCCAAGCAAGCCTATTTACTTAATGCTGATCCCCTTCTTGAAATTGAACTTTTATCTATCGTAATTTTCATTAGTTCATAAAGACTATTAGTTTCTAAAGAAGTTCAGCAGAGTGTTTAGAGTTGGCATTTTACTTAAGAGAACAAGCAAAAGAGTCATGTAGAAATGAGCATGGGCCTGTTACACTTCGGGTCATTAGATTGTTCATTCCAAATTTAATTTTTGACACTCAAATCATGACAGAGCGTGGTCTTTTGCACACTCGCTTAATGCAAGCAGCCATTTTATATACAGTATAATGGCTGCCAGTAGGAACGATGACAGACTGCTTATATTTTAAGCAGATAAAGACGTTTAAATACTTGGAGTTTGTTATAAATAAGGTTGGGGGCTATGAAGTGGAAATATATGAGAGACAAAAGAAAGCATAGGAGAAATGGCAGGGGATTTTGGAGATGGTATGTGATAAAAGAACACCAAGACGCATAAAGGTAAGATCAACTAATGGCCATAAGGTTTTCTTAAGATACATTGCTAAAAACATGGACAATAAGGAAGAGAAAAAAAAGGAGAAAGTGAAAGAACAGAAATGAGAATGCAGAGGAGGTCCTAAGTGTCTTGCTGATTGGCAAGCTGGGGAATGAGGAGTTACGAGAAAGGCAGGAGTGGTAAAGATCAGTAAGAAAATCGCAGAAGTTAGCTCAAGATGGTGTGGACATGTAGTAAGGTGAAACAAGGGGGAGATGATTGAGAGAGTGTGGAAAAGACTTGTCACAGGGAGAAGCCTAAGGAGGAGACAGAGGCTTTGGATGATGGCAGCTGACCCCTAGAAATGGGGTAGATGTAGGGAAGAAGAAGACTTAAAATATCATAAATGCAGTTAACAAATATCCCCCTTGGGACAAGTAAAGTACTATCTACTACTTATCGTACCCAAAACTTTAATTTCCAGCATCGCTGTTCCTAAAATTACAGTTCACTTGGACATTTTGGCAATGATCTGTCCATCTTATGAGTTTCTATTCTAAGCTATATGAGCCAGAGCAGGCCCCAGAAACACAGGATCCAAAGCAGGAGTCCACATTGTGCAAACAGTCAATCCATGGCAGAGCGCCCTGACTTGCAGACTCCTCAGCAGTTGACCAAATAATCATGTCTTTGGAACGGGTTAGGAAGCCAAAGTGCCTGTGGTAAAGCCTACGCCAACACTGGGGTTTTAGATACATTAAACAAACCTTTGGTGGAGAAATCACGTTTAGCTTATATCACAGTGCTCAGCGCTTAGAATAAATCCAAGTGCCAAAGATATTAACAGGAAAATAGATGTAATTTAGTTGTTGACATTAGCACATGGATATTAGCCTGAATTGAACTGGCCAATTTCCTCTGTACACTAAAATTAGCTTCTGTTTTACTACTTTTCATGAAATATTGATGAGTCCATCAATAAAGTTGTTAAAATGAAAATTAGAAGGCTTTCTACTTGCGACATTCTCTGCTTTTGCCAGCTGCCTGGAGTGAGTGCTGCACTTATAGGCCTTGAGGATAAAAGTAAGCAGTGACCTTGGGCTTTCAGATGTGAACCCCGCCATTTGTGTGTGTGCGTCCGCCCAATGCTGCTTTGAGCAAACAGGGGGGCTCTGCACAGACCCAGTTTAATTACTCACTTGAACTTGTTTTTAATTACGTTGGTGGTTTTTAATTTAAAAAGCTTATCTCCAACACAAAGCCCAGCTTTGATGTGCAAGCAGTAGCTTTGTAAACACATTTTTTTATTAAGTTTGACTACTTGCTAGTAGCTTGACTAATAGCATTAGAAATACAGAAATAAAAAAATGAGGGCACCAATATTAAAAAACATTAAAGAAAGAAATTCAGCAGGTAATGCAAATAAAAAGCAAAGCAAATCGTACAAAATGCACAACTGCATAGTGGTGCAAGGATTTCATATTAGGGTGGACCTAAATTTGTTATGGGTTGATTTTTGCATGGATTTGTGCAAATAAATTGGTACTGCAAGCGAACTGTGATACTTAGCACAATGAGAGAAGTCGCAAAATCAACCAGAATGTTTAAGCAAATTACAGAAAAAAACCCGATCTAAATCTGTTAAGTTGGTCTCTCGTGAAAAGCGGACAGACAGACAGACAGACGTTGGATTTTTATATATCATGAGATAAGACACATCAGCCCTTCACAAAGCACAAACAGTCAAACAATATCCATTAGAATTTTGACTACTATAGCATCATGTAACAGAAAAAGGTCTGATTGTTGTTTGCATTTCTTGCAGTTTGTCTATGCATATCTGAGATGCACACTTCCAGTCTCTGAAAAGTCAATCTGTCCTCAAATAGATTATTACAAAAATGCCAAACATTGCATCTTTCAGCATCCCATATTCCAGCCATGAGCTGTTATCTGCTGTAACAATGAGCCACAAAGCAGTGTGCTATTTACCTTCTGTCATTGACTGAGTTGATGGCTTGCAGATATCAGTCAAATCCTTGACCTCCTGCCCCTTCGGCACTTGGCAGCTGGCTGGCTGGTTGTAGATTTTCCAGCACACTCAGTAGTTGCACGGGTAACACACCCGTTGCTAAAGTGAACACATGTAGCTAGCAGCAGGATCGTTGAAGAGATGGTAACACTGCCAGCCACAAAACTATAGCGATTGGTAAATTATTTGCCTTTTGTGCATAATTGCACCATTAAAACTGTATAAAACACAACTTAGACGCATACCAGTAAACAACACAATCAAATCCATGGAGAGTAACCCCTCTATGTCCACTATGTTAGAATATGTTAAAAAGTGACCAATCAGGAAATGAGCCCTTGTAATTACTGAGATCCAATCAGGAAAGAGCCAAGCAATAAACACAAACCAATCAGAGAGTCTGTGTTTTAAAAACTTTCTGCTCTCAACTATCCACACTGCAATGCTGAGCAAGCATTTTCAAAACTGAATAGCGCTAGAGAGCTTTTTAAAAAATGTTCATTTTGGGGGTTAAAAACACGTATGTGGACGAAAGGTGGAATTATAATGTCTGCGTTTTTAAACAAAACTGTAGTAGTGTGGATGTAGCCTAAGAATTCTATTAGACTGATTGGCGAACAACTTTGTTTTACACATTGCACACACGGAGCAAAGCAACTGATTCAATTCCAGTTCTCCTCCCAGCAGACTTGTGGTGGATAAATAACAGCCCTGTCTGAGTCTGCGACACAACGGAGAACGTGTTCCGCTGGTTTTGCGCATTTGTTATTTGTTTTATTTATTATTTTTATTTTGTATTGTTGAGATTCAACTTTGTTCTTGAAATCCATGTTGTTATCTGAACCATTAATTTAAATCAGATCTTATTTCACAAATAGGACCTTTTCTGTTGGTAACAAGTCTGTACTTTCCTCTACTGCTCACTGTTCTGGGTCCTTTGCTATTTTCTTTGTTTTTGTTACCCCTTGGCTCCATCTTTCACAAATATGGTATTTCATTTCATTTCTTGATACCCAGATTTATTTACCTATGACTGAGAGGTCCTTAAAGTCACCACATGAATGTTACAATGAGGTCAAACATTGGATGGCCGTAAATTTTTTGAACCTCAATCAGAGTAAGACTGAGGTTATTCTATTTGGACCAATGGCTTCTGATGAGGCTGTCAGGGATCAGCTCGGCTCATTGGCTGGATTTTGCAAACTCCACGTCAAAAATCTTGGGGTTATCCTTGACTCCGATCTTTATTTTAATAAACAGACTTCGTCCGTTGTCAAGAGCTGCTTTTTTCAGCTTAGACTGCTTGCTAGATTCAAACTGTTTCTGTGTCACTCTGATTTGAAGAAGGTATGCCAGGCTTTTATTATATGGCGTCTCGATTATTGTAATTCACCTTATTCTGGAATCGGTAAATGTCATCCTTCTCGGCTACGGATGGTTCAGAATGCTGCTGCTCGTTTTCTTACCCGGTCTCAGAAAGTTGTGTCCATTACTCCAATTCTGGCCTCGCTTCTTTGGCTCCCAGTTAAATTTAAAATTTTACTTTTGGTTTACAAGTCGTTAAGTGGTGCTGCCCCATCCTATCTGGCCGAGTTGCTGCTTCTGTATACACCAGTCCGCTCTTTACGCTCCTCTCAACAGCAATTGTTGGTTGTGCCCAAGTCTAAGATGAAGACAAGGGGCGATCGTGCCTTTGTAGTACTAGCACTAAAGTTATGGATCGCTCTGCCAGTTGAAATGAGGTCAGCTTCTTCAACTAAATGTTTAAATCAAGACTTGAAACACACTTGTTTTTGATTGTTTTTAAATGTATAGGAGTAACTCTGGTAACAATTTTATTAATAATGTATTCATTTTTTTCATATCCATTGTTTTTCTGTAAATTGTTTATCTTCTAATCTGTTCTTTTAACTTATTTGTTTTTGTATTTATGTCATTTTTCTACTTTGTTTGTTTTGCTGATTTATTATTGATTTTTTTTATTATTTAATTGTACAGCACATTGGTTTTACACTTATGGTGTTTTAAAATTGTGCTTTATAAATAATTTTTGATTTGATTTAAATCATGACATTCTTATGTTGTGGATAAATGAAGAGTTGAATGTGGTCACACGGCCTAAGCAGCAATAGTTCCCTTTCTATATGAAGCAAGCATCTTGAACTTTGAAAGCACTTTTTTCCTCCATAATGGTGTATTTCTTTAATATTTTTTGTTCTGCTGTTTGTTTAACTCCATGTATCTTTTCGCTTTTTTTCAGAATCATAGTGTTTGCTTTTTCTGCTACTTAGGAGCTAGTTTAATTTTAGGCAGGCAGGCAGGCACTTGCATCTGTCCACACAGGGACCAGGGAACAGGCCCAGTCCTTGCAGGTTCAACTAGAACTTTATTTTCCTGCCTAGTTATAGGTCTTGTTAGGGCTTTTTCATCTCATGCTTCTGTGGTAACATGATTGAACATTAAGAGGGAAACAAAATAATTTTTGTGCTGTTAAACTGAGAAAAATACCAAAGAGTAGACAAAGAAAATGCTAAAGGTTATGGGGATTGTCAGCATTAAAAAGGACAAGGAAAACACAAAGTGAAAATGAAGCCAAGATTAAAATCACAAACTCCTCCCTAGAATATGTTTGTTCAAAGAAAGTCTTTCTGCAAAGTTTTAAGTTTATGTTTAAATAGCTGATGTTTTTATAGCACAGCCACGTTTAATAACGCTGGCACAATGATGACACGAAACATGCATCATTACAAGTATACTTGTAGGTAGCAGTTGGGGTCTCCCAAAATGGTGGCATCAAAGCTCAAAAAAACAAAGCAAAATAAACCCCTTAGAAACACGACCCTGACGTGTGTTTTCTGCCTAATGTCTCCCTCACTGTTAAAATATTTGTTATTCAGCAGCACATATTGGGCATTACAAGATTTCTATTTTATATTTACAATGCTGTTGGTTTCCATTAGTTATATTCTTATTTTAAAATTATACTGTATTAAGTCTTAAGAGACCCTTAATTTAGAATGGGATTTAAATTAGTTAAATATACAGTAAAATTATAAGTGAGTTATTGATTTTTCTCATGATTCTATTTCCTTTCACAACCTCAAGTGCTAAAAAAAATGATATGTATGGTGAAAACAGAATAAATGAGCACCTAACCAAGTAATATGCTTGCCAGGATTTGAAACAATACATTGTCAGTCAGTCAGTCAGTCAGTCATCATCCAACCCGCTACACCCTAACTGCACGGTCACGGGGGTCTGCTGGAGCCAATCCCAGCCAGCAGAGGGCGCAAAGCAGGAAACAAACCCCGGGCAAGGCGCCAGCCCACCGCCGCAATACATTTTCCAATTACATTAATTTGCGAAAGTAAATTAGATGTTAAATGTTAAGATTTATCTGGCAATTCCTCTTCAAGTCCACATTTGAGATAAATAAAAACTCCACTGGCATACATAACAGAGAAGAGATTTTAGTTTAATCATTCAGCAAAAAATAGTCTGAAACAGTAAGTTCACCTTTCCTGCCTCCTCATGACTGTGATGCCCTGCTGATAAGTGGTCTGTGGCGTTGGGTGAATTTTAATTAAACCCTCCATGGTTGACTGGGGTGCTTGGCCAATTGTGCCGCATACATGTGTGAAGACGGGCCGATCGGTCAGGTGACTCGATTGTGCCTTGGAGGGAGTGGCGTGTCGCACCTGCACCCAATTAAACAGGAGAGATAAGATCATAAGAAGAGCCTGAACGGGACAAAGGGAGCGAATGAACAAACGAGAGACATAAAGCGAGATGGGAGCAATAAGGAGACAGACATTAAAAAGGGGAATGATTGAGGCGGCAGGTGGTGTAAGCCAGCAGGCAGAGGTTGGAAGGAGGCAGGCAGCCAGAAGGAGGAAAAGCCCCAGGTGAAGCGTAGGATGGATGCTCTAAGGGGGTTGAAGAGGGGTGACTCAGCTGTACATTTATGAGGAGTTGAAGTCAACCAGTCCTTGCAGAGGAGAGGCAGCGGCAGACCAACCGAGCGAGATTCAGATCAGACTGGGAGCTCTGCTGGGTGCCCGCAACTAGCAGGGACCCGATCCTGTTTTAGAGGGGTGGCCGTGCCTGTCGTCCGGAGAGCTCAGGCGGATGGTAAGAGGGTAAGCCAGGGAGACGTCTGTTTTAAGGACGAGACACCATGGCTGACATATGCATTTTAAAAGAGTTCTTACCTGCTGTGGTTTTTAACTTTGTTTATCCAAACAAATTCATTGGGAATATTTTAACCTCCCTGGATTTGCTCCTGTTTTAGAGATTACTTATTAATTTAAGAAGATTTTAAACTGCACTGTTTTGAACACTATTTTTTTGATTTGGATTTGAATAAAAGCACTGTTATTTCTATACCTACCCCTTACTAATTATGTCTGTCCTCATTTGTCCGGCTCGGCTCAGTCCCTTATTGACAGTGGTGTGTTCAAGAGGCTCCCAGAATGCAACAGGAAGTGTGGAGTCAACCCGCACCGTACCATGGCCGCAGACATGGGCATCTTTCGTTTCCCAGGACATAGACAGTCATAACCAAGGATGGACTAAGGCAAGTTGTGCAAAGATGCAGATTGATTTTGGTGCAAAAGAATGTACAGAAGCAAAATGTCAGCGCAAATTGAAATGTTCCATAAATAAATCCCTAGAGCATTTCACTTAACAGTCAATAAACAGTCAAAATATCTGAGCAGTTCCACAGAGAGAATCACAAAATGGAGAACCCCATTTCGAGTTCAGTGCATTTTACTGGTTCTACCATGCATGTGACATCGCACACCATTTCTGCTAATGTGGTCCTGGCTCCCTCGTCTTCTGGATCACAGGAAAGACCTCCAGCAACTTGGACAAAGTTAATCCCAGACCACTTACTTCCCAGGATGGAACCTTTCTGAAAGCTATCCCACCTTCACCTCTACTAAAAAATGATCAGTAGATCCAGACGTCTCCTGACAACTTTCCTCAACTCCTGGATTCCATCTCTCATTCTTTGCTCCCCTTGAACTGATGCCTCCACTTCCTTCATATTTTCATCCCACTCACTCTACCTCTGTTCATTGCTGCTCTGTTTTTGAGCACTCTCGCCACTGTTTGTTCTCCACTGTGCTTTCTGGAAGACTGAAGATCAATCTGTGCTTCCTCCCAACTAGTGCTCACCTGGTGTTTTAATTGCCTCCCACTAACTAATGTTCTCCGTTTAGTCAATCAAAACCAACGCACGAGTTACATGTCTGTTAGCCTCAGCACAACCAGCTGCTCTTTGTGTTTCTGCGTAGTCACCTCAGAAGATGGCACTACTCAAGTACACTTTATAAGCTGAAGTGCGACTCTACCATCTTTTCTGGATGTGATGAGGACTAAACGATTGATACTCTTGATCTAAAATAAGTGGCTGAGTAAAGATTTCGAACTGGGTTGCAAAGTCATTGGTGGGGCCCCATTAAGCACTCCCTCCGCCACATGAATGCATGCCAAGTGCTCAACACACTCAAATTCTAATAACTTAGTAGATAATAGTATTATGACATGAGGGGTGAGCATCTGATTTTGGACGGCCTTTCTATTATAGTCTTTATCTGCATCCTTCACACTGTTTTATGTGTTGTTTGCGCTTTTGCATTCTTCATTGGACAATCCATCCATTGCACAATTCCCTTGTCACTTCACAATTCTTCATGAACTTAGTCATTGCAGCTTGGACCAAAAGTAGCTGTCCATTGGATTGAATCAAATCAGTGTGCTGGTGGGTTCAAAGTTAAAGTAAAGAGAGCTCTTTCTTACTGTTTTTGATGTGGAAATGCGGCAAAGTGATGTGTTTATGCAATCAGCATTTGCCCTTTTCAGTATATACCAGGCATGTAACATTTGTATAAGGATTTATACTATGTGGCAGCAGACTGTTTTCAAATAAACTCTTTTTTGTCACATTTGTAAGCCCCTGCCACCAAAGTGAGGTGGCTCCACCACTGCCTCAAATACAGTAAATTTAAATGTCTCAGTGTAATTGACTTTTAGAGAAGAGCAACATATCCCCAACATACTTCTTGTAATCTTCAGAATATTGTCAAACGTTACAGACACTCCAACTGAAGGTGCAGTTACTTACTAGAAATGGCAGCTTGATGCGTGAACATTTTTTATTGTAATCTGCAGCAAGGCACGTGGTCTTCCTTCCTTGTGTTTTAATGCCATATTAATCTACACCATGTCTATCTTGGTCTGGACCAGTTATTTTATTTCTGCTTCTATAGGAAATAGGACATAATATTCTCATGCCATGTCAATTTAAACAATCAAAAAATGCTTCTTCTGCATGCTTTTACATTTATTTAAAACTCAATGTGAAACTGTGGATGTCCTTTTTTTCTTAACTTAAACGCTTAAGTTTTTTATTCATTTAACATGCTGTTAAGAAATCTTTGGCTTTATGACTTTCAGTTGGAAATGAATGGGAATGATGGATGGATGGATGGATACACTGAAACACTTAGCAATATGGAGTACACAAGCATATGAGAAATAAATGTCAAACAACACACCAGTAAATGTGAAAAAAAAATGCAATAACTGAGCTTACTTTGGGAACCATTCGATCATCATATTAAAATGTATAGTTTGTTAAAAAGCTAATATAGGTTTAATCAAAGACACTTTGAATACATTTTATATTTATCTAATATAACCTATCTGTGTAAGATGAACACAGATGGTACACAATAAATATGAAAAAACAATGGAGCTCCAAAGATTAAATGACTGGCAATAACAAAAAGGCACTAATTGGCTCTTTTTTACTAATGGTGTTTTATCTTGTAACAAAAACAGAACTATGTCAGGTAAAATGGCATCGTAAATCGGGCTCATTCATTTTAGAATCTTTCACTTCTTCTTCTTTCGGCTGCTCCTGTTAGGGTTACTACTGCAGCAGATCATCTGTTGTCCGCAAATAGAATTGACGGAACTCTCCCCATTTATCCGGGCTTGGGAGCGGCACGAAGAAACACGCGGGTTTGTGCATCGCCTGTGGCTGGGTTATTTTAGAAGGTTTAACAACGACATATAATTAAAGAAAAGTGTGTTCAAATGCCAAGGTGTTAATTGGACTTGTGCTGTAGACCTTTGATCTTTTGAGAATACTATTTATTTTGTTTGCTTTTATTCTTCACATTCTTAGATCTTTAACATGTGTCAGATGAGGTGTAAAGTTATGGATGTACATTTGTACATTTTGTTTTTGGTTAAACTGTAGATTTTATTATTTCCTCTTGAATTGTCCATGTTAGGTCGGCATCACCCTACCAAACATGACATAAATTCAAATCAGAGAGCATGTCAAACTTAACATCCTCAAATGCTGAAGCTCTTTGCCACTGTGGGTCTGGTAAAGAGACGAAGGAGGACGTCATTACCAAATGAATCCTTCTAGTCCCACCACTTCACAATTTGTGAACTGCGGAGATAGCACATACAGTATAACCTTTTTATCATTATATGACTTGGAATCACAGGGGCTGGCTGATTACACGTTTTTCTCACGATTTTTCCAGATCTCATACTGTGCTGTGAAAGTAGCACAAAGTTACTTTGCATTGGAATCCAATCAACGTGGAACTGCCCAGAATATTTTTGCACATCACTCCACACTTTAAACCAAAACAGCACAGTCAAATTTGGTCAAGTGACTATGTTGACCACTTTACAAATGGGAAGATCTAAGTAATATTGGACTGATACAAAATGATGTAAAACATTCTGGCTGCTTTTTATAATGTTTACAAGTTACATTTTTAATAGAAATCTGAGAATATTGGAAAGAAATATAAGTGAATCATTTAACAAAACTGAAACCTTTCCTGTATTCTTTTTTAAGTATTTCAATGTCTGCCTAATTATCCATCATCATCATCCTCATCCTCAGTAATGAAAATGGCACCCATCAAGCCTGTAAGACAGCAGTGGATTTCAGTCCGCTATTCACAAAATTCAAATCAGTGGCAATTGAAGGATACTTTTGGTAGTGACTACCACAAATACAGGAATCTCCTTCCTCTCCTTTTGACATTTTCTTTAATTCATCTCATCAGACAGATGGTTAGCCTTAACGTGAACTTGCACATCCCACATGAGATGTTCAATAAGCAGGATCTCTAGGGCAGTTATTTCTGTCCGTCTGTCTTTTTAAAACGTTAGGTATTAAAGCTATTGCAATGCTTCATCTAACCACCCTGGAGGTTTTAACACAGTAGTTGTCATGAAATGGAATCGACCCTACAGGATCGGAGCTTTAAATGAGTATTTTTTTTTGTACGTATTACTTACCCCGTGTAGTCTGTAGTGTTGGCCAAGAAAAGTTTTTAATTTCATATTTTCATGTAAAACAGACATAATAAACTTTCTGATGGACTGGACATCTATGAATACCAATGTCAGACACAGTAAACAGTATAAAAAACATCAAGAAAAAACTCTCACGTTAACTAATCCACATGTCGAAACATCCAGGTGTATGCCAACCATGCATTTTTTTGCTAAAACATTGTTAAATAAATACTTTTGGATAATCAGAGGAATGCATGTAGAGGAGATGTGTCCACATGGGGCACTGAAGACCCGCCTCCCTTCATTCATTGGTCTAGAGTCCTGCCTTCAGTTCAAAATCTCACTTCTGTGTGGTCACATTTCCTGGTTGCATTGCTGTGATTTTTCCATAAGTATTCATTTAACAATACTTTTAGAAAAAAGGCATGCCTTTTGCCCATTGTGTCTTGAGGACTTGATTTGTGCATCATGTGACATGAGTAGCGTGAGATTTTCTTTAAGTTTTTATATTGTTTGCAGAACGTCCAGCGTAGATTCCCAGTCTATCAGAAACTTTGTTGCCTCTGTTCTTCATGAAAACTGCATGGTGTAAGTAACACATACAAAAATACTATTTTTGTCTTTTAATGTTGGCCATATTTGTCTTTGGTGAGGACACACCAGAGGCAGCACTGAGGAAATCTTTCAAGGTGACAGTGGTAGATAATCCCGGTGTCACTACTGGACTGCAGAGTACTAATGCCAACTGCCAACTGGCTTTGTTTTCAGACGTGCTAATTCAGTCACTGGCATACCTACCTGTAGATTTGGTGGTGAAAGTCTTAGTCTCATTTTCAATAGGCCATACAGTATATCTTATACAGTTTATCATATTTTTCTCTTCCACAGAAATTATTTCACACGTCATGTATTTTATGTATTGTATATATTTACACCATAGAATTTCCCAAATTGCTTGGTGCCAGGTCAAAGTTATTGCCAACATCAGAGTATCTGAGTGCTCATTTTTGTCGTTATAACATTACTTGAACATATTCCTCTTGTAATAATTTATATCAAAGTCTAAAAATAGTATGCATTCTAGCAATATAGTAATTTGATTTCCAAAGTAATTCACCACAATCAGGAAAGTGTGCTTCAGAATGTATCATAATGTATTCCATATATTGTCTTTCTTATTCTTCAAAAGAAAACATCTCCAGCAAAATAATTTGGAGACTTGCTATTGTAAGGCACGCTCATGAACAAGAGAATCACAATGTAAATGTGATAATAAACAGGAATGGTAAACATGAGGCCACCTCATTATTTGTCTGTGTAATTACTTCAGATAGGAATTATGTGTGCTCTGCTGAAACTAATTAAAGTGAGAATTAAGGTTGAAAGTGTATTTCCTCTTTGGTACTGGTTTGCTCTGCTAATATTCCTGTGAGGATAGACCAGGATGTGCTGAATGCTTTTCGAGCAGCATAGCATTCCCTTTAGTCATGTACGGCTGTAAAAAAAAAAACAACAAATGAAAACATAGTTTCTCTTGAGACTCAAGCAAGCATAATAAATATGTCAACTCTTAAAAGAAAAAAGTTTCTATATTCTTAGCTTACTGTTTCAACAACAATACATGTGAAAACTTCCAACAGTTCAATGCCAGTGCATTCTGTAGTCTCTATTGTACATCTACCTTTTTCATTACAGAGGGAGCTGGCACTTATCATGGCAGCTTTGGCTGCAGTGCAAAAACCAACGTTGAATAGACTGCCAGTCTACTACAAGTTATACTCAAGAAGACCCCAGTTTACATGTCCTCACTCAAGGTAAGGGTGTGTTTTTTACCTGGAATATTTCAGATCCGTCTATCTATCTGTTTACTCAACTTAGGTTAGTATTGAGTGCAAGCAGACGTGCAGCGATGGGACAAGCAAGACGGGCAATTGTCTGGGACCCTGAACTGGGAGGGAGCCCCCAAGAGCATTCCTGTAGGAAGGTAATCAATCATCCAACCAGCTATATCTTAACTACACGGGGGCCAATCCCAGCCAACAGGAAACAAACACTGGGCAGGGCGCCAGCCCACCGCAGGGCACACACACACACATTAGGGACAATTTAGGATTGTCAGCCCCCCTAACCTGCATGTCTTTGGACTGTGGGAAGAAACCCACGCAGACACGAGGAGAACATGCAAACTCCACACAGGGAGGACCCGGGAAGCGAACCCTTAAGGGTATCCTAACTGCGAGGCAGCAGCGCTACCCACTTGCGCCACCGTGCTGCCCGTAATCAATCATTGCAATGACAAATGTGCAGGAATTCCTCTTGAAGCACAGCATCAACACACCACAATGACACAGTCCGAAACACCCCTAAGGTGGGCCCGATCTCTGTTGCAAGGGTGTCAGTGTTTGTGATGAATGTGATAAATGGAATGTAATCACAGCTGATTTCATACATCATGAAGAGCATTTGCATGTCTGGAAGCAAAAACTGGATTGACTTGGTTTGTTCAGAGGATTAGGTGTTTCTGAATTGGCCTCAGTTTCTCCAGAGCCACATGGCCAAAGTCAGCAGCATCAATTCAGCTGCACGGAGAGTGGGCACCAGTGAGGTGGGGGTCTTCCTGTCACTTTTGACTGTGATGAGTGACGGTTCCATCTTTGAAGCTGTTTCAGTCTTACTTGAGATCTTCCACGTGCTGGGAGAGGCTTTCAGCCGCATCTCTAGCGTCAATAGCACGATGTGTTTGAAGATCTTACTTTACTCTTTGATTCTTAGCACTGCTTAATCTTAGTTTTTTATTTTGGTTATTTTTATGAACTTTTCTTTCTTCATCTTGTAAAGCACTTTGAGCTCCATCGTTTGTATGAAAATGTGCTATAGAAAGAAATGCTGCTGTCTTTAGACCATGGAAGACAAAGCAGCTGCCTCTGGTTTTGACAAAGACTGCATTCAACGATTCTGAGAGTTACAGTAGTACATTTTTTTGTTTTTTAAATTTCTTTTATGTGCAGGTTGTGTTTTTTTTTTTAATATTACAATTTGCAATTTGTATTTATTTTTTTTATCACCATGTGCACCTTATATTGATTTATTTGCATTTTATTTACTTTTCAATGTATTTAAATTTTTAAAACTTAATTTATTCTATTACTGATTTTCTATTTTCTATATGAATATTATCAAAAATGAGCCCAACATGAACATCACTGGGATGTGAGAAGAAAACTGGAAAACCCATTGGGAAAAGTGAGAGCGAGAACATGTGAAAAACACACAGTGACGTGGCTAGGAATCGATTGCCACCTGGAGATGTGAGGCGTTAATACTATCCACCACAACACCATGTTGTCCCAGCTGTCATTAAAAATGATACATACAAACACTGATGAACATCAGCATCGTGATTACACTACAATGACGGCCCTGAGGAAACCAGACCATAAATCATGTTCTGTGACACATTTTTAAAATGTATGTTTTGAGCTCAAAAGTGATGAAAGAACACGTATAATACCATGATGCTCAAAACATAATGTTGTAGTCAGTATTATTGTTGATTTTGGTAGACGGCTTTATCCAGGGTGACTTATGAGATCAGGATACACTCCAGTATGTGTCTTGTGATCTGGAAATACTTAGTGAGGAGTGAGCGGGAGGAAGGAATGTCATCAGCGACCAGGGGTTTAAAATCCTGCACCTTCACCACTGAATTATTGTATATATTAGAACTATACACTCCCTCCCTTGGACTTCACAAAGCAGTGATATCTACCATAATGTCAAATGGTGCAGTCTTTAAAACAGCTAAGCTGCCACACAATATGATTCTAAACATATATATATATATATATACAAGGTGTCCATAAAGTCTGTGTGCAATTTAAAATAGTTGTAACTTTGTAAGTATATGTGATAGAAAGAATCGGTAAAAAGGAGTCGAAAGAAGAAACACATTTTTTATTGTCCTTGTTACTTTTCAAAATGTCCACCATCATTACTAATACAAAGAGTAATACGATTCTGTAGTTCTCGGAAAACACTTTTAAGCTGATTTTCAGTAATACCAGCAATCACATGAGTTATCCTCGCTTGCAAGTCTTCCAAAGATCGAGGTTTGGTTGAATAAACATCATGTCCCCATGAAATCCAATGGAGTCCAATCTGGCGAATGTGGAGGCCAAGAAAATGGTCCACCTCTTTCAATCCATCTGGTAGAGAATTTCTCATGTAGAAACTGTCTAACATGCAAAGCAAAGTGACAAGGAGCACCATCCTGTCGAAACACTGTATTCTCAATCAGTCTTAATTGTTCAAGTTGAGGAAGAAAGCCATTTTGCAGCATTTCTAAAGAGCTATCACCATTGACAACATGCCCTTCAAAAATCAATGGTCCTATGGCTCGATTTTTCCCCAAACACACCACACATTAACTTTGGGAGAATCCCTTTCACGTTCAACAGACTCATGTGGATTTTAAGTTCCCCAAATATGGCAAACATAAAACTTCTAAAGACAAAAAACTAGATACATCAAGCTTTTTAATCCTTTTTACGATTGCTTTCCATCACATATACTTACAAAGTTACAACTATTTTAAATTGCACACTGACTTTATGGACACCCTGTATATATATTGTCACACACGTGCGTTTAGGAGGCAGTCAAAAAGCCTAAAGGTTTTTGGTGAATGAAACATCGCGAGACAAACGGTTGTCACATGGTACTTACCCGAATCTCTTGATCTCCCAACAGGAAAACCGAGGAAAAATAAGTCCTTCCATTTCTGGGTCACAAAATGGCGGCCAAGACGTCACTTCCGGCGCCATTCATGACATCACTTCCAGCCACTATGGATGACTTCATTTCTGGGTCCGTTTAGAATGATGTCACTTCCGGCTCCTGAATTTGACGTCATTTCCTGCCAACCACTTCCTGCTTTCATTACCATTCTGTATATAAACGCCATTTTGTTTCATGTACTTTGTCAATTGCTACCATTACAGTACATTTGATCATTTCAACCGTTTTTTTTTTTTGCTTTATTTTTGTCTGTTGGACAATAAGGGGTTTGGTCTTCAAAACTTTGTTTTTGTGGAGCTTCTTTTTTCTATTTATATATATATATATATATATATATATCTGTGTGTCTTATTCGTGGGTCTCTTATAAGCTACTGTGCGTACTCTGTGTGTTTTAGAAATGGACCTTTAGTCAGATATCCTGTCTCGCAACAGATCTTGGTAGTATTTGAAATAAAAATATATGCCTCAATGGCTTGACTTTTACTTCTGCTTCAGCTGGATTTCCATATTGATCCTGATAAAAATCTCTTAAAACTCCTTCATAACATACATCACTACTCAGGAGGATCTTCTTTTCCTCCCATTATCTCTCTCTGTCTTTCATGCGGAAATGAGCTTATTTCACAGCAAGTATGAGGTGGTGATTGGAAAATAGATATTAATCTATGTATATTTCAACATTTTACAAAAAAGAGTTTTTTTAAGTATTTCCTCAATTTAATCTCTTAAATTACCCAGAAATATAGTCATTTCCATAACTAGCTCAAGCCGTAGAATTCAACCTAAGCAATTTTTTTTCAACAAATACTTCAAAAATAGGTCAATTTGGTAGGAGCAATACTAACCTCACTACAGTCTCATTTCCTCCACTGCATATTGTTAAAGTAATACGGGCTAACAAAGGGGTGAGCTGCTGTTTAGCTTAACGGTATTCCCTCCCAGTTTGCTTAAATACTTCCTTTCACTTGCTACAGTATGTTTGTTAGCCATGTAAAGGATTCAAAAGGAAGGACGTTACAATCAAAGAGTGTTGAGGCTGCAGGTGGAGAGCCCTTTATATTTGGTGGAAAAAGGGCAAAAAACAAACAGGCATATGAGGGTGCAAAACATTTATAGTTTCCGTCTGGTTATCGAGAAAGCTCTGACTTTCTTCAGGGCTTGTTGAACAAAATGAACAAAGACTTCCGCTTTTTGGTGGTTTATATGGTATCAGGCTGGAAGGGATGGAGCTACTGGGAGAAATCAGAACTGGGTGACTGGTCCTCTCAGGAACAAACCTCAGAATTGTGGGTAAAAAAAGCAACAGTGCCCTCTCTTGGTCTGGGGTGGAAATGTTAGCGTCTTCATAGCCTTTAAAATGTCCCCTGTCTGTACGTACATGACAGCCATTACAAGTAAAGTGTATTTTCTCATATAATAATAAATTCAGTAGATTGGCAGTGCAGGTAATAGATAGATGCAAAGATAGATATGCAAGGCATTACATAATAATGACAGATAGATAGATCTGAAAGGTATTGTATGATAGATAGCCAGTCAGATTGGTTATTTGACCCCAAACCATATCCATAAGAAGACTACTGCTGCTGTAGAAGCAGGGCATGATGCTCTAGGAAGGAAGGAAAAGTAGCAGATGGTGACAGAGGGTCTTTTGCCAGGTCTAAATAGTTCAGACTTTGTCAAGTCTGGACCAGTTCTTCTCAAGTTCAAGTTCAAAAGTATTGCCATTTGTACATCCATCCATTATCCAACCTGCCACATCCTAACTACAGGGTCAGAGGGTCTGCTGGAGCCAATCCAAGCTAACACAGGGTGCAAGGCAGGAAACAAACCCCGGGCAGGGCGCCAGCCCACTGCAGCCATTTCTATTCTTATTTCTATGTCTCCTCAGAACATTGACAATAATACAATACAAGAAAGACAGACAGACATTCACAACAATTAGTCATAACTTAGCATGTAATACAAGCTCTTCAGTAATCCTGTTAGCCTTTTGAAGCTGGTGATTGCAGTGTTTGTCCTGAACAGAAGGCAGCCTAGTGCCCGTGATATTCTGTGATGCCTTCGCCACCCTGTGCTCTACTTTACAATCTTGAGCCGAGCACCAGGATGTTATACTGTGCATCTGTAGACGTCTGTGAGAATGAATAAGAAAATCCGAGCTTTCCTTGACAGTCCGAAGAGGAAGAGATGTTGGTAAGGCCAAAATATGTTGTGCAGCCCTTTAGTTCATTAGTAATGGTACTCTTGAAGAAAATGGCTCCGATTACTAAGAGTCAAAGTTTTTCTATAGGGAATGACATTCACATGTACTGATGGTAAATTTTAATGATTGCAAAAAGCTGAGTAAACATGTTCCTAAATAATTGTCACCAAACATAAGGGTATTTTGCATTAATTTAGGTATAATAAATTAAGCATATGTTTATGTGCATCTGAAGTATAAAAACTAATTAATTTTAAGTGCCTAATTACAACAACAATAAAAAACAGCTGCTAAATGTTATGCTCAATATATAGCAAATCAGCAAAACAGCACCATAATATTACAGATTAAGCCCTTCTTACAAAAAGCCTCCTTTCAACTAGACAGTCTTTCTACAATTAAAGCTGGATTACAGTACCTTTCACTTGAGGAAATCTTAAAGTAGTGATATAACTGGCCACAAAGACATGACTAGCAGGAACATGAAATACACCTCGATGGAAATGGTAATCACACATTGGGCAGCATGGATTGGTATAAATGGCTCGGCGATTCACCTGTAGAGGTCAAGGGCCACATGTACAGCATAGAAATCTTTCTAACTTTGTTCTATACAAAGCCTTTCATAGAGCAGCTTATTGCAAAGGAGATTATGAAGCGGACAATAAAATACAGCAAAAAAAAAGGAAAGGAAAAGACAAGAGGTGTAGCGGATTAAGTCTGATTATCAGCTGGTAGAAAACAACGCATTTGGCATTACGCACATTTATAGTCAGGGCCCTGTGATGGACTGGCACAAAGTCCAGCATTGTTTCCTCCCTTATGCTGGGATAGGCTCCGGTCCCCAAGAACTGGCTTTGGGTTAGGCAGATTAGGGACCAATGATGATGATGATGATGATGATGATGATGGTCTTTAAAGTCAGTCATGTTGCTAGAACGTAAGAAGTTTAGATAATTCATAGCTCAGTTGTTCCAGTATCTCATCAACGTGATTTTAAATGTCCAGCTCAACTGCATGACTGGTAGTTTGGTCCATATTCCCATGACCTTCTGTGTAAAGAAACACTTCCTGGATTCAGTCTTAATGGCACTTCACCTTAATTTCCACCATTGTCCTTGATTAGAAGGCTGCTTGTTTAACTGGAAGAATTCTGATGTCTCAGTTTTATTGATGCCTAGGAGGATTTTGAAGACCTGGAGTTGTTCTGCACACAGTCTTCTGTGTTTGTTACACACCAAACAGGATTCGAACCCTCAGCTGCTGACAGTAGGACATATACTGGAGTCAGGCAATGCGTTTAGCTGCAGTTCTCAGGAAGGATTTTTTTACTTACATTTAAATGGAAGTTTGGCGATTGGATCAAAAATTTACTATCAAGTCTGTCGAATTTAGCTGCCGATTGTGTGCTGCTCAAAGCATTAAGAGAGGCTGATTATACTTGGTGTCTGTCTCTGTGTGTCTCTGTGTGTGTCTGTGTGTGTGTGGAAATCAAGATTCGTTTTAAGGTAAAAAAAAATGTCAATTTTTGTCAGAAAATGATACAGTTGTATGTATTGTGAAGAGCTCCTAGATGAGTAAATTCTAGCAAAAATACAAAAATGTAGAAGAGTCAGTTTCTGGGATGAACCCCTGAACACTGAGACCGATATACAATGATTAATTAAAAAAAAATTGACAGATCTTCTTCAAATTAGTTGCACTGTGTTGATTTCCAAAAACTGCAACTTTCATCAGACAATTATGCAGGATTTTGAGTCGTGTAGAGCTTCTCAAAGACCATGAAAGATACAAACATTTAGAACAGGCAGTTTCGGAGATATCCCGCCATGACACTGAGACATTCGTACAATGATAACTTCGTAAGAAAATGGACGTTTCTTCTTCAGACAAGTTGCATTGTGTTTGTTTTGTCACATGCCCCAGGCCTGTGGAATTTGGTCCACGTTGGTCCAGTACGTATCCCCATATCCTGCAAGAACACTTTGAGCTTTGTCCAATAATAACTGCTTTAGAAATCATTTCATCTAACTTTTTGTTTTGCAGTCCACTCCACTTAGTCATTCAAAATGTGAAAAATGTACACACAGCCATGCACTCACAGAGTCTTAAAGACATTTATAAGTGAAGAGAGCTGACCGCTTGTTTGTCGTGCCAGACCACATCCCGGATGATATAGAGAAATGAATGAACACACAAACGCACAATAGATCTGTAAAGTTCGATGTGCTCATAGGCATTTAGTTATTTGCTGTGCCAATCTGCCTGCCTGAGCAGCTCATTTAGTTCATTTGACCCAATGTGTTTAGTTTCAAATTAAATATTTCTACAAATACACAGACTCCTGGTCCTGGAAGAAATGTGGTCCATGTACTTTTTGTGAAACACAGCACCCCAGGTCACTGTCCAGGGCTGCCACCTCTTTTGTGCCCAAATGGTGTGTATGATGCTTTTGCATTGAAAACAATGTGCTTCTCTGTCAGCAGTTGTCACGGTTCTTGTCCTGTCAGCCGTCACACACGGCCGCTCTGGTGTTGTTTTCCTGTCAGTCATGTTGCTTGCTGTGAGGTCCTGAAGCCCAGTTTTGCAGTGGAGAATAACCCAGATATCCAAGTCTTTTTTCTGTTTGGAGTTGTGTGACTTGTGTTTGGGTAGCCTGTGCAATGTGCTTACCTGTTGGCAGATGTCACCACAGTTCCTTATCTGTCAGCCATGCTGCTTGGCCACGCTGCTGCTCTCCCTTGAGTCATGTCATGTGGCCTTGCCACCAGATGCTGTACAAAAGACCCGGATCCCAATTACGCAGCAGAGGTAGTCCACAACACTAGCTCTTTGGTCAGGTATGGCTTTCTTTTCAACTTGGAGTGTGAGAGTTGTGTTTGTGGTGAAAGCGATCTGTCGCCATGTGCAGTTAGTTTCACTGTCAGCAGGTTGTTTTCCCGCCAGCAATGCTGCATGTTTTCGCTGGTGTCGTTTTCCTGTCAGCCATTTTATGTGGCCGGGCTGCTGCAGAGCCCAATTATGTGGGTGAGATAGCCTGCACCTCCTACTTGTGGGTCATGTTTTGAGCATCACGTCATAAGCTCTTGATTAAATTTCGAGATCAAGATTGCAGGGCCAGTGCTTTGTGAGGTTTTACTTGAGAGAAAGAGAGACAACGCTTACTATTTTATATATATATTGAAGTTCTGCATTTATTTGTGGGCATATAAATAAATGTACTTGATTATATATAATTGTCAGATTGATTAGATATTATTGTGCAGTTCTATCAGTTTGTTTTATAATGTAAAATCTTTCATTGAGTGACTGAGTGTAAGTGCTACAATCTCAGTCTCACAAGCGCATCAGCATATCACCCTTTGATTTTACAGTTTTTACAAAATACTCAGACATTGTTTGAAATGTGCCTGAACACTGCCTAGTCGATTTGAATGTGGTATCAAACAAAAAATCCACAACCCCTTTTTAGAAGTTGATTCCTGTAGGTCAGTGTCAGCCATCTTGTACGGTTTGCCTATATGTGGCAATTTGTGTTTGTCTCGGTTAAACTGTAATTTAATTACATTAAAACACCATTTAAATATTATTTATTTCCCAGAATTCTAAATAATAATGTAATGTGCTTACAATACACAAGCATCATATTTATAATACACAGGAACAGGTCTGTATTTCAGTTATTGTCACTATATAACTAGGTGTATAAAGCTTTGTATTAAATGTTGTCTGGCAGAGGTTACAGTTGCCTTGATGGTGCAGTGCTTGGTTCTGCTGAATTAAAATCTTAGCCCAGTGATTCTCTATGTGGAGTCGGCATGTCTTCCCTGTATCTCAGTGATTTTTTTCCTACCAACATGCAAGTTAGTTTGACTTTCCAATGAGTTGTGTCCTGTAATGGACAAGCTTCTTACTCAGGGTTGGCGCCTGCCCAGCAGATGTTGTTGCCGATTCAGCCTATGGCCAACTGTTTTGAAAGAAGTTCATCTCTCTATTCCTGATTGAACTAACTAGATTCAGAAAATGTGTGCAGGTCATCATTTCTATAAGAGTTATTACCTTAAAGATAATCTTCACTCACTATTACAATTGTATCGGGTGTATTTACTTTCCATGTAGAGGTCAAAGAACAACAATATATATTTTTTATCACTGTTTAAACAGTAACATTAATTAGTCTAATGTCCTCCAAGTCCTTGTCAGGTGAATGCCATTTTAAGCAGTACAATTTTATAGCTTTGAAATTAAAGCCACTTTTTCAGATTTATTTATGGCTATAAACAGCTATCGTTAAAAGCTTCAATAAGGCCATGTGGTCTATAAAAAGTCTCATATATCATTTATTTCCAAAGGCTTTGAATGAAAAGTTGAATGAGCTACAACCTAACAAAGTGTCGGGTAGTGATACTATATTACAGTGCTATATTTCTTTATTATTACTTTATTATTATAACAAATCAGCTAATTTGTGTTGTACGATGCTTACATAACAGAACATTATTAACACAAGTACAGATGCTTCCAACTGGTAGATTATAGTTACAGATATCGGCAGAAAGTACAAAACCTTGAAGGTAATTAGCTTGTGATGGAGGGAAGTATATAAGCAGGTATTGTCATGGGGGAAGTTTAAGATCTGGTCCTGGGGTCCTGGCCCCCACAGTAAATGCACTGATCTGGTCCTGGGGTCTTGGGCCCCACAGTAAATGAACTGATCTGGTCCTGGGGTCCTGGCCGCCACAGTAAATGCAGTGATCTGGTCCTGGGGTCCTGGCCCCCACAGTAAATGAACTGATCTGGTCCTGGGGTCTTGGCCCCCACAGTAAATGCACTGATCTGGTCCTGGGGTCCTGGCCCCCACCGTAAATGAACTGATCTGGTCCTGGGGTCCTGGCCCCCACAGTAAATGAACTGATCTGTCTCAAATGAAGTGTATTTTTTCCTCATTTTTTAATGCCACAGTTAATGTAGATATGTTAATAGTCAAATGATTGGGGACATGTTGACGCAGTTGTAGCTCTGCTGCCTTGTAATACGGGTTGTGCCCTGGGTACTCCTTGACATGTGGGTATCCCAGGGATTTTCTCTGATTTGCTTTTCACAGTCCAATGCCATGCAGGTCATATGAACTGCCAATGCTAAGTCATCCTGTGATGTGTGTGAGTTATCACCTTGCACCCTATCCAGTGTAAGAGTGTAATTTATTATGCCCACAGAGGGATGGATGCCAATAAATGTTGAAAATGGAAAGATGAATTTGAACTTGGTTAATTAATGAACAGTTTTGCCTTCTGCAATACCAGTAATTAATCCAACAGTTCAGCAAGGCTCCTACTTTCTTTATCTTACCTTTCTCTGTTGTTGAACGGGGGCTCCGGCTTTTAGACTTACATCAAGGTAACTGAGGTACACTCGCTTTAAGTAACAAACACAAGGACTACAGAAATATGATACCTGCATATACAGTATATGTTGACATGTAAGACAGGACACAGACAGACAGACAGACAGACAGACAAACATGACATAGACAAGCTGGCTGTTTACTTGGTATTTCGAATTCTAATTTATCTTGGCATAGATGAGAACTTTTACAATACCAAGTCTTTGAAGATGATCTCTGATGTTGTGACGAGTTTTTGCTTTATTGCTGCTCCGGGTTCAAGTGGGGGAGTTTCTTGACTTGGACGGCATTCTTTCTTTTGCTGCGTAATCCTTTGTTTGGGGTGAGCTTCCTCAGTTTGCTTTCTGCTGTGTTGTCTGCAACTTCATAAGGAAAAGCATTACTCTCTCTGGCCCAAGAGTTTAGATGCTGAAGTTCCCAAGTTCTTAAAGTCTGATCCTCACAGAGAAAGAGGCTGACAGTTCTCAGCTTCCAAAAGAGCGGGTGGCTCTTCAGCTTTCAGCAGCCTCTTGTTTGAACTTTGCTTGAGGCACCCTGCTTTGTGAAGATCTTTATAATTATTAAAGTGCAATAAAGAAGATCATCCAGTTTCTAAAGGAATATATCGATATAGCAGCACTTGTATGTAAAATCACATTATGTTCCAGTTATCTAAAAAAGTTGCAGCGTGTAGCATCAGTTGTGCTAGCCTGCTCTGTTCAAGAGGGAAGACTAGCTTGTAACGTCCCTGTTAAAATAACTGCTCTTCAGCATGGATTCATGTCTTATCATGCATTTGAAGTTAATTTTTATGGAGCTAGGGCACATGTTTTGAAGGAGAATAAATTATTGAAGGCAGATGTAGGACCATTATAAAGTGGATTTTACAAACATTGCTTACATTTCATTCATGATAGACATTTTTCAAATTTCTTTCTTTTCAGTACAGTCTCCCTGCTTCTTATTATTTTATACTTACGCCAGCCATTTACAAGCTTCTGAATTTCCTTCAGAAAAAGTGTGAAGCCAGTTAAATCGTGCATCATTCATCTCATCAGCACATTGCTGCATGTAATCCAGTAACAGAAATGTATTAACGAAGGGTCCGTTTAGTTTTCACTCAGCTATTAGCTCTAGATATGTTGAAACAGTGTGCCGTTTGGGGGCTTGTGTTGAGTTTGGAAGAAAAGGGATGTTATTTACGACAAAAGAGAGGAGACCATTCTGTCCATCAAGCCCATTTGATTAGCTAATAGCTAAGGTGTCCCGATATCTCATCCAGAATCTTCTGAAAGGTTGTCAAGTTTTCTGTTTCAACTGCATGTCTGAGTTGCCTGTTTGAGAGTCCCACAACTCTTTGTGTAAAGAAGTGCTTCCTGGCTTCACTTTTAAATGCACTTCCTCTTAATTTGTGTCTTCAAGTACGTGATTCACCCTTAAACTGAAAGAATGTTGCGGGATCAACTTTTTGGATTATGACCCCACAGAGTTTACTCTGCTCTAGACTACAGGCGACTAGGTTTCATTCTGTGAGTTTGTCTTTAAGTCCCATGATGCACCTGGTCGCTCTCCTCTGCACAGCTTCACGTGCTGTTATGTCGTTTCTGTACTGTGGTGGCCAGACCTGCACACAGTACTCGAGATGCAATCTTACCAGAGCATCCTATAGTTTGAGCATAACATCCCTCGATGTAAATTCAACAGTTTGTATGATATTTGTATGGTATGAAATGAAGTCACATTTTATTTGACTTTTTAATTGTTTCAGTTAATTGCTTAGTTGATGAAATATAACATTTACCCCAAATCGTTTTCAGAGGTTGTTTCCTGATAGAAAACACATTTTTATAAAACACAAGAAAGTGATTAAATTTGGCTGTCTTTGAGGTCAGTTTCATGAAGGTTCCTATATGGAAAAACAAATAATGGCTAGTGAAATATATTTAAAAAAAAGAAGAAAAAGAAGAAATAATGCAAAGGTAATGCACGGTTTGAAACACATTATACGAGTATAATAAATAAGTATCTAACATATGTATATACTTTTTTTGTGATTAATAAATAATATGACTAAGTTACTTTTAAAAGTAATACTCCCCAACGCTGCCTGCGCCCAAAGCTGCTGGGACTGAAAATGTATGGATGAGTGAAAGGCGCATGTCATGAAAGAAGACATTTCAGAATTGAAGAACTACAGACAGTGAAAGCAAGTGAGAAGGATCAACCATAATGAGAGACAGCCACAGAAGTGGCAGTTAAATGTGTCCAGAAACCATTATGGGCGTCAGTGTGACACCAAGACTTCCCAAAGAATTTGGATAAAAGTACGTGAAATGGGAATCTGTTCTCTTCTGGGGATTTACAGCAGTGAGTTGGTAGAATTTGAGTTAAATCTTGCATGATAATGTGCCTTTATTATTTAGTGATTTTGAACAAAAGAATTCTACTATAGAGCTTGAAAAGCTTGCGCTACTCATAATTTAATAATGGAAATGAAATCAGTATTTCCAGCACTTGTCTTATTAAATATGATTTCAACTTTACCAGTGTAATTACACAATGTGAGGAACAATTAAACATTTCCATCTTATGCACAAATTAGAGGAATAAGGTAAAAAAAAGGTTTTTTTTACTTGGTGTAGAGATGACAATATCATTCAAATAAATAAACATTTCATTTCAAATCAAATATTAACTAAAACTAATATGAGTGAGAACTAGGGCGGGCGTGTACTCTACAATATAGTGGCATTTTATTCAGAGTTGTTTCTTGTCTCGTGTCCGTTTCTTAACGGATAGACTCAGAATTTTAGCAAACCTGCACTGGAAATAAGCCAGTCCAGGAAATGAAAACTTTAAAACAAATAATTACTGCAAAATACGAGATTTGTTAGAAAATAAGCACAGAGATACGAAATCGATCTTTCCGTTTTGCCTTACAGAACTCACTTTAAAATGCACATTTCAAGTGTAAGCACAAGACTTGTATGAAATGTAATAGGAATTATCAAATGCCTGACAATATTAAAGTGAACAGTATTTTAACTATTAGTTCCATGTATCGTCCATCACCTTAATGGCCTTGGCCACTTGTCCATAGTTCATTGCAGGAAAACGTCTGACAAGTCGTTTCAACAATGTGCAGCGATTGAATTTCTTGTGAAGGACTACATGCCCAGCGCTGTCGTTCACACATGGGCTCCAGCAGTGAACAGGAAATTGAGTACAATATTAAAGTAGATTGGAAACATTACACTCAATATTTTACATGAGGACAAATCTTGTGTAGGTGTTTCTGATGAAAACACTTTGCTTGACATTGTGAAGTAGCAGAGATTAGTAAACAGAAACTGAGAGAGAGACAGAGAGAGAGGGAGGTTGGGAGCATCCGCCGATAGCGCGTCGCCATACCCACCACACGAAGAACTTCCTGGATCGGGACCCGAGTGCAGCACGTGACACTTCTGTGAACTGTGTGAGGTTTTTATGGTGGCCAGAGTGCCAATCCTGCCACCATACCCCAAGTTTTTTCTTCCGGTTGGAGGACCTCCTTGCAGGGGCTGGATGCAGATTAACGTCATACCCAGGACGAAGCAATTGCAGCTTAAGGAAAGGAATGGAAAAAACATGGAAATTAATGTTTCCATAAAGTTCACCGATGTAGCAGGAATGCTAATTCTATGACTTAATATAAATCAGCTTATAAATTTAAGGCAAAACAATAAACTCATTATCCTTAATATTACTAATATTGGGATCATTCTTTGATTTTTATGTGCGTATCTGAAGTGTTTATGACCAATTGTAAGTCAGTTCTAGGGCTTCCTGATCCAAAGACTTCAATAATGACGTTTATTTTTGTTTTAGGGGTTTTCTTAAAAGGTTTTGAACTTCAACTCCATTTTCCTTTCCACATGGGTGCCACCATTTTGTGGCATTAGCACTGGTGGTTGCCAGGGTGATGTTTCCCAGAATTCTCAGAGACAGCGTAGTGCATGACATCATCAAAGTAGCCACACAAGCAATTCCAACAGCACCCAAGACTGGATAAAAACGGAGTTTCCCAGTGATTGTTTCTGTAGTGTGTTTGCCGTTTTTCCAGCTGTTGGACTTGTGCTTTGGTTTGACAAAAGACAGGTTTGGATTCCCAGTTAAATAACTTTAGCACAGCTTTGTTTACGTCCCTTCTCGGGTTCCTTACACTAAAAATACTTTTCTACCTTATTGAGACAGTACAAATGCACAATTTAAAAGAATACAGGGATGTAGGTGCTTAATTAAACAGAAATACATTTCTTAACTCAAAAGTCCATCAATTCAAATTTAAAAAATCCAAAATTTCCAAAGCCAAAACCATAGAAATCCAAATCCTAAATAATCAGTAAAGATAAACTTACAAAAGTGTTGGCAGCGTAATAGGATCTGAAGAACGCCGCTGCTAAGAGCCAATGCCACGACAAAGAAGCTGTGACTGCGGCTGATTTAAGGAGACCCCGCATACTCACTGCTGTCCTCACAAGTGCAGGCCTCGAGTCAAGGAGCTTCATTTACAATTCCTCTGTCCAATTACCATTTAGCATAATGGATACAAGGCTGAATAACACTAAATAACTGACTAAAACAGAATTCTTTAGACATACAAATGAACAATAATTAACTGCAGTAAATGCAAGAGGTGAAAAGTGAAAACAACTAGAAACTATAAAAAGAAAACCAAGCAAGTAAAACTTAAAAAGTGATCTTCAGCTCAATACAAACTGGGTTCACCTAAATCTTGTTCGTGTTTAGTGCTTATTATCTATCCATTCATTTTTGAGCCTGCTTTAGCCAGTAAATGATAGACGGCGACAAGAACCTATCAAGGAGAAGTATCAGGTGCAAGACGGGAACCAACCCTGGGTGTCTGGTTATTTTAAATCCCAAATTAGTCAATTAGTCGAGAGGTCCTGAATTGTTTTACTGTTCAGAAGGAATAAGGGGGTGCCTCATTAAAAAGTGTATAACCATTGTTATTTTTTGTGTTTCCATTGCACTTGTCTTATTTTAACTGTACTATATTTATAAAATTGTATAACACATTGTAGTGAAAGTGGAAACGTATTTTATAAGAAGAAATTTCATTATATTAAACTATGCCCTGAGATGGACTGGTGCCACACGGCCCCATGATTTTGAAAATAAATGGATAGATAGATGAATCAAATTATTTGGAAAATGTTAAGTAGCACTCTGAATTCTTCCAGTTCCAGCGCGTCTTTCCCACCAATGCTCACTTCACTTATTGCTCATTGTTGCTGGCGGTCGACATGGGCAAGCAGTAGCAGTAATTTAGAATAAAATGTGACCCAGAGAACTCTTTTTTTTTTTCTTTTGCTTTGGTGCCCATGGCAGTTAATTAATCTGCTATACCCAGTACCAGCTCTCTTTTGTAAGCTCTGACATACAGTAATTAACGGTTAGGTTTGGTTTTGTTCTGACCTCCAGACATTCAAGGACTAGTTAGACGTCCTATGATGGTACTGAACAAAAGAAATAAATACAGTACAAGTACTTCTAATCCCCCTGATCAAAGACAACAGAAACATATAAGGCCCGCATATTTGTTAAGAGGAGGAAAAAAGCATTCAATTATTTGCTTCATTTTGCTTTTGTCAAGCAAATGTCCTGGAATCCTTGTGGCTGGTCATGGTCTGTCTCAGGCATAATCATTATCCTTCTACTTTAGATATGATCTGCTCAGCTCATATCTTTTTAGTCTCTGATCCTCCTTATCCCAGACAGCTTATCTGTCAACTAAATTGCCAAACTGATCTATTGTAATTACTTTAGTCTGTGCTAATTGAACTCAGTCCTCACATGAATCCGCTGTGTCTCACTTATCAAGGTGAAATCCCAGTTTAATCAAATATACCAATGGGAAACCCATAATAAATAAATAAATAAATAAAACAGATTTCCAGATGCCATTCAGTCAAACATACTGATTGGTCAAGTGAGACTGAATATATATATATATATATATACTGTATATGCCTGGAGACAGACAGACACGACACCAGATGTCCACAACACACACATTTTCTTTTCTTTTCCTGCACACACAGTGTACAAACCAGCACAATAAACTCAGTCCTTATCTTTTATGTCTTCCTTTTCTTCTGCCGCCTCCACTCCTCTCCTACAAGCTCCATCCTCTTCCACCCGACTCCGGCTCCCCGAGTAGAGTGAGGCGACCTCCATTATACTGCACCCAGAAGTGCTCCGGATGCTTCCTAATTACAGTAACTTCTGGTAGCACTTCTGGGTGTGGAGGAAGTGGCAGAGCTGCCCAGGTGCCCCCTGGCAGTGGCCACAGACCCCCACAGGGTTAAGCTTCCCAGCTCCGTATCCGTGGCCCTGCTGCTCTCCATGGGTGCTGCCCTCTTGCACCCCAGGGAAGATATTGCCCCTCTCCTGGTCCTTCCCTTCTCCAGGCATCCCTGTGGGGCAAGGTCCCTGGTCATCTGCCACAATATGTACTGTACATATATATATATATATATATATATATAGTAAAATATAATAGTATTAAAAGATATTATATTTTCATTATATTATATTTTAAAACATATTCTATAATAAACATTGTCACACACGTGCTTCTAGGAAGACATTGTATGGACCAAGCAAAGGTAATTCCATGCCAGGCCAGGGGGTGGCGGGGTGCACTAAACCTTCTACTGTTATCTCCACAGACCAGCCGTGGGTAAACCTGTCTGATTTAACACAGAAGACGATCACTTCCGGCACCTACTCTGACTAATGAAGAACATCACTTCCGGTTCCCCTACATCACTCCCTGCCCTATCCCTTAAAACCGCCATCGCCAGTTCTGTTTTGGACTCGGTATAGAGAACATCTCTGTATTCATCAAGAATCTTTTGCAGCGAGGAATAATATACAGGTGGCTGCCCCAAAGCTTTTTAAGTGTGTCGAGTCTATTCATTTTACAACATTTTGTTGCATAGATATGTTTTAAGGTATTTCTAAAATATACCTTCGACCATACCAGGCTAATGTATACTGTATTAATTAGCACATAACCAAATATAGGAATATCTTCATTTAAAAGGTCGTGGAAAAAATGACAAGTCATTATTAAATGTTTTATAAGTATTTCTGAAATATTAAGATAAAATTCATACAGAACACTATAAGTGAAAGAATGCTTGTGTATCTAAGGCATTAGACATAAACACACTTACTGTACTTTACCATTCAGGTACTTTTTGCATTTTTAAACAAGGCACACAAGGTACAAAAAAACAGAACTCTCCATATTTCCGCATTTTACAAATGAAGGGCGCACTCACACTAGGCATGTTTGTTCCGTACTGTGCCCGACGCGATTGTCGCCCCTCGCTACCCCCCACTGGCCTGTACTCACACTGTGCTTAACATTCTGGGCCCGGGCACACTTTCGTCATGACATTGTGACTTTGTGTAAAGCCAAAACAAGATCCAAACATGGAGTGATAGCATGCATTTCAAAATGAGTTTATTTATTTTGTGCTTTTTAGGAGTTGTGTAGGGCAGGATAACGCTCGACCCTCTTACAGATTTATTGAGTGTGCAGCGCATGCATTTTTATAGTGTCAAATAATGTTATGGGAGGAATTTGCAGCTTTTCTTGCCAACTACAATGCATGTTCATGTGTGAGATGAGAATAAAAACCTGTTTTAACTCAAATTGTACTGAAAGAAATGAGAATTGTCGCATCGTTGATGTCGTGTCTGTGTTCAGTGCCCAGGCACATTTAGAGATCACACTGTTCCTGAATTCTGTTGAATTGTGCCCAAGCCCAGACAGGGCACAGTACAGTTCACCCGACACGGAGCGATCACACTAGTCAAACAGGTTAGTCTTTGTGGGGTTACAAATGTGTTTGCACATGGAACAGATTGCTAGTGTGAGAACACCCTAAGCGAAAAAGGTTCCTAAAACAAATAAATCGAACTGTTTCGCACAAATGGTAGAAAGTTTCCCATCTTGCAAAGTGCCACAGTCACCAGGAATAAATAACCTAAAGTAGTGAAGTGGAGTGTAGGACTTTAGAGACATTCAAATTTTGACTTGATGTTATTTTTGGACAATCAAGGCGAATACACGTACTGTAGTATGAATGAACTAATTGCACTGAATAGTCTGTTCTCATCACAACTTTTTTAATGTGTAAGAAAAATATAACGACCGAAAAGAAATGCAAGCTCACTGTGAATGAGAAAACTCTTTATTTGTTCTAGTGTGTGTACTTTCGTATCATTTTTGTTTTAGCCTTCTGAGCAGCAGTCCTGTTTTGAGTGAGGCACAAATGAGCGTAGCACACAAACAAGTGAGCTGAAAGCTTGTCAGGATGTCCATGTGGAGCAATGCCAGTCCAGTACACCGTAAAAAGGGCCTTGATTCAAAGTTTAGGTCACAGCAGGACAAAGGCCACATTAAGTTTGTTTTGTATAGTGCCTCGAATGTCACCAGAAGCCATTGTTAGGCTGCAGGGTGGCATGCCAGCATTGCCAGACTCAATGGATTAAGTGGAAGTTATAACATCCGTTGAGTTCTTGACACAGTGTAAGGTTTTTGGTCTGAGAGAAAATAAGGCCAGTGTCACACCACACAACTTCAAGTCAGACATCATGTCACACTTAATGACAATACTTGCTGTACCTCATTGCCTTGAGGATGACCGACTAAATGATTAGGAATCACCGAGGATGTCAGATTATACAACCTCTTCATGGCTATCAAGCACAGATTCAAATATGTTATTGCTGCATCACAAGGCTGACACATTTTGTCAGACCACCAATCTTTTCTTCTTCTCCACACTGTTGTCGCATGACAGAAACAAGACGTTGAACAGACATTTGCGCTTGTCCCAAAGTTCCAAAATAGCCTCTCCTCTGTCTGAACAGTCCACAAGAACCATTTCCCTTCATTTCTTGACAATGTTCTTCGTCTTCTTGCAGATTTGATGAGGCTTTTGCACTGTATGCATTGTCCTTCTGGCTGAGATGGCTCCCAAACTCCCTCTCTCTCTTTCTCTGTCTTAAGAAACCCAGAGATGAACGACTGCATTGCAGTTGCAAAGGAAGACCCAGCTAAGTTCTAAGTCTTGAGAATTTTCCATTTTGGAGTTGCTTGACCAAACCTTTTGTATAGTACAGTTTCCTCTCTGCAGATATTTTATTGAAACATATTTAATGATGGCTACGCCACAGTCAGCTGGTGGAGTACCCCCTTATTATTTGAACTAACAGACAATTAAGAAAAGAGAAGAAATTAAAAATCCTGAATGCAGCTGGATAACAACCAATTAACGGTTACACATTTTAACAAAGGTCAGAACTGGAAGTAATGAGAAGTAATTATCTTTTAGTTAAGAAATAAAACCTACAGCGACTGTAGGAGCTGAGTTTGAAGATTCTCATAAAAACTTAAAATGGCCAAAATATCATGAAGATAAACTTTGCAATCATGTAAAACGTGCAATTCATTTTTCCCAAACAAAGGCATCCTTCCTATTGTTTACCTATTGAAAGGAAGGACAACATGCCCAAAAGCGGATCCAGCTGAATTATTTCAGTAAGGTAACTGAAAGACGGAAACTGAAGAAGAAGTGCATTTATAACTGACTGTGGGTGTCTTCTTTATCCAGCGCCCGAGCGAAAGGAAAACCAGTTTCAAGTAAACATATTTTTCATTGAAAGCTTAGACCCTTCAGTTTTCATTTGGCTAACTTTATTGAGTTTATATTGGACACATAGTCTGCATTTATTTTTCATTTTGTTTTATTGTCTGCTGTCTCTATTCAGTATTTCATGGAGATATTAGGGCCTAATAGCCATTTCACTGGACTGTAAAGCACAATGTCACTGATTCATTTGTTGTCTTTGACTTAAAAATATATAAGCAACTGTGAAATACCTTAGTGCTTATAAAGTGTCTTTAAATCTACAGAGAGTAAGGAAACTCAGGACAAAAAGTGGAACTACAATCTGTTGTTCATCCAAAATGGATAGCTAGGGGGTGCAAAAAATGTGGAATGAAGAGTGGGAATATTAATATGTTAATGTTAGTTACCCTGTCTACTTGCAGGCAGCACTTGCACAGTGCCGAGGAGGTAATACCTACAGTAAAGCGTCCAAGGAGTACTTTCTGCTCTGCTCACTTAGGGTCTAAGGTTAGGTGTCACTCAGAAGTACTTCCCAATTAGACTTGGGTACCACCAGAATTACTTCTAGCATAGATAGATGCACCAAAATAAGAAGAATAGTATGTGGGGCATGTGGTACATGTGTTGCTTAGCCATACCCAGGCATGATTCTACATATTTATCCAGTGTAGCTCCCTGTTCTCACTTTCTTTAATATTCTACAATGTGTATGTCAAGAATAGCCATTGATTTTTTAGTATAAAAATCAGTAGTGGTCTCCCCTAGACTTTCTCGTATACTCAGATATGGGGATGGATATTTAAGGAGTAAACCACAAGGCAATGATTATATTTTTATATTATGTACATTAAAGAGCCATCAACAACAAATCAAATCAAATCTCTCTATTATAATAAAAAAACATCTTGGGACGAGATGTGACTTTTTGAAGAGACTTTTTAGAATGAAGTCCCATGAGACGGTGACTTTTAACATGAGATTCTGTCAAGTCACGTCATACTTACAACCAACAAGACCACAGTCATCTAACCGCTCAGTCGAGTGAATCTTTTTGTCAGGTACACTTCCTGTGCCCTCAGCTCTTATAAATTTTATCAGGACAATAATTTTATATGTTTTAGGTGACACGTTAACGACTAAGTGAAGAAGAAAGAGCAGCGCGTCGAAAAAAGACCCTAAAGCGTTGGAGAGAAAAGAATGCAAAAAAGAACAATAATAATCATCTTAGTGCAAATTCTGAAAATAAGGAAAGTAATAATCAGCCCAGACCAAGTGAAACTGAAACGCTCATAGGTCCAATCGGGGTCAGAAATACAAGACAAAGTAGAACTTAATTTTAATAGGCGACAAGAAAGATAATGTAGTACATATTCCGTGAATGATGTTAGACACCAAAGGAGATCTTGCTATGCCATTCGTATTAAAACGGTAACCGTTTCCCGATAAAATAGCTTTTGTTATGACAATTACCAAATCACAGGGACAAACATTCGAAAAATTCGATTTATTTATAAGAGACAAAGAAATAATATTCACTCACGGCCAGTTATATGTTGCGTTGCCACGATGTAAGTCCAAACACGGAATCAAAATCCAATGGAATCTTGAAGAAAAGTTAATTCCAAATACTGTTTTTACTGAAGTTTTAAAGAAAACATGAAAATAATGAATTTGTACCAATTCCCATGAAAATAACAATCTCTTTAAATTGTATATCTGGTTAATTACACCTTGGGGTTGGCCAGCGAAACGAGCAGGAGGCAGATCCCTCTAGTCAATAACATATTGAAAAATTATTATAAAAGCAAAGATGAATAAAAGGTAAAGTACCACTTCTGGTTAATGGTAATAGCCCAACAGTCGATAGAAATCTGCATTTTGTATCTAATACTTACATGCAAAATTTGGTTGACCAAAAAGAAAGTGAACTCAAATTCTCATGTTTACATATATCACGCACACACACACGATTCTACAAATTGTATTTTCGCACTCAGGGAGGTTTAAAACATCGAGATTCATCAAAATCTCGAAACAGAATTTTTGGAGGATTCCAATACCTTCCCTATACTTCACATGTGAGAATGTCAGAGAGTTCTAAAACATTGAGATTCATCAAAACCCCAGCATCAAATTTTAGGACAAGTCCAATACTTTCCCTATACTTTGTACACAAGACAGTACTTAACACTGCCCTTGCGTAGTTGTTTGGGCTCAGGAAATTGCTCTTGAATATCCTTTGCAGATCACAGACATGGTCTCCTGTCACAATAAAGAAAAAGAAAAGCGAGTAAGCTTTCAAAAAGCACCACACAAAAGGTCTGGCTGGCCCTTAATTTCTGTTCTGAGTTTTGTAGCACCAACTTAAAAGGCAGACTTTCAGGCCTTCACGGACCCAAAATGGGGCTCAAGTTTTTAAAGAGTTTCAAAATGTCCATAAATCTCAAGAGCAGAGAAGGGAAACCCATAAAAGTCTCTGGTGTACACAGCAGCACTCACTCGGAGGGCCTGTTGAGAGTATCAGATCAAAACACCCTACATTTAAACACTAAAGAGTAGACATTTATTTTAAACATATTTCAACATGTTGGGCTTTGTGTGCACATGTTAGCCTTGCGGCTCTAGGAGACAACGTTTGATTCCCAGGCTCGGTCTCCTGTGTGGAGTTGCCACCAGTCTCGTTCAGCCTGTGTAGGTTTTATCTTGGTACGGCACACCATTTTTTTAAACCCTTTCAAAAGCATGTTAGACTGATGAAGTAAATTAAACGTCCTGGATGACAGCAGACTGCTGCCCCAATTCTGCTTTGTGCTCAGTGATGCCGCAAAAGGCTCCACAAGCCATGATATGCTAGAATATTATTTGAAATATGTTCTGAACTGAAAAATTCCACTTTTCTTCGTCTTTAATGTTAGTTGAGGTGGAAACAACCCAAAATCCAATATTTGCTACACATTTTTTTGCTCTTGGTAAGTATTTGTTCTCTTTCTTCATTTTCCGTCATTAATATGATGTTGTACCGCGTTCACCTTTATGAACGTAGTGAGAAGTCAAGTAAAATGACACCTTTTATAGGCAAACTGAAAAAGATTCCATCTCGCCTGAAGAAGAGGCCTGAGTTGCCTCGAAAGCTTGCATATTGTAATCATTTTAGTTAGCCAATAAAACGGGTCATTTTGCTTGGCTTTTCTCACTACATTCATTTTCCTTATATTTAGAATGTTAGAAAGATGGCCTTTAATTGTCCAGGAGAAAGAAACTGGTTGTTTAAATGGGCTTTACAGTATTATGCAAGGTTGGCTGATCCATTACTGGGAGGATAGAAACAATTTTCATGGGAATACAAAAGTGAGGAACTAGATGAGCAGCTTCTCTCTTGGTGCAACACATCTTTAAGAATTCTCATTTGGATTGCTTCTCCAAGAACAAGGGAGCAGTCTCTGACGGACATGGGAAGATGTTCCACCAGGACGTTGCTTCAATGGACAGACGTTATAGTGGAAAGTGGAGAGAGTCTGTCAGCAGACATCACTATGAAACAATTTCAGAGGATTAAGAGCAGAACAAAATGACCAAGTGGCTACTTTTTGTAAGTAATAGTTACATTTAAACAATTATATGTTTAAATAATTGAATTAAAAACATTAAGGTTTGGGTTTTTTTTTTTCAAAGATAGTATTTTTTTCATCTAGGAAAGGCAGATATTGTGGCATAGTGGTTAAGGCTTTGGATGCTATGCCACCCTGAGCAAGTCGCTTTACCTGCTTGTGTTCCAACTGGGAAGGGAAAAAAAGGAACAAGTCGCATCTCTCACAGGTTGTAAGTTGTCTTGGAAAAAGGCAGGAGCCAAACAATAATTTGCAAGAATAAACCTTTGTTGTTTGAAAACCTGGGTTCTGTGTCCAAATTTGGATTTGGCGCCATCAACTCAGCAAAGAACACCTCAAAGTTTTGATGTTTCTTTTGCAGATCAGTGTTATCAACTCAACTTTATCCTCTTGGCAGTTACTATGACCCGAGGCTTTCCCAGTAACACTTGGATGGGTTGCCAGTCCATCACAGGGCCCATTCACACACACACACTTTATTGAAGGGCAACTTGGAGCCCCCAATTCATTTAAAATGGAAGAGGAAAAAGACCACTTGAAAAAACACACACACGCACATGTAGGTCTACCTAATATGATTTAAGGCTGGCAAAACATTTTAGAAACCTTTTATGAAGCAAGTGCTTCATCTTTTGACAGGCAGGATTCCACACTTCACTTTCCATACTCCACCTGCTTCATCCATTCATGCCCCTAAATAACGAGGTGAAAGACTTGCAGTTGAATTGCCCTGAGTAGCAGTTTGTCATCTTTGAAGATATTGCTGTAGGAAGAGCTTGGGTTATTAAAATTTGTAACCTCAAGAAGAACAAATGGCATGCCATTTTGCTTTGCACAAATACTAGAATGGACAACATGGCAACTCTGAAGCCTTAAGCAACAGCAGAATGACGGGGACTAAGCAGACCTGGTCAATGCATCTCAGATTTGTGACAGTAAAAAAATAAATCTGCAAATATAATGCAAAAAGGCAAGGTTATTGAGGTTGATGGCTTAAAGTTAGAACTTGTCCACAAATGAAAACATGTCAAAATGCAGTGTGCTGTCAAAGAAACTCAGCACCCTAATGTGTGTGTCACTTCTCTATAAGCAATTAAAAGAAGGGACATGTGTCTGGATACTGAAGACATAGATGTGAGGAGACAGTGAGAACAAGCGGCTAAGGCGATGGCACAGAAAGTGCAGGCTGTAGACTCAATGGCCAGTGGTCACCTGGACTGAGCCACTTCTGTACTGCCTGCCTGTACTTTGCTGGGCCAGATGTGTTAAACACTTTAGGAAGGAAGTAAATCAAATAAAGATCAGTTACACTCCATAACCATCATAATGTGGGCAGCATTCTAGTGCACTAGTTGGCGCTGTGGCCTCACAGCTCCCGAATCGCCGTTTCAAGCCTGTGGGCTGAGTGCACTTTGCTGTATGGATTTATCTCCAGGTCTTTGAGTTTCCCTCCCACACTCACGGATATGCAAGTCAGCAACACCGACAGTATAAAACAGCAAACAGGGTGAGCAGACCTCAAAATAAACAAAAGCCAGACGAGTGTACAAATGTAAAAAGCGTTTCAGTGTTATTCCTAGGAATTACTTTAAATGTCTGACTAGGATAAGAATTTCACCTCCATCAGAGTAGGACTTGAGAAGTAGGTCTGGAGTGTCCAGCCATGAGCAGGCGTTCACGGTTGAGAATGAATGAATGACGTCACCATTTTACAGCACCACAAGCCACTTCACATCAACATCAAGAATAATAGCGTAATGAGCACTGAGACGGAAAGATTGAGACACACACACACTGAATGAGAGTAAAGCCCAGTAATGGCCATGTTTATTTAAGCAATGAATGAACCACAGCCGTACTTTTAGAAGAATCTTCTTATAGCTCTTATAGGAAACTCCTTGTAAACTAACAATTCCCAAAACTAGCCATGGCTGTCACTGATTCTGAAGCCATGTTCACTCTTCCAGCACTCCCGATCATATTCCAGATCTTTTGAGAAGCTCTGCTTACCTAATGCCCCAGGAGTCTGCATCTTCCTTCTTGAACCTTCCTGAGATTGTTCAGTGCAATGTGAATGTTCCAGGGGTTCGTGGACCGTAGACCACAGTGTATCTGTCTGATATTTTACTGTTATCACCCATCCAGCCCTGCCTATCTTCAGTGTGATATGCTGGCTGCTCCAATCAGTTTGCATCCCCGACCACCTGAATGTTGGTACTGCGATAGAGCTTGACGTTCACATACTTGGAGGGACAATCTTTACGTGAGTCTTGTCAATAACAGCAACTCCAGGAAAACTAGCAAACTGCATGAATGGAGCTTGCTTTAACATTACCTCATGTGGAGTCGTGGGGAGATGTATAAACCTGCATATCATCTCACATATTGTAACTGCATTCAGGGTTTGGTGCAAAATTTGAGAATAGTTGATTGTGATGTGTTTAAATCGTCACTATTGCAAAGCTGCAATGTAACGTAACCAAGACTTTCATTTTGACTGAGAGTGCATGACTTTTTCACTAAAGCGCGGAGCAAACACGTGATGCAGAGGATTTGTTACGAATTTGTGTCCTCTTCTGTCAAATCGATATCTTTTTAGGAGCTAATCATTGCCCAGTGTTTACAAAACATTCAGCCTTTTCATGGACATGTGTGTTAATTTCTGCCTGAGCACCATCTCCTGGCAGTTAGAACAGGCTCATGAGTTCTCCTAAATCCTGGTGAAATTTGGAGTAGTTTCCTAAATTAGGAAAATTGATAAACTGCTTTTACTGCTACTCCTAAGAGTAGAGCCAAATTTGCTTCACTCCAAGATTTTCTTCAGTCACATAAGAGCGTTGTCCTACTTTGAGACACTTTAAAATACGGGTACAGGACTTCACTAGGTTTGAGATTCAGAAACAGGTCGTGCCTCGCAGCCTAGGCCCAAACTCAAATGGCAGGCTTTCAGGCCTTCACAGAACACCAAAATGGAGCTCAGACTATTGGAGTTCAGTCATTTTAACATGCCTTCCAAACAAAATAGAACTCCATGTATTTCAATAATCAATTAAATAAACAGAAGGAAGGCCAAAACAGACAGAGCAAAGAAAAAGAAAGCAGAAAATACTTAAAAAGTGTTTGTTTAAATATGCGATTGAAATAACAAGTCCAGTCCATAATCCATAAGCAATATCACAAAGGCACAGAAAATAAATAACCTAAACAAAAAATTGCAGAAACAAGTTCACTAGTTCACAAAACTCAACAACTCTCTGATCGACTTCATCTCTAAACCAGAATAAATAGGCTTAGGGTGGTCCTTCAGCAGTGAGGTCATGGAAAACGTATATAATATGAGTATAAGGGATATAACTGAGAAAAATATGGTATAAACACAATCCATAAACACTAAACAACATTTAAACAAAACAGAAATAAATAAACAATACAAAAACACAGAATATTTCAAAACAACAGAAATTACCAGAAAAGGAAAATATAAGTATGAGGCCTGAGTGAAGCCCAGCAGGTAGACAGCCTGGTGACTGTGACCTGTGAGGGACCTGCCAGCGCTGGTTTCTGCCTTGCACCCGATGCCACTGGTATGTACACCCATGACCCTGGATTATATAAGACAGTTCAATGATGGATGGCTTCATAAATCGACCCATTTTATTCTGTTCAAGTCACAATGAGTCACAATGTATCAGTACCTTCCAGCTGCCACAGGCAAAATAAAACCTGTTAGATCCCCTGAAGCTTTCTACTGCTACGGTACATTGTGCATTGCGTTTCCTTCATCTTTCTTTCTATACAGAAATTTTGAAAAAAAAAATGAAAATGTATGGTTAAGAGATCACATCTACAGCTCAAAAACGAACACATTCACAATCCTGCGCCATTCTCTAGGCCTTTCCCCTACCTTCAACCCCCATTATGCTGATCCTTAAGTGTCAAATTAAAATGCCACTGTTGTATAACTTGCAATACCTGAGCTGAATTTAATGAGCGCTACAGCAGGCAGCAATCTTAAGAAAAGGAATTGTGCATGCTCCACAAGCTTTATCTGCTCGTTGGGCAGAAGAGATTATCTTCAGTGAGCAATGGGTGACCCTAATGAAGAAAGAAAGGTCCATGAAGGCTTTGTTTAACTTTGTCCCGGCCATCTATCCTGAGGGAGAGTGGTTGCTGTTAGGAAAAAAATGTATAAATCTCTAGGTAGCCGCATGGTCCTTTAATTTCTGCTAAAGGGAAGACTGATGCACGGTAGTAGATGTTATAGGCTGCCCAGCATGTGAATTGCCTGAACCCCTTTGTCATTCAGCAGTATGGGACTGAAGGGATTGACGGACAAAGATAGATAACTTAGGCTCTGGGCAATCTTAGATAAACCATAAAAGGCCAGGATTATCAAATTACTTTCTGCCATGTGAAACATGCATAGTTCTCTAAACAGAAGCGTTTTTACAGAGACTAAGGCATACTGTATGTCTAAATATGAAAACCACAGAGACTGAACTAAGAACAGGTACAGCTGATGCCACTTGTTAGAAATTAAGTCCTGGAAAGGATCTTATACAAGAGAAATAAGTCAGTCAGTCAGTCAGTCATTCTCCAACCCGCTATATCCTGAAACACAGGCTCACGGGGGTCTGCTGGAGCCAATCCCAGCCAGCACAGGGCGCAAGGCAGGAACAAATCCCAGGCAGGGCATCAGCCCGCCGCAAAAGAAATATGTATAATAAAAATGCAACAAAATGCTTAGAAGAGCAAATAGAGTCAGAAAGATTTGCCTACAGATGAAATCTGAGATTCAAAAAAAAAGTCCCAGCACAAAATCCACAAGTAAAATACCAGAACTGAAAACCCAGAACCAGAAAATGGCAAAAACAAAAGAATATTTACAGACGTCCAACAAACAAGTCTCAATGATGAAGTGGCTGGGATCGCTCAGTGTAGCTTCCAGATGAAGGTGGAGGGCGGAGCCAGCAGCAGTGATATCAGGGTGACCCCGCCTCCTTGGGGCTCCACCCATAAAGCACACAGAATGGAATCACATTTAAAAGACACAGTATATAAAGCAACATGACAGAAAGATAGAAAAATAATTATTTAAAATTAAGAAAAACATAAAATACACAAGAATTGAGACTGTTAACAATAAAGTATACAATAATAAGCACTGTCACTGATCCTGTCAGTGCCATATTGTTAGTCTAATTTTATATTTCTGCATCCACCAACATTCTTTGTCTCACTTACATTAATTGGCCTTTCCCAGCCTATCCCAGCTGTCCTGAGCACAAGGCTGGAAACAACCTGGGACAGGGTGCAGGCTCATCACAGGCATATGGACGCCCACTGCACCATCACAGTGTGCCAGTTTAGAGTCACCTAACCTTTGTCTCTTTAGAAAAGTGAAATCTTCATCCCATTTTCAGTAAATGTCTCTGTTTAATCAAATAGCTTCATAAAAAGGAAAGAATGGGAAATTCAAGGAAAAGCCCAACATAGGCAGATGATGTCTGCTTCCTCCACTGTGGCAATTGATAAAAACGGTTCCTCAGAAGTGACCTGCTAGTGAAATAGTAATTGCATTATTTTGACTATTTTCTGTCAGCTTTATGTGACTCAAGATTAACCATCTTGAGAAGCAGCAATTACATTATTGTCACTCTTTAATGTTATAACAGATTTATGTTACTTAATTTCTTCAGATTAAGCCTTATGAGAGAAGCAGTAGAATTGTTAACACCCTTTTTTTAGAGATGTCCTGTTAATGGATAATGGCGTGTGCCAAACTGGAAGAATTTTGCGATATTATAAATGACTGTCACTTCATCCATTCATCCATCATTGAAACCACTTAATCCAGTTCAGAGATGCAGAGACTGCAGGACAGGCACCAAACGTGGACGCTGTGCCAGTCTTTCACAGGGCACACCTACACGTGCACACTCTTGCAGGACTAGTTTAGAGTCGGCAGTTATCCTAATGTGCACTTCTTTGGCATATTCTGCACAAATTACACTCACCTGACTGAGGTACAGAAAGTATTCGTATTTCAGACGATTAAGGTTCTGTACAACAAATAAAAAAGGATGAGGCCTCAAATGCTTCTGTAAAGTATAACAAACTAAAACAGTTAATACCTTAAGGACTGCAAAACAGAGAGAGGACTTCTTATAACTAAACTATTCTCGCCATCTACAGATGCCAGTAGTGGAAGAATCTGTTGTAATTACAGCATTCTAGTCACTAAGGTATACACTGTGCGATTTCGGCAGAGCTTTAGACCAAGTTACAGTCACCACGTGAAGTGAGGGAGCCAACAGAAGACCAGCTAAGTCAGGGCCTCAAACTCCAACCAGCTGCTTAATGAGGTGCCAGTTCTTGTCGTTAACTAAACTCGTTCTTTAAATCCATGGCTTGTCGCTGCTCTCACTGTGCAATAGCAGACATTTCCGAAATTGTTGAATTTCTCTTTCTAACAGCACTGGACATAAACAGATTGGCATAACTGAGACCTTCATCTTTCTTTATTTTCTGATATTGTATGATGGACACCAGTTGTTTTGGCTGATTTTGTATCTCATTATTGTTTGGCTGTTATAATAAAGGAAAAAGAAACAAGTAAGGCATCTGAGTCTTCAAGAACAAGTCAATTAAAATGAGTTCAAAAGAAGTTAATTAGCAGCAAAAACAGGTCACTCATTAAGAAAAGGGTTAGAATGAAAATCTGCGACCATGGTGGTCCTCCAGGACCGGAGTTGGCGACCCCTGAACTAGAAATGCCAAATCAAGTAATATAAGTCAAGTCAAGTTGGGGAGCATGCACCAGTACAGTGTGTTGCCGCACCCACTACTGGATGAATCAACTCGGGATCCTGGTTGGCAACCCCCCAGGCAGACACGCGGTCCAGTCCCACCCTCCGGAAATGCTGTAGCAAGGTGTTATGTGGGTGACCCCTTGGCCTGGTTCAGCAACTCGGGTCCCCAACAATGAGGATCTTACAAGCTGATCACCCTCAGGTGATGGTGCCACATGGCCGTAGTGCCGTAACTGACGCTCCCTCACAATGCAGGTCACGTTCCTCATTCGGGACTCCATGAGCAACACAAATTCAAACCAATGGTACCCAAGGATTTTCCGGAGACACACAGTACCAAAGGAGTCCAGTCTTCATCTCAGGTCACTGGATAGCGTCCATGTCTCACAACCATCTAGCAAGACATGAAGCACCAGGACTCTAAAGACTTGAACCTTCGTCCTTTTGCATAGACATTGGGAGCACCACACAGCCCTTTAAGGTGACCTCATGACCGCCCATGCTCTGCCAGTCCATCTACTGACTTCATAGGAAGAGTCGTCACAGACATGAATGTCACTGCCAAGTTAAGTAAACCTCTCGATTATTAAAGATATCAATTAGCAGCCTGGTTTGCAATAGTTAATCACTTTTTTTACAAATAATCAACTTGGAGATTAATCACTTCATGAGCCTATATCTTCCAGTTCAGGCTCACGGAGCACCAGAGCTTATCCCAGTAGCTCTGAATACAAGACAGGAAGCAACACTTGGGTGACATTCTCAAATACACTTAAACTCACCAATAATCCAGCCTGTTCCCATCTTTGGGATGAAATTACGTTACCAGAGAAAAACCTGCACACACACCAAGAGAATGTGTAGACTCCACACAGATGGATCCCAGGCCCGGACTTGAAACGAAGACAGTTGAGTTTTGATGTAGCTTTTTCCTTCTGCTGTTAGTTACATTTTGGTCAAAAAGCCTGAAAACTATAGAGTTATACTGCTGAAACATTTGTAGTTGTTTCTTGGCAAATGAATGCTTATTTCTAATGCATGGTTTGTTTCCATTGTTTAAGTGACACATTCGGCCTCTTCATGTTTATTTTATTTCTGCCCTTTGCGGCGATTATCATGAAACCTTTGCTTAATTGATAGCTGGTGCGTTTTATGAAAATGGCGTTGAAGGAAACTGCATTGACTACAAAAAGCATTCACCTGCTTCCCTTACACCATTTCACCTTTTACTGGATTATACTAACAAATTGGCATTTGTTTACTTGCCTAATATATGAAGTTTTCACTGAAATATCTGCAATAGCTCAAGAAGGACTGCATTTAAGAAATCATTTTCAAGGCTTTTCTTACAGGAAATTACAAGGCAACAGCCAAGCTTACCTGGAATCAGACTCAGGACAACAAAGTAACCCGCAGACCTTCAGCAGGTTGAGAGTGAATGTGCTTGTTACGTGTGGGAATTAGTTTTATTCTTCAGTGAGTTATAAAATCTGCCTCAATGCTTTTCTTATGGGATAATGTGCATCTTTAATGCAAAGGTGGATTGTGATAATGTGCAACTTGAATGCATGCATACTGTAGATGTAAGGTGAACATTTATCACATGGTTTTAGTATATTTTGTTATATATATATATATATATATAGCACCTGCCAAATAATACAAAGAGTACATGACACGTGTTCCGCCCTAATGGGGCTCATCCATGATCTGCTTGGGCGTGGAGGATGTCTACTGACTGGCCGACCAACCACAAGTGTTACCAGTTAGGGGACCACCCAGACAATCAGACTGCAATCAGTCCTATGGAAATAACACTCCAATCTACACCCTGTCAGGTAAGCCAACCAGCTGCCATGGCACCACGTCGGAGGCTTTGCTTCTGTGCTGATGTCCAAGGTTCAATCCCATCAAGGGGAAGCAAAAGTGTGTACACCAGATGAGCCCCAATTAGGGTGAAACATCTTGTGCACCCTTTATATTATTTGGCAGGTACTACTGTAGATTCCTGAATATAAGCCGAGAATTTTGTCCTAGATTTTTGGCTTGGAGTTTGGGGGTCGGCTTATACAACGAGTATCGTTTCAGATTCAAGATTTCCAGCGCAATACCGGTTTTGCCGATGAATATGGAAGTAATTAATGATGAAACCACAGCGCCATCTTTCTGATGAAGAAGTAACTTTGCATGCCGGTACCTTAAATTAAATAAAGAATTTATTCAAAAAAGTGTTTTAGTTGTTTCATAAAATTTATAATAAATTATTGGGAAGGTTAAAATAAAAATTTTTTTGTTTTGATTTACGACCAGCATCTTGCGTTATGACCCGAATGCGGTCACGTGAATCCGCTTGCGCGATTGTAAACAAACAACCGAGAGCGTTAGTAAGCGTCAGTCAGTCGGAGCCCAGATACATGCGTTTGTGGATGTCATTTCGGTCATTGCAGTGATTTACCTATATATATAATTCACTAAGACCATGCAAGCATGACACATAATTGCTAAGGAAGGAAGAGAAGGTAAAGAAAGCGATCACAATCGAAACGAAGATGGAAATTGTGTGGAAATATGAGAGTGCTGTTCGTGTGATCGATCTCGCTAATATGTACACAGCATGTCGAAATCCACCATCTCGACAATTTTACAAAGAAAAGATTTGCATAAGGAGGCTCCTTCTAAACAATAACCACCTTCCGTTTCATTCTCCTCCTCCTCCTTTCCTGCAGCCCAAAGATATCAAATTAAACGGTGAATACAGTATGAAATTGTTGTTTCTAGAATAGAATAGAATGCCTTTTATTGTCACTATACACATGTACAATGAGATTAAAAGCAGCTCCTTCAGTGCAGACATATACAGTATGTAGAACACAACAAGTAAATAAACAAATAAACAAATGGTGCGAAAAGATGCAAAGAAGTTGCAAAAAAAAAGTTCTGTATAGGGCTTGTATGGTTGTTTTTTTAGCCTTAGCATAACGGCGGATCTGCTTTGTTTCCCTCCTCCATCTGCGTCATCTCCTAGACTCGACAACAATCCACAGAGAGCCCGCTGGTCTCGGTATGTTGTCTGGGATGTTGTGCGTGTGATGAAAAACACTCAAAACAGATGTCTGGCTCTGGACACCGATGTCTATAAGGTTCTGACGGGTGTAGCGGATGTTCACCGAACTGATCGTGCACAAACAAGGAAAAAAAAAAGTACAAAAACAACAAAAAAGTGCACTGAAAAGGAGAGCCCTGAGCCACTGCGACCATGCGTGCCGCCATGCTCCTGGCTTAATCTAGCCTACTTCTGCTAGGCTAGGCACTTTTTATAACTTTTTGGTTAGTACATTAGAAAAATTATTGGTATTTTGGTAAATAATGCACATTATACAACCCTTCTTTATTATGAAAAGGTTAAGTAAGTGTTGCAGTGGGAGGTTCGGAACGCATTATGGGTTAGCCTTCGCAAACAAATTAAGTTCTTAAGTCAAGGGTCCACTGTACTGCGTATTTAAGTTAATCAAATTTATAACGAGTCTCCGGAAATCCACCCTTCAGTGTACCGTATTTGCATATATAGTTTCAACACAAAGGTTTCATTTTATCAAACTTCTCCGTAATCACTTCCTGGTTTCCATCAAAAATGCCGGCAGTCTCAAATTCTTAGCGATAAACATGATAAATATACCTGAAGAGACACTTTTAAGGAAATTTAGAAAATTTTGCTTGGAGAAGGGGGTCGGCTTAAATACCGGTCATCGGCAAATACATGTAATTTAGTAGGTAGAGGAGGGGGTCGGCTAATATACCGAGTCGGCTTATATTCCGGCATCTACGGTATATATCATGTCTATGATCTGCTCCTTGCACCTGAGAGGGTGTGGTGGAAGTCTGCTGAATGGCCGACCAACCACAAGTGCTACCTGGTAGGTAACTACCCAAATATCAGATTGTGATCAGACCTATGCATATATATATATATATATATATATATATATATATAATGTCATAGTAGACAGGGGTTGGCTGGCATGGATAGTTCCTTACCTGGCAGGGCCACCTTGGTAATGAATGGACTGAAGGAGATGTCCTCCCAGAGCAAGGTGCTCCCCCAGAATGACAGGTGTCAGAAGCTGTCTGGTGGGTCTCCTACACACACTTCCAGGGCTACATGGGAATTGGAGCTCTACTGGGCAGGACTTGTGGGAGCCACGGGGGGAGAACTGTGGGAAGGAGGTTTCCTGATTTTAGGGAGGTTTTGTCTGACTCAGAAGGGCTGCAAGATACATTTTGGTAGCACCAGAAGTTCTCATTGGTCTGGTTTAAAGGATGCCACTCCTTCTCATTCAGTGATTCAGAGTCAGGTGGAAGAGGATGAAGCTCACCGAGGAGGGATGGAAGAGTGGGAAGAGACAGAGAGAAGGAAGAAGAATTATGCTTGTAATTGCGCTTGTGCAACCTTTGTAGAAGCCAGTGAGAGGTATTTGTGAATAATAAAATCTTTATTTGAACCCGGGACTTGTGTTTGTGAGGTTGTGTGTGGGGTTTGGGGTACTGCAATGTATATACTGTATACACCAAGACCCTTCATCTCCCACACCACTCAGAGTATGCATCACCGTTTCTAGTCCAGTTTTCCAGTTTCAGAGTTAGCAAATATTGATTGATCATTAGGAGGCAGCTGAGTAAGGAGAACATAATTGGTAGAGAAGCGAATGAGAAGTGTTTAACCTCAGGGGTCTTGACAGTGGGGATTTAGAGGAGAGATCTGGTAAATGTGAACCATATTGACAGCAATCCCTAATGTCATAGACTTGAGTGTCCACAGAGATGGCAAGGCAAGCATCCTTTAAGATGGGCGTCTTCCCCCACTGCTCTGCTTTCTCGTATGCCAAAGACCTGGAGGTTAATATGCACAGGGTACATAAGTAAGCTTGGCTGTGAATATTGTGAGTGAATATTGTAAAGGCCTGGCATCCCGTTTACTGTTTGGTTCTTGCTTGGGAAATGTCCATCTCCTTGTAAGTGGGTAATAGATTCAGAGTACCAGAGGGAAAACACACTGGCGTGACAAGTCAGCGTCAATGTCAACACAGTCCTGGTAATTGTTAAGTTAGCATATTTGTTTGTTGCAATTTATGAGTTCTCCTTGTGTTTGTGTGAGATGTATAAAAGTGCAGACTGTAACACTCTACTATTAACGTGGCCATTCAATATGAATTATAGACATAAACCCATCTTCTGAGACCGTCTTTCATTGAACTGACTGTAATGATAGAGGACGGATCAATAGACACTGGGACTGACAGCGATTAAATCTACAGGTCTTTTTCACCATTCATTTGTCAAAGGAATGGCTAGTGGCCACTGTGCCCAGGCCAAAGAGGCAAAGATGAGGAGGAGGAGGACATATCTACAGAAGTTAGGAAATTCAAAGCCAGTGAACGACAGTATGAAAAAAATGCCATGGTAATTAGTAGCACATTTCAGACAAACACTTCTTTTGAATTCTTTTTGAGCTTTCAAACTGTTGAACACATCAAGAATAAAAGGAATCAGGTCAAACCAACATTCGTGTGCAAATCAAATAAAATTAATACAACTGGCACTGGCAATGGGTTGTTTTCTCATCCAGGGTGAATTTCTGTCTACTGCCTATTGCTTCTCCTAGATATTATCAACTAAAATGTATTAAAAATAAAAGGCTTGCGTAGATAAATTTAAAAGGCACCTCAAATTCTATTTTTTGAAAAACATAAAGAATAAGCAGGATTTCTGTGGGGATCAGAAAGCTTTTCATAAGCTGCCAATGGTGAGATTTTCAATTGAGCCATTCATCGTGAATAACGGAGTTAAAGAGATCAATAAATGTACAAGTTAGTTACCTTTCAGAATGCCAAGGTTAACAAATTCAGTTTGACCGTAGGCCTCATTGTCATAATGACTAATGCCACTTATGGTATTTGGCCTTTATGTCTCCTGTAATCTATTTATTAATCCTGTTTTTGCATTTTTGGGTTTTATGGAGTCAGAGCCTACCCAGCAGCACTGGGAGCAAGACAGGAACCAACCTGAGACGGCATGAGGACCGCCAGCATTGAGTTGCTGCGTGTCTTTGGGTTGGTAGCAGGAGCGTGTCACAACAGAAAGTGACTGGGCTGGCATCAAACCCAGGTCCTGGAGCTGTGAGGGGGCAGCACTGTCTACTGTGCCACTGGGATGGTTTCCTGCAGCTTTTTATGTAGTTCTTCTCTCCTACTTTTAGTTGAAACTGCACCACTTAGCACATCTGTTACTGAAGTAGCGGTCCTTGAGAGACACAAACTGCAGTTGCCTCAAAGATACTCCATTATCCAGGGAAACAAAATATATTAAGAAGCCTTATATTTTATTGAAGCTTCTTTTAACTGGTGCACTTTGTTTGTGTTTTTTTATTCCACTACGCCATGAAATATAATTTAACAAGCATACTTACAATCACTGAAGTCATAGTTACTACTCCAGCTTGAAGCTTCGCTGTTTTCAGCAAATATTACCCTTCTATTATATATATATATATTTTTTTTTATATCATTTTTCATGCCATCCTGCTAAAAACCTGAAGGTAGAGCCAAATAATTAATCAGTTCTGAGCAGGTACAAGATAAGCAGGAACCTCCTGTGTTTCTCTAGCAGCACCGTAGAAAAAGATACGCATCATGAGGAAACACAGTAACACAATGTCGCATACACTCTTCATCAATTACTGCAAATATGGCAGTGGCCATCATTTAAAGCAAACTGAGGTCCAGTCGGCTAACAAAGCAGTCTCACTCGTAAAGAGATTTACCACAGAATAAAGAGCCACTGTTACAGGTCACTAACATCTTCAGTAAAAGGCTGTGCCGTGATGAAAACATAAGAATCAATAAAGAACATTGTTACCAAGAATGACTGATGAAGCCATTCATTCATTTTCATACATTAGAGGGGTTTTATTGCTTTTACTTACACCTGAATAGGAGGCCTTCGCACGCAAGGGAACGTCAGAACTGAGCACATGCAGGACAAAAGCAACCACTAGGCAGTGGACCCTGAAGCGCTGCCAGTGCTGCCATGCCAACCCCACAGATCTCCCAGGTGGTGGCATGTTTTTCCATTCACTGTCCCTTTGTGCAGTGATATGTAAGTTGTAGTAAATTCCAGCCATCTCTCCCTTAATATGCCAGAAAGAGCTTCGGGTATTTATAGATGACACCTCTGCTACTCAGGGTGAGCTGAGGTTTCAACTGACGCTACAGAGAGGAAGGGAAACGGCAAGAAAATTCTGTGCAGTACTCCCACCTGAGCCTCCGCGAGAAAAGAGCGTGATTTGAAGTGGAGCATATAACATCTGTCTGTCTGTCTGTCTGTCTGTCTGTCTGTCTGTCTATCTATCTATCTATCTATCTATCTATCTATCTATCTATCTATCTATCTATCTATCTATCTATCTATCTCAACCTTTTTTTCTTTGGTGGCACACTTTTTGTTACCAAGAACACCCCAAGGCATATCACTATCTTAGTAACCACAAACACATTATAACTCATACTCGTGTTCAACTGTCATCATAGTGGGGCAAATGATGAGGCAGGGCAAAATGCAAATGCTCATGGTGCCAACCAGGCAAATGCCATTTAATTACAACCAAACATAAAGAAGAAACCACGAAAAAGGATGCACTTGTACAGTATATGTTCTTTGTGATGGACAATTCCCTTTAGCTATCGTTTGACAGTATGCTCTAGTCTCGGCGGTCAGCTCCAAAATGAGACCCCACCTTCCAGGTGTGTCTTCCTTTTCTACTGGGTGGACCGGAAGAGGCAGGACCTCCTTTGCTGACAAGGGACAGTTTTTTGAGACTGTCAAGGAAAAAGGAGATAAGACCATTAGCAACAGCGCAGCCTCTCATCCTGGGGTGGTACTGCTTACTTTAGGTGAGCCTAGAAGGTAATCCTCTGGTGTGCACAGATGACACCATCTATTATTTAATGTCTTCTATCTATCCTTCCAGCTAGTAACACCCCACTAACGTTCAGAGAACACCAGCAACCCCTAAGATGTCATGGGTGTCTACCTCTTTATATAAAACAGTAGGCTGGACAAAGGAGATTTTATAAGGCATTTGGAATTACTCTTACCCTCTGGTGGCCTTAGATGTACATTCTGGGTGGGTATTAAATGCTACTTTAATATTAGAAAGCTATTGAATTTCAAGCTAGGAAGTAGAAAGGAAACATTTTTGAAATGAACAAGATGGGAGGGAGTGTGGTGATCTGAAAACAATACGCACCGAGGTCAGATCAGTATGGACCGATTGTGCAACCAAGCTTAATGATACAGACTTTGATACTTCACACCACCTCACAGCTAGGATTTGTTCACTGACTGATGTTTATTTTCCTCTTTATCGTTATTTTTAGTGTTTTGGATTTTGTTATTTTTATTAATATTGCTATGTTCATTCATTATTTACTATGTACATATTATGTATTCAAGCTGTTTCAACATATTCCTTACTTTCTGTGGATGGGGTTATTTCAGGCTGGGTTGTAAGTCCCACAGACATTCATTGATTATTGTGTTGTAAACCTCTTTTCTTATAAATACTATTTGGATTTCTTGCTTAGATTTTGCTTCTGTTTTTGTATTCTGATTTTTTGGTTCCAGACTGGACTTTTTAAGAAAACTCATTTGTTTGTCTTCTTATATCTTTTCTTTGTTTTTCATTCATTTTTTATTATTATTGGATAAATTATTTATTAAGATTCTTTGTTTGCCTGCATATATCAAGCCAGAGGTTTATGGTCATCCATCTCACTTGAAGAGCATTTTCGAGCATTTTGATTGTCCAAAGTATTTTTTAAATTTTGAAGTCTTTCTCCGATTTTGGGCCTGTGCAGGCCAAAGCCTGCCTGTAAGGGTAAGGTCCTAGGCTGTTGGGTCTGAAAGATCAAGTGTAGTTTATGGAGGCCTTTTTGGAGGGCTTTCATCCCTTTTTGCCATTTTGTGTTTGAGCATCCCTTCCTACTTGTTTATTAAGAAAAGCTTCATTTTGATAGCCGTAAGTGCTTTCTGCAGATTTTACATTTACTCATTTGGCTGACACCAATATCCATGGCGACTTACCATATTTGAGATACGATTGGTTATACAGTATATCTTTTGCTTTCCCAGTTGGAGGACAGGCAGGTGAAGTGACTTGGTCTTGGTCAAGTATGGTGTCATCAGCAGGACATTAGGGCTTGAAGTCCAAAGCCTAAACCACTATGGCACTTCCCCAAGAGGTACTTTGTTATAGTGTACAGTATATTATAAAGCATTACATCAAGCTCCCTTCCACTCCTAATTTTATTAGCTCCATTTTAGTGACAGTAAAACTATATTTATAGATATCAATAAAGTTTTCGTTTCATGCAGTTTTTCCTGTTCTTTCTTTGTTCCTTATATGACTTGTACAACATTTAGTTTCTATTTTCTTTATTTTTATTAGGATGCATTCTTAGAAAATATTTACACTGCGTTTAGACGACCTGGGCATGACGTTAATCTGCATCCAGCCCTGCAAGTAGGCCCTCCAACCTGCAGGGAAAAACCTGGGAGTTGGTGGCAGAATTGGCACTCCAGCCACCATAAACTACAACTAGTGTGGTGCTGAGGTGTCACCCACTCAATGGCTGCACTCGGGTCCTAATCTAATGTGGTGGGTGAGGCCATGTGATGTACCCGCGTGTGCTCCTAAACAAATGAAGTGTTTAGGGCTTGTGATGCTGCCATCTTGTGGGTCAAATTTGTAACTGTAAAATATATTAATCATATTTTTAGTTAGGTCCTTTAGTTTTATGTCAAATTTAGAAAAAAATAAAATAGAAAACCTGTTGATTAAATGTAGTAGATCAAGTACAAGCAAAAAATATGCCATCATATTCTTGTCTTATATATAAGCCTTATATAACAATATGCCATTGTTTTACTTACCAGTAATTTTAGTGAGATTCCTCATATTAAATACTGTTCAGCTGTTTTTAACTTACAAAACTAATATTAGGTAAAATAACATTTAATTTATCCATTTGTCAACTTTTGAACCTGATGGAACCTTTTCTCATTTTCTTCTATATTAAATAACAGCCGCCAGACAGAAACCTGCCCTGGTTAGCATGCTATGTTGTGTGAGGACAGCTTTCATCGCACACATCACATTTACTATCAATTCCAGATTAAGCTGTGGGGCCTCGGACTTGGGGTTCAATGGCTGTGTGAGATGACATGTGTGGCCCAAAAACATAAGGATGATCAAAAACCTCTGAATGACATCACCGAGTGACTCCTCATCAGCACTGCTGAGACTAAATACCAGAGAGATTATCAGAAAGTTGAGTGCTTTCTCTTAGCACTTTGTATGTGCTGCTCTTCTAATATGGCGCTCGGTGATACAGATTTGACTAGAGAGATGTGAGACGAATAAAATATTCATTCTCAGTCCAGGTACTGAAGGCAGAAGGAAAGCCAAGTCCAAAGAAGATTACATTTTTATTTGTTCAGGTCAAGGCTTGCGCTCCATCCAATTCAGAGTTCAAAGAGGAATTAGTGCCTTCTTGTTAACTTTGAACGGCTTCAGCACCGCATTGTTACCCGAGTGAATCGTCTCCATCTGTACAAAGCAGGGGGACGAGGGTCGTCTGCAGCACTAGGCTCCGTATTTATTATTGCATTTCTGACTTTCTTGTGCCATCTGCTGGTCCATTCCTTAATTGCCTAAAACAAGCTTGTATAAAAAGAGAACAAAACAAGGTTTACATCAAATTATGTATTCATTCTTTTGTGCATTCCTCCATTCACTTCTTTTTGGGCAGGATAATTCCAATACAGGGTGGTTGGCCAAATATAATAAAAAAAACTTTTCTATAACGGCAGTAAGTCGTGTTTTACTTCTGTTATATTAGTTAATGGACAAGCTGAACTATAACAATTGGTGATACATTATTATATTTAGTAATATGAGAATACAAAAAAATAAAATAAGAAGTAATATAAGAATACTATGAAATTAAACATCAGAGTCTGAGAAAAGGTCCAATAACCTCATTATAAATATAATGCAACTAGTATGATTATAACATCCTAGATGACATGATTGCCTTTACCAATATTATTAATTTTATTTGCTCTGCTCTCTGTCACCCAGCGCACACACACATGCAGAAGGAGTCAGCCGGGCCTGCCGACATGCGTTTTGTTAAGAGTGTCGAGTTCTGGGTCTGCTGTTCCTTACCACCGAGTCCCCAAATCCAGTTAGAAAGATTTGTGCTCACACCACACTGACTTTTGGCGTAGGACGTGTGCGCTGTGACTGCTTGATCGGTCCATAAAAAGGATCAAGGCAGATACGAGAACCAAGTTGTGGACAATTAAAAGATGAAGGAAGGGTCACAAGACTAAGAGTCGGAGGTTAGAAAACTGTTCATTGGAATGCAACAAATCTTGAAGTGGTTGAAGAACTCATGGGTCGTATACCAAAACTACTCTTTTGAATTTATTAGCCCAAGAACTTAATTTCTATTGCTAGGATTGTCCTTTATTATAAACAAGTTTGGAGTTCTAGCGTGCAGTTTAAATAAGGTGGCTGCCGTGATGTCACTGCCACATTATACACAGTCTACATGCCTAGCAGCACGCGGTGACATGGCTGTTCTGGTCAAGCCAGGGCTTCTCCTCAGGCTCATAGTTTAAGTGCTTCTGCTCTTTTCCCTTTTTGTTATTTCTATAATAGCGTTATGTATTTTTACTGTTTGGCTAGTCGTGTATTTTAAGGCATTTTTATTTTGTTTCTTTAGTTTCTCTGTGTGGAAATACCTTCTGTCATGCTCCTTATCTTTGTGGGCGGAGACACCCATCCATCATAGTTTAAGGACCACGCCCAGCTGTATAAAGGCTGCTGGGAATTGAAGTCCAGGGTGGTTCAGTTTGAATGCAGTCCTCTAATTGGTGGCGAGTGTGTCTTTGTGATTTCAATGTTTCTGCTCTAGAACTTTGATATTCTTACAGATTGTGTTTTTCATTTTGTTTGTCTTGGATTGCCTTTTAGGTAAGTTTGTTTTTGAACTTTCTGTTGCGTTTTACCTTTTCATTCAATAAGTCCTCCTTTATAAAGTTCTCTTGTGGCCTTGCTGTATACAAGCCAGTGATCTTCTCCTTTGTGGGGCATTTTGAGTGTGTTTTGGGTCAATACAGAATATGTTTCTGAGTAGTATAGGTCAAAGTCAGCCATTTACACCTTGAAGCCTGGCTGCCTTTGGATGCACCACCACTGGGCAGGCTGGTGGATTCTGGTTTGAAGGCCTCACACCACCTTGGCAACCTCTGAGGTTAAACAAGAATAATAGCAACCATGATGTCGCTAATTACATAATATGTTTAAAAAAGGCAGTATCCAGCCTGGAGATCTGAGGGCTACTTCTGATGATGTAAGATTTTGGTCTTGTTGTCCTCACTTAATTGTGATCGTGAATTGAAGCCATTCTCACATGGAGAATTGTCTCCTCCAAATAGGACATTTTTTGCAGGTGATGGAAGAGAGAGGTTTCCTAACAGCTGACGATGGGGAGTGGCAGCCAAAGTGGTAGATTTCAAGCTATTATGGGATATATTTCACAATGGAGGGTAGAACTGATTGTGACACTGGATATGTGCATTAGTGTGCCCTATAACTGACTGGCATCACAGCCAGAGTTTATTCTTGCCTGGCACCCAAGTAGTGTTAAGATCGTGTTGTGAACTTATAAACTCACAGCTAAAGTTTTTGAGAGAACGCAGGCCAGGAAATGGAATTTGTAAAATGAACAAATCACAGAGCAGTCTTTAAACAGGCAAGGGTGGGCAAAACTAAACAAACTTTGAGTTATTCAACTTAACTATCACTAGTAACGAGTGACTAAATGTACAGGGTGGTCCAGATCTAATTATGCAGATCCAGATCGTCTGGATGACTTTGATTTACGCGGAGACAATTCCAGTTCGGCGCCAAGACGATTCTTCACGTCTTCAGTTCGCACACTTCTCGATGGTCCGGGATTTTTCGGGTGATTTTCTATGTAATAAACTTAATAAGTTATAGCATAATGAAAATTGCATAATTAGATCTGGACCACCCTATACTTCACCTCAATGTTTGGGAAATTCAAACCCAACGAAATGCATTGAAGTCAATGGGGAAGAAGAAACCAAACTAGTTTTGAGTAGATTATAATGGTGCAGTGTTCTTTTAAGTGACCCTAAAGGCTAGTGAAGTGTCTTTCAACTATGCTGGGCCATTTATTATGGTCAAAGGCTGTGAGGCAGAAGTGTTAACCACTGTGCCACCATGCTTCCCTGAGGTACAATTAATAGAATTAAATAGCTGAACAGTAAAATTTCATGCAGACAGGAAGCCTGAATTCATTAAGGCTCGCCCAGAACAGATCCAATAGCAGGTACTCGGCTCTCTCAACCCAACAAGTACAGTTTTGTTCATCCACTACTACCAAATGCACAATATGCACATGAATTCTTGGCTCGTTCCTGTTTGCATCAGTTGAACAGCACTCTGGGTAATCCTGCTAAAGGGAGAGGCTCACAAGATGAAAACAGAACAATGACTCTTTCTTAATAAAAACAAAACAAAGAGAGTTACAAACAGGCCCCGTGTAAGCCCATACGCAACGACATGACCTTTATGACACATTTCCAGTTTTCCTTCCACATACGTGTTCTGTGTTTATTTGCAAGTTTTTACACTACTTTTTAGCCCGATCACTGTCCCATTAAATATTGGCTGCTACAGCTGTGTGATGTCGCACTGGCCTCATAAAGCATCATGGGGCACTGGAATAAAAAAGAGTTTGTCTAAGCCATATGGAGAATTTCCAGGAAAATGTTTGACGAACAAGGTCATCGGTGAACACGGCGTATTCACTGTGGAAAACACTTTAGCAAATTTCACCAATCAACACAAATATCCCTAAAAATGACTTTGTAGATTTCTATTTTTTTTATATAACTTATCCAACGTTTGGATGACAAGAACCATGCAATGCCTTCTTAAATCTGTTTTTCGATGATGGCGTCATGTGGAAGCAGCTTGAGCTCGAAAGACACGCATTGCCTGAACAAACTATCACAGGGCTAACTAACCCTGGGCACATTGGACGCTGCTGTCGAAAACAGAACGGTGGGAAAACAACGGCGTTCAGAAAAATCCCTCCCAGGAGTCGCCTATTGGAGCACTTTTAGCAACAGGCTTATTCCACCACAGTGTGCTAGGAAGCGCCTCTGGGACCTTTTCTGCCTGCTGCAGTTCAATGTATTTTTTTTTTAATCCATCGATTGATTGTATTGTGGGTGGCACGGTGGCGCAGTGGGTAGCGCTGCTGCCTCGCAGTTAGGAGACCTGGGTTTGCTTCCCTGTGTGGAGTCTGCATGTTCTCCCCGTGTCTGCGTGGGTTTCCTCCCACAGTCCAAAGACATGCAGGTCAGGTGGATTGGCGATCCTAACTTGTCCCTGGTGTGTGTGTGTGCCCTGCGGGGGGCTGGTGCCCTGTGTTGGCTGGTATTGGCTCCAGCAGACCCCCGTGACCCTGTAGTTAGGATATAGCGGGTTGGATAATGGATTGATGGAGGGATGATTGTCTTGTGAGTCTGTGCCTTTGTTTTTTGTGCTCCTGCTGCTGTATGCAGCCAAAGTTCTCCTTGGGATTACTAAAGTCTACCTAATTGTAGCTAATCTAATAAACCACATAACCGCCATCATCGTAGGAACCAATTCAACATATGTAGCACCATGGTGACATTACCATTAGAATACAAAAGCATATTAAAAATGTAGAAGTGTTAAAAACTAATTCTGGGCTTGAACAAACAACATTTCATAAACGACCCTACGTTAGACTAAGTGGGTTCAGATAATGAATGAATGTAGCACAAACAAAAGACCAGTGAGACATGACATACAGTACATTGAAATGTACTGGCTAAGAGCGGGCCATCTTTATGGAGTACGAAGAAAAGAGAAAGGTCTCACTCTGTGAAAAGCAGCGTTTTGAAGTAGATGGGTAGCCAAGGCATATGTGGCATCTCAGGAACCTAGCAGAAGCGTTTTGTATCACCTGCAGTCAGCTAATGGCACAAGAGAGAAGACGTGCATGCTGGTCACATTTCTGCACGCTCCGTCCGCTGCACATTGAGCCGTACACTAACATGGCACTCACAGTATACCTACATAGCTTAGTACCGTTACTAGCCTGAAATATACGGTTCACCGGATATAGTTTGGGGAGACGAAGTTCTAGAATATATAACTTGAATCTATAATAGTAAATGATGCAGTCACCCATGATGTGCTGGTTTCCTCTGGGCAGCATGAATACAACAAGGCCCACAAGAGGTCTCCATCTTCCATGAATTAAAAGAACAAAACAGAAATGCCTCGGTGTGGAAGGGCGGGCGCACTGGCACTCTAATCCTCTTAGAGCCTGGTGATTCCAAAACAAGTAGCTTATTGTTCGCCTTTCACTTGCTTGTCTGCTTACATTATTGGAAGGCCAGTCATATCATACTCTCTGCCAAGATATTTCAGGATTCTGAATTTGGCTGCTGCTGACATACTGAATATTAACAAAACAGAATTAATTGGATAGGTTTATAGGGTCACTATTGTCATGCGTACAGAGTAGAGTGAAGTGTTTTCTTGCAAATCAACACACAATACGCGTAGGTTGCCACTTACTAGCTCTGTGATTAATGACTGTCTTCCTTAACTGACAAATCTTAGACTACAATTGTCATTACCGATGCCAGTCTAACCCAAGAAGACATCCACACATCTATATAAAGTACAACTTAAAACACATATACTGTTTAGAACACAAATACTGTATTACGTTTATACCTAAATAAGACAAAACTCAGTCCAATTCAATTCATTTAGAAACCAGTAATGGAGCTGTTTTGGAGGAAGTTTAACACTTCTAAATTATAATTAAACAATGCCTGTAGTACATCTACACCTTATAATAATAAAAGAACATCCACCTTAATAAACGGGTAAGTGGCTCTGTGCCACCTGCTGTCATTCTAAAAGATGGCACATCACAAACATTAACACTGCTTTTACAAATCCCATACCAAATGGCATATAACACAGACATCTGCTACAAATGTTTGTGCTGCCCCATCTGTTGGAATGACAAATGCAATGCATTTTATTATTACAAAATATATTCCACTAGATAGCACACTGAACATGTTAATGCTGAAGTCTACGTTGATTACTTAGACTTCAACTTGTCTTAGATGAGTAGCAAAACTAGTATTTATAATCATCATCATCATCATCAAAATACTTTGTAATTTTAAAGAGACAGAATACTGTACATGTTGATGCTGTTATCTTTTATAAATCCAAACATGCTTCTGCCCTGTGTTTCCTCCTCTCCGTTGTTATCTGGCCACAGTTCAGTAACTTAATTAATGGACTGATATTCTCAGGCTCCATTTACATTACGTTAATCAGCTTTGAACGACTTTGTTTTCCTGTCTGTTTAAACAAATCGGTCTCTGCACATGTAGACATTACAAAATTATTACTTTGTTGAGCTTGTAACTGAATTTACTTGTGAACCGGCACTCAGTGAAAAAGCATATTCTGAACACGAATATACAGACAAACTGAATGTCACACACAATCACGTTCTCAGACTCACTTAATACAATTTGGCAGCACTCAAAGTAAGGCAGGGCGCCAGTCCACCACACAGCCCACCACACAGTCCACCACACAGCCCACCACACAGCCCACTCTGAGACATGGAAAGAAAACCAGTGTGAGCACCCGGAGAAAAAAACTACAGATACAGTAAACTCAAGGTAATAAAATGTTCAAATGAGTAAAATTCACTTAATGATGTTCTTTAGGTCTCTTTTTGTAAGAAATCCATCAATCATCTTAATAAACGTCTCACCCATTATTTTGACTTTGTACATTTTAACAGAATCAAATTCATACAAACACTTGAGCAAGCAGTTGTTGGAGTGGGCTTCTCCTCATAGTGCAAACAGCACAGTTTTAGTGCGGTCAATTTGCTAAAATAATTCTAAAATTGTTCATTTATATTCTGCAAAGCACTAACATCTCTCATTATCAAGACAAGCTCCAGCAGTTGTAAAGAAAAATATGAAAGTCAATGAAAAGGAGATTTTGTCAGGAAATGTACCATTACAAAGACTGCAAACTGTAACTCTACTGTTAGTTTTACAGCTTGAATTCCAATTCTTAGCCACACAGAGCCAGAAGCTATCCTGACAACGATCTGAAGTCAGGACTCCATTTTGTAATAAGCACACATCACAAAAAGAGTGCAGTGGATCAAATGAAGGGAATAAAAGGGAAATGAGAAAGCAATTGTGTGCCCTCCAGTAACGGGGTGTATTAGAAAAGGACCATAAGAATGTCACAGATAAAATATGCATTAAAAACTATATAACAATTTAAATCTAAATAAAGGCAACAGAAAATAATAATTATGACTGTCTGAAAAAAGAAACCCTTTTAATCCAAACAAGTGCACGTGAGTCCTTCATTATGCATTTAATGTTATGCAGCGCGGGCAATTCACAACTGTCTGCAGGTGTTTATTATTATTATTATTATTATTATTATTATTATTATTATTATTATTAATGTAAGAGTCAATCTTAGAAAGTTAATGCTTTAAGTTAAATTCATATAGTGTTTGCTTGATTCCTATAGTACTTTGTCGGGCAACCGGTGCGCCGCGGAATTTTCTAGGGGCGCCGCGAAATCTTTTGTAAAATATTTTAAATTGCTAGTGTTTTTGAACTTTTGGTTGATTAAAAAGATAATGTTTAAAAATATATATTTTATGTTGGAAAAAAAACAGATAACGGAACACTTACGGAAATGAAGTTTAAGAAACGCGAGATCGAGACGTCAAATGATCGACAAGGAAATGTCTTTCGAAAATTGATCTAATATGTGCTGAAAAACAATCTCAACGTTTACATTAATTAAATGTAAGATTTATCCTTTGATTCCTTTATTAATAAAATGTCTTTCAAACTAGTAAAATTAACTGTTTTTATTGGCGATTGTCCGTAGATTGTGTCGTCACGACTTTATTTATGGGCAGTCCCTCAGCTGCGCCGCGAAAGAATATTTTTGGACTTAGTGCGCCGCAACACGAAAAAAGTTGCCTTTCACTGCTCAAGTACATTAGTTTCTTATACAGTAGCTACCTAGAATATGGTGTAGCCTTTCACCCCCTGGTGGCAGTGTGGCAGGTTGCTGGTTTGAATCCCATAAATGCCAAAAGAGACTCTGCTCTAGGGCGGCACGGTGGCGCAGTGGTAGCGCTGCTGCCTCGCAGTTAGGAGCCCGGGTTCGCTTCCCGGGTCCTCCCTGCGTGGAGTTTGCATGTTCTCCCTGTGTCTGCGTGGGTTTCCTCCCACAGTCCAAAGATGGATTGGCGATTCTAAATTGGCCCTTGTGTGTGCTTGGTTTGTGTGCGTCCTGTGGTGGGTTGGCACCCTGCCCAGGATTGGTCCCTGCCTTGTGCCCCGTGTTGGCTGGGATTGGCTCCAGCAGACCCCGTGACCCTGTGTTCGGATTCAGCGGGTTGGAAAATGAATGGATGGATGGACTCTGCTCTGGTGGGCCCTTGGGTAAGGCTCTTAACCTGCAATTGCTGAGTGCTTTGAGTAGTGAGAAAAGGGTTATATAAATGCAAAGAATTATTATTAGTTACTTTGTATTAAGTTAACATGAGATTGAACTTTCTTAGCTGTATCTGTAATACAGCATGTTAATGAAGTCAGTTTGCGTGTTAATGAAGTCAGTTTGTTATTGGCTTATACTTAACATGGACTGAAAGACCCATTTACAGTTTGTAAAAGGGACAGGCATACAGTTTTCTGACCGTTTAGAAATGGCTCAATTGTATGAGCAAACTTAAATAATGAACGAAACAAGACAGATAAGCTTTAAACAGAACTCTTTGTTTCTTTGCTATATTAATGTTTTCTGTTTTACTTTGAATTTTTACTAAAGCTTTAGTCAGTGGAATCATTTCAACATGTCACACTATTGCCACAATCACATGAAGCAAACTAAAGTTGCAGAACTTTGGTAATTTTGGGTAAACGCAGCTACAAATAATAATACATTTTATTCATTTATATAGCACCTTTCCCATTTTATTCATTTATATAGCACCTTTCCCATTTTATTCATTTATATAGCACCTTTCCCCTGCTCAAGGCACTTAATTAAAACATACATATTTTTGGTGCCATCATTTATTTCCTCTTATAAAATGTGTAGACGTAAGAAAATAACGCTTATTAACATACAGTGCCTATAAAACGTATTCACTGATTGGAGGTTTTCACTTTTTATTGTTACACAACATTGAATCCCGTCAGATAGAATTTGGCCTTTCTGATCCTGATCAGCAGGAAGACTCTTTATGTCAAAGTGAAGAGAGATCTGCTCGCCGTCTTTAGTATGACACACCTACGTCATCGGTGGTGCAGCCAGTTTGTTTCTGAAGTTACATGAAGATCATGTGTCTGTAAGGTCAGGGGGGTTTCAGCTGATTGTAGTCCAGAAGCCCCTTATCTCGAAGGTCCAACTTGTGGTGAGTCAGCATAGTGGCCTGACCTACACAATGAAGACAAAAGAACACACCAAACAACTCAGGGAGACGTTGATTGAAAAGCATATGCCCGGGGATGGAGATAAAGAAATCTCCAAGTCACTGAATATCTCTTGGAGTCCAGTTCAATCATTAAGAAATGGAAAGAGTGTGGCACAGCTGTAAGTCTGGAGACCGCAGGCTGCCCTGACCAACTGATTAAGACTAGTGAGGAAGACCACCAGGAGACCCCTGATAACTCTGAAGGAGCTACAAACTACAGTGGATGAGGTTGGACAGACTGGGCAGAAAACAACTATTGCCCGAGTGCTTCACCAGTCACAGCTTTATGGGACAGTGGCAAAGAGAAAGTCACTTTTAAAAAATGCAGGGAGAGTTTTCCAGAAGGCACACGAGAGACTCAAGTCATTCGGAAGAAGGGTCTATGGTGCGATAAAACCAAAAGTGGGGTTAATGGGACTTTCTCAAAAACATGCCATCCTCATTGTGAAGCATGGTGGCGGCAGCATAATGCTGTGGGGAGGCTTCTTTGCAGCAGGTCCTGAAAAGACTTGTGAGGGTCGAATGAATACAGCAAAATAAATCCAGCAGGAAAACTTGACACGGTCTCAGACAAGTGCACCATGGCAGAAGACTTGTTTTCCAGCAAGACAACTCCAGACCTGCACAGGAGTGGCTTAAAAACAAGACTGATATTCAGTGGGGTGGACAAGTCAAGCGTCCAGATCTCAACCCAACTGAACATTTATGGCTGGAGTTGAAAAAGGCTAAAAGGCTGCTCTCTTCCAATCCCTACACAACCTGACAGAGCTTGAACCGTTTTGCAAAGAAGAATGGCAGAAAATGGCCGAGTCCAAAATGCAAAGCTGACAGAGGCCTGTGCACACAGAATCAAAGCTGTCATGGCTTCCAAAGGCGCATCTACTAAATACTGACATGAAGGCAGCAAATGTTCATGGGATCAGTTATTTTATGTTTTATACTCGCAATTAATGTGGACCACTTTACAGAAATCTATTTTCACTTTGACCTTTTCTGTTGACCCGTGTCACAAAAAATCAAATTAAAAACGGTAACGTACGTCAAGATATGCAAAGCTGACAGAGACTTCTGCACACAGACTGACGACTGTCATGGCTGCCAAAGGTGCATCTAATAAATTTGCCTTAAAGGGGGTGAATGTTTATGGGATCAGTTATTTTGTGTTTTACATCTTTGCACTTTGACATTAATTATGATGAAATTATTTCCACTGCGACTCAATGTTGCAGAACAATAAAATCTGAAAACTTCCAGTATTGGCCCTGTAACCTAATTTTACTACCTCACATCTCCAGCGTCATGGGTTCAAATCCATTCCCAACATCTCAGAAACATTGAAGTCCGTTTAACCGATACAAAATGAATCCATATGCCTGGATGTGGGCACAAACATGAGTCTGCCCAGTAATGGACTGGCACCCGGTTTTCATCCCTGCCCAGTACCCGATGCAGCTAATTAATGGCTCAGGTTTGATAATGGAGGGAGAGATGTGTTGTTACCATTCTGAAGTCTGATCTTCCGCACCGAGTTTCTGAAGTTGCGCGTATGTTTCAAGCAAGAGACATTAATTCAATTTAAACACTAATATTAACAATGACAAAAATAACTGCTGCCTTCAGACGGAGGACTGCATTATTATCATGTTCCTCACTGACACTCTGGCTGCATAAAGTAAAGCTTTATAATCCTAAAGGATTCTCGATGAGATTTGTTTCAATACATTTTAAATAAATTATTTTACACATGTGAAAGATGCATATACTGTATATATTTGCACATAGAAAGGAACAGTTTGTAGCAAGTACAGTCAGTGAATTACTGTGGACATTTTTATTTCAATATTTGAAACTCTGAGCCATTGCAATTATTGGTAGTTCATTATCCAATGGGTTCGCATATGGACGCGTTTTATACAGCTGTTACTGTTCTGGAGCTCAAAATGAAGTTTAAATCATTTCTTCTTATACTGTATACTGTAGGCTCAGAGTACAACTTTCATATATGAAGGCACTCGTACTTGATGAAGTGAACAGTGATACACAGATCTATGAACTTTCACTCAACTGATCTTTGGGGAAGAATTAAAAATCAAGTGATTACAAATCATGCTATTTACAGTGGGTACGCAAAGTATTCAGACCCCCTTCAGTTTGTCACTCTGTTATATTGCAGCCATTTGCTAAAATCATTTCAATTAATTTTTTTCCTCATTAATGTACACACAGCATCCCATATTGAGAGACAAAAGAAATAATTTTTGAAAGTGTTGCACATTTATTAAAAAAGAAAAACTGAAATCGGGCGGCACGGTGGCACAGTGGTAGCGCTGCTGCCTCGCAGTTAGGAGACCCGGGTTTGCTTCCCGGGTCCTCCCTGCGTGGAGTTTGCATGTTCTCCCCGTGTCTGCGTGGGTTTCCTCCCACAATCCAAAGACATGCAGGTTAGGCGGATTGGTGATTCTAAATTGGCCCTGGTGTGTGCTTGGCTTGTGTGCGTCCTGCGGTGGGTTGGCACCCTGCCCAGGATTGGTTCCTGCCTTGTGCCCTGTGTTGGCTGGGATTGGCTCCAGCAGACCCCCCATGACCCTGTATTCGGATTCAGCGGGTTAGAAAATGGATGGATGGATGGAAAAACTGAAATCTCACCTGGTCCTAAGTATTCAGACCCTTTGCTGTGACACTCTCGTGATATATTTAACTCGGTGCTTTCCAGTTCTTCTGATCGTCCTTGAGCTCACCTTCATTTGAGTCCAGCTGTGTTTGATTCTACTGACTGGACTGATTAGGAAAGCCACACACCTGTCTGTCTATATAAGACCTCACAGCTCACAATGCATGTCAGAGCAAATGAGAATCAGGAGGTCAAAGGAACTGCCTGAAGAGCTCCGAGACAGAATTGTGGCAAGGCACAGATCTGGCCAAGGTTACAAAAAACTTTCTGCTGCACTTAAGGTTCCCAAGAGCACAGTGGCCTTCATAATCCTTAAATGGAAGACATTTGGGACGACCAGAACCCTTCCTAGAGCTGGCCGTCCGGCCAAGCTGAGTTACTGGGGGACAAGAGCCTTGGTGAGAGAGGTAAAGAAGAACCCAAAGATCACTTTGGCTGAGCTCCAGAGATGCAGTCAGGAGAAAGTTGTAGAAAGTCAACCATCACTGCAGCCCTCCACCAGTCAGGGCTTTATGGTAGAGTGACCTGTCGGAAGCCTCTCCTCAGTGCAGGACACATGACAGCCCGCAAGGAGTTTGCTAAAAGACACCTGAAGGACTCTGAGATGGTGAGAAATAGGATTCTCTGGTCTGATTAGACCAAGATAGAACTTTTTGGCCTTAATTCTAAGCGGTACGTGTGGAGACAACCAGGCACTGCTCATCACTTGTCCAATACAGTCCCCACAGTGAAGCATGGCGGTGGCAGCATCATGCTGTGGGGGTGTTTATCAGCTGCAGGAACAGGACGACTGGTTGCTAGCGAGGGAAAGATGAATGCGGCCAAGTACAGGGATATCCTGGACAAAATCCTTCTCCAGAGTGCTAAGGACCTCAGACTGGGACCTTCCAACAAGACAATGACCCTAAGCACACAGCTAAAATAACAAAGGAGTGGCTTCACAACAACTCTGTGACTCTTCTTGAATGGCCCAGCCAGAGCCCTGACTTAAACCCAATTGAGCATCTCTGGAGAGACCTCAAAATGGCTGTCCACCAACGTTTACCATCAAACCTGACAGAACTGGAGAGGATCTGTAAGGAGGAATGGCAAAGGATCCCCAAATCCAGGTGTGAAAAACTTGTTGCATCTTTCCCAAGAAGACTCCTGGCTGTATGAGCTCAAAAGGGTGCTTCTACTAAATACTGAGGGTTCAAAGGGTCTGAATACTTAGGACCAGGTGATATTTCAGTTTTTCTTTTTTAATAAATCTGCAACAATTTCAAAAATTCTTTTTTTTGTCTGTCAATATGGGGTGCTGTGTGTACATTTATGAGGGAAAAAATTAATTTAAATGATTTTAGCAAATGGCTGCAATATGACAAAGAGTGAAAAATTGAAGGGGGTCTAAATACGTTCCGTACCCACTGTATATAACCATCCTTCCACTTTCCAACCAGATACTATATGACTAGCTGAGGTATTACACAGAGATGTCATTTAAGTGTGTACAAAAACAAGGAAAATGGCAGACGTCTGTTACTTACAGTGCATACCAAGATAACAGATCTTGCAGTTGAAAGCATTGTCTTTATGAACAATGGGGATGATTTCTGACTGCATGTATTTTTCATCCTACCGAGAGGAGCTCTTTTATTATATCCCAAAATACAGCATCCAAACTGACTGCCTAACTATTTACTGTATTGTTAGGTTGACTACAGTTGGCATTGAATTGTAAATCTGTACTGCTTCAAATGCCTCATGTTTCATTCAGCAAACAATTCCAGTCAAATCGACTCTCTCAGGCTATGGTGTCACTCGATTACAAGATCCAACCTTCCTCATATTTTGGGAAGTGTACCATGCAAAGGTTGAAAAATGTAATGAAGTTCAGTAACTGTATATAGAAACTACTTCATTTGATGGTATTGTTGAAATCACAGGAAAAATAGCTTTTGAATTGAATTTTTGAAAATGTTTTTCGACTACTGTGTACTAAACATAAACCTTTTAACACAGCATTACAGAGAGTATTATGGGTCACAAAGTCCATATGCATGACTTGTTGTGAGCCTCAATGTATACATATGAGCTTTTGTACTACTGTAGCTCCAAGTAATCGACAGACTCAGCTTTAATTTTTGCAGTGCGCCATGCAATGCACACATCACCACTATAAGCCGTTTGGTATGGGATTTGTAAAAGCAGTGTTAATGTTTATGATGTAGCATCTTTTGGATTGACAGAGACACACAGACAGACCCTTATCTTTATATTAGGGTGGATGGAGAATGTCATTTTCAATATGTATGCTAATCATGTGGTAGCGCTGCTGCCTCGCAGTTAGGAGACCCTTAAGGGTTTGCTTCCCGGGTCTGCCCTGCGTGGAGTTTGCATGTTCTCCCCGTCTCTGCATGGGTTTCCTCCCACAGTCCAAAGATGCTTTGGCGATTCTAAATTGTCCCTCGTGTGTGTGTGCCCTGCGGTGGGCTGGCACCCTGCCCGGGGTTTGTTTCCTGCCTTACACCCTGTGTTGGCTGGGATTGGCTCCAGCAGGCCCACCGTGCCCCTGTAGTTCGGATGAAGCGGGTTGGATAATGGATGCTTATCATAATTATTCATTCTCCACCCAAAAATCCTACAATTGTCCAAATTTAGATTCATTTGTAGAAAACAGTTCAAAACTAACGGAACTGTTCTGTACTTGCGATGTGTCAGAAAAGATTATTAACATCATGTCAGGCTTTGGGAGTTACAATGGTATTACTATCCTAGCAATTAATTATTATCGTGGTTTTATTTCCTTTCCACTGAAATGCATCTGGTGTTGTGGTGGGAGTGGAGTGCATGCATTACTGGGAATGTTAAACGGCTGTTTTCCGAAATGACTTAATGAAATTCAGGTTCAAGAATCAAACACGCATGCGCTCACAAGTCGGTTATACAGAACAATATTTTACCTAACGACACCCCAACTTTCTTTCATAAGGTATAAAAATTCTTCAGATGTCATGGTACAATCTTTGTAATAGTACAAAAAAAAAGTACAGGATTCAACACTAAAGTGAAATTAAACAATATTTTATAAATGTCTCAGTTTACGTACAGCCAATAAAGATGACAAACTGGAAATAATATACACTTAAATTGCTGTTCATCAAACAGACAGCCTGTGTGTGTGTGTGTGAGGTTATAAAATTACAGTGTTGCACAATTTAAAGAAACCTACAAAAATAGAAATCAAAGACAACAAGTTTAGAATACCCTGTACTTCCACACCATATTACCAACCACCGTCAGGACGCCCTCTTAGACTGTAGTGAAACGGTCTCAGTTTGCTAGGAAGATAACAACTTGTAGAGTAATAATGTTTAAAAACAGAGATGTTTTGTGTTTCATAGTAATGAATGTTTCACTGCCTGGATGGATTAAAGTCAAACCCCAGGAATTCAAAAGTATTAAAATAAAAAAGCTGGTGAAACAAACATATATTATTACAATTCTAATCACATTTCATCATCATTAAGAATTATAAACGTTCAAACAATATTGAGTTATGATCTAGCTTACTAAAAATAAACCTGCATTTAATAGACAGTGCAGTAAACCTCTAGGTTTAATAGAATAAAAGTAGTGAAGAGTGTTCCTCATAATAGTGGTCAAAGGCAGCGCTATGGCAATCGGAGTATCAACCTTACAATATATTTGTAATAAGGCTTTGTGGGAAAACAACATTTGTTTAAACTTTCTTTTATATAAATCCATCTATGCACATATTCAATGAAAATTCTACAGGATTATTCCTCTTATGCAATTATTTCTTCTGCTCATCATTATCAACGTCTAGAAGGGCAGAGCGAATTCCCAGTTTCTTTAGTTCTTCAACAAGGTCGCCATTCTGATGCATTTGAAGCAAGATATCACAGCCGCCAACAAACTCGCCATTGAAATATACCTGTGGAATGGTTGGCCAGTTTGAAAAGTTCTTGACACCTTTAACAAAATTGGAAGAAAAAGAAAATTAAGCAGCAATGAATACATTTCAATGGTTTCCTAGAAGTATAACTTATCACAGTGTAATATGGATATAACCTTTGTGATTTATTTAAACACTTTTTGTATCCCAAAAATGGGAAGGCCCCAAGATATTTAAACATTAATAATTTATTAAGAAGCATAATCTATTGAAAAAAAATAGTTCAAACAATCCAGCGTGTTTAATATGGAGCGAAAGGCAAACACAAATTTGCTGGGTCTTTAATACGGTGAGCAAGTAGAAAGCCGAGACAGACTTCAATGTTAGTAAGCTAATCTAACATGTACAACTGAAAGAATGATGAGGTTTGAATAAACAACTGCAAAATGTGACAGAATAGATCTTCTCATGTACAAAATTCAATCTTTATATTCTTGCTAATTTGTTTTTCTTTCCTTGTCCGGCACTTTGAGTTACAGTGCTTATATTAACGTGTCCTAAATTAACAAATGCTATTGGCTTTTACAGTACGAAGACACAGCCACAGCCTTCTTTTCTTTACTTTGTACAAAGTGCTCTTCTGTTGAAGTTTCAACAGGCAAAGACCCTCATTTACATAATGTCAGGGGGTCAAAGGCAGTTGTGTTTTATATTAGCCAGAATGCACAGAGGGGACTGGGTGGTCTCGTGGCCTTTGACCCCCTGCAGATTTTATAATTTTCTCTCCAGCCGTCTGGAGTTTTTTTTTGTTTTTTCTGTCCTCCCTGACCATCAGACCTTACTCTATGTTAATTAGTGTTGTCTTATTCTAATTCTTACTTTGTCTTTTATTTCAAGTTCTTCATCATGTAAAGCACTTTGAGCTCCATTATTTGCATGAAAATGTGCGACAGAAATAAATGTTGTTGTTGTTGTTGTGTAGTCTGACATCCCCAGTCTGTGACTCGCACCCAACAAAATCAAATAGGTGAGCTGCTCCTCTGTTTGTGAGGTCTGCAAACCCCGAGTGCCATCCTTGAACTCTATTTACTGTACTTCTTGATGGCCACTCATTGGTTGTCAGGTCTCGTGTACGCAGAGCCCACCCCTACGACTAAAAACAAAGTCAAACCGGAGTCGCGGTGTATTTCAGACTAGATGACTGACCATGACAGGAGTGCTCTGCCAACTGTCTTCAGCTCACTAAGATTAGGTCAATGAAATCTAGGACTGAAAATCGCTAGAAAGTCTCACGTGACAAACCTTTAGCATTTCAATTATATTTAGACCTGGCTTGAAATTTGTGACATTCTATCAAGAATATATTTGCACATTATGGATCATAGTCCTTGTACAACATTTATTTTCAGTTTGGCTGTGGTAGTTGACCTCATAATGAGCTCAGGGAATCCTGACACCTTGTAGAATTTCTGATTGTCTCATAGTCTACACTAATCTACGCGAACACTCTTTTTAATGCGCTTTGGCCTTCTAGCCTTACTAAAACATCATTTTCAACCACTGCAAGTGGCCTTTAAAGTGTATACATTTGTAAAATGCTGCCATGTAGCTGCATTGATTACAATAATGGAAGCTTTCAAAAAGCTGATATGCAAGTGTTGTGTGATTTAGGCATGAACTTCAGTTTTGAGGTGCTAACCACCTTTGTGATCCAAGGGTTACTGTTGGAATTGTCCTTACTTCTCGGCATCAGCTGACCTGTAGTACTTCATTTATTTTGGCAGGACTCATATTCTATATTTTCCATGGTGTTGGCTACCTTTTACTCATTTGTAACCTTTAAAAGCAGTTTGCTCGGACAAAGAAATACAGTTTGTTCTTTTCTTCAGGTGCTCCGTTTTCCTCATGGTTTCAGCAAATCAATCTCTCTCTGGAAAATAAAATGTTCTTGCCTGACAAACTGTGTAAACCCAATAGGAAGGACTTGTGTGTGTTTTTGCATTTCAGTGTGAATAACAAACATTTTTAGAAAACAGCAGTGTGTGACAGGAAGCTGCCCAGACCTTCACGCTTCAAACCTTATTGTTCTCATCACTTGGTGCTATAATTGATATGGACTTTTTACTGTATATTTATTGACAGTTTTGCTTTTTGCCAATTTGACAAGACAGTCTGCTTTTAGTGAATTCCTTATGATTCAATATCTTCTCCAATCCATTGTAACAATCCATTACATTACCAGCGATGTACTTGTTTTGTTACCCATCCTGGTCAAATGGGTTCTAACAATTTTAATCTGAAGGCATCTGAGAAAAAAATTATACACAAAGTCTCAGACTCTGTAGTTACTTTAGCTTTTATTTCACTTTTTGCTGTCACATTTATAAAGTCGCTGTAGTCCGTTTATTGGCACCTCTGCTCAGGATAAGCATGTTTGGAAAATGGACGGCTGGATGGTCCCTCCTGAATGTTCATTTTAGTGTGGACAGATCTAATCAATAAATTAATATTTTATGTAGCACACTTCAAAGAGAACCTAACATAGGAAGCCAGTTTCATTGCTTTCATTTTTTAAAAACATCTTCCTTTTAATTTTACAAGGAAACCAACAAATAAGCAGCATTCCAGTGATGCAAGACAATTCCAAATTAAAGTATATGATAGCAGATTACAGTGGAAAGACAGAGACATCGTGATCCTTTTTACGCTGTAGGACAGTCTGACATTATCCACTCTTTTTGCTATGGCTAGAATACAAGTCCTGCTAGACATGCTTAATGCCAGCTAAAAAGTCTCAGTTTGCCCGACGGTGCCCCTCTGCAGAATACAGACTCTGATAAGATAAGATGATTGATCACAGACCGATGAGCATATCAGGGTACCTGCGCACAAATGATCAACCTTAAAAAGCGGGGCTTATTAGCCAAGAAGCTAATAGCAAAATCTCTATTCCGTTATTTAAAAACCCTCGTAAGACCCTAACTCATTACTTCATCCATCAAGCTCGCTGCTTGACCTGGCCGTAACATCAGTTGTACATTAGAGACTCAAGTGCTTCTGGGTGGCCAAAACAAAGGTAGAGCAATCCCTTCTACTCAAAAAGGAAAACCAGTGCTGGACTGGTAAAAAAAAATAAAATGTAATATCGTCCATAACAAGAGTTGGACCAGGGGTGCCATTTGTCCAAAACCTTGCTCAGAGAGCAAGTTCTCGAGCAATGGAAGACTATATACAAAAGGGCAGATTCACCTTGCTAATAATGACAGAAGCTAACTGATCACCAGCTGACCCAGCAGATTTAACTGTGCTAGCAACCCAGGACACGGTGCATGTTGTGTGTGTGTGTGTGTGAAAACCTCAAAGAGAAACTTCAGCACCACCGACAACCAGAAAGTACGACCAAAGGTGAAGGAGAAGACACGTTCCTGAACATAGAAAGATAACAGAGCTGAAGATTCTTCTACATGTCTGGAGACGGTCAAACAGGAAAGGTACAAAGTGTTGCTTACCTCGGACCATACAAACAGCTACGCTGATCCCAAGAGCTATTCATTGTGATTTAGTAGAGAGGGCAAAGCCAACTAATTCACCATGGCATTGGCGTCACTGTAACTGAAAGGTAATACGCTTGTGAAGGTGAAGTTCTGGCTTTTAGGAGTTTCTCATCCTAAATCCAGTAAGAAACTGCAGGGTAGCATCTCTCACACGGACGCACAGAGGAATCCAATTCTGTTACCTCCGCCTGCGACTCCACTGCTCGATTTATAATTAGACTTCGTCTATTTACTGTCGAAAGCACACAAAATACAAGAAACAAAGCATTTCATCACTGCCAACCTGAAACACCAGGCTATTGTTTAGCACTCTTACCTATTAAACGTTTCACCTTAAAGGCTGTAGCAATGTTGTTGTGGCTTACAAACACTGACATTAACCTTAAAATAAGACTGAACTTACAAATTGAAAAAAGAAGCTATATTTTAATCAAAAGGTCTAGATGAAAAAAAAAGTTCAACCAAATCAGTATATGTGAAATTATAAATTTGAACACACGATATTAAAATGTACATTTAGTCTGAGTTGGTACATTCGACGCGGCCTGCAGTAACCCAGTAATTGCTACGGACTCCGACTCCACAGCCGTAGGTGCAAACACCGTTCAGTATTGTGAAGTTGAGCACATAATTAAATCCAATACAGACTTTAGTCTGATCACTTATGTACAAAAACAAGCATTTCTTGTTAAAACCTTACTTTTTTTGATTAGCTTGTTTAAAATGTCGCTAATATGCCAAAAGTGGAGTATAACCAAGATAAAAATGTATAAAAATTAATCAAGCACTAATATTTTCATTGTGGTTTCCACATTAAACTGGAGATTCTCTTCATTTTATGAAATGTGTAAAACACAGCAGCAAAAAGTGACAAACTAGAAGAAGTGCTAAACAAAAGTTTAAAAAATGAATGAACACTCCCATCAACTTCATGGCAACATATTGCTGAAAGAAGAGAATAAAAGGACTTTCAAAACTAACACATGCTCAGATGTAACGGTATCAGCTAACATGCCCGCAACTGTTATCTCTTGTGGCAGACGTCGTTCACATTCTTGGAACTGCTCTTCCCAGCTTGGCAAATGCTACATATAAAGAGAAGGAAACACAAATTCTACTCATTAGAAAGTGCTAAACTCTGCTTCAAGGGCACGTGAATGATTTAAACGCACTGCCCTACGTTTCTGGGCTGACCTGGTGGTGCAGCGGCACTTTCTACCTCACAGCTCCAAGGTCTCGATTTGGAGTCTCACACGGCCGACTCTCTGCGTGGCATTTGAATGTTCACCTCATGTATGTACGTGTGGGATTGTCGCTGGTCACTTTGCCAGCTATATCTTCCACATCCAAAAAGACATGCTTGTCAGGTTAACTGGGAATTCTAAACTGGCCTTTACTGACTAGGAATATGTGCAAGTGGGACCCCCAATGTTCTGTTCCTGTTTTGTGCCAAAAGCTGCTGGGATAACTGGATTAATCTGGTTCAAGGACATTATGCATTTTTAATAGCAGCATAAATCAAGTTTTATATTGTCATAAAGTTTAGTAGAGTAATTAGTGTTTGTTTTAATCTTGCACAGTAAAACGCTGCAGCCAAATGTATATTATTTTAATAAGAGAAAGTGAATGTCTGACTCTATTCAATTTACATTTTAGATGAAGCAACAACAGAATACATTTACTAAAATAATAACAACAGCCACCACTGACGTTTTTTTGGTACACAAGTTTCTTTCCCAGTCAAAAAAAGAACGTGTACACAAGTGTTTCCTGGGAGGAACTTGTGTCTGATCCACTGCTGGGAAGAGAAGAGAAGAGTGCAGCTCCCTAGAGGTTTGTAGTTGAAATACGAGAGTACAGTACAAAAATGTGACTAGGATAAATAATAATGATGACGGAAAGGTCATCTTAATTTTTGCTCAAATATCATGTGTATATATAAGATACGCACAGTGGAAAATGCAGGCTTTGACTTCGACAACATTTTTTAAAAATGCAAAAGCTACCATTTCATAAAAGAAACAGAGAGCTCCATAGATACTGCACTCTCCAAATGGCTTACCATCTCGACCAGAATATACCATTTGATGCTGGGTTTTATTCATTTAATATTTGCTTTAGTAAGACCACTGGGAAAGCAATGCATATGGATCAACTCAAAATTTTGAAACACTTAACACTTCCTTCCAAAAATCAGAGTAAGAATTGAGGATGTGCCATTAAGAGCGCGCAGTGGCTCAAGTTGAGAGCCTAACAAGTCTATTGACGTTTGAACAACAAACTCAACCCGTCAAGGCTTCTGCCGTTTAAAAAGAACGAACTCTGGAAAACGTCACATACTATGAAGATGTTAAATGTCAAAGTCACTACATTAAAATATGGAGCTATACGCATTTTGAATTCTGTTACTAGTAGGGATGCTACTAAATCCGGAACGGAGTATGCGAAAGGCGCTATATAAATAAAACTAAGTATTATTACTATTGTTATTATGTGATGTACTGTTAAATCCAATTATTTTTCTTTGTACTAACCTTAAATGTGTGTACGTATGATATCATTAATTGCCAGTTGTTTTGTCTTTACTTGTTTTCCTGTGGAACAACGGCTAATAATGTGTAGCTTCCTTCTACAAACAAATTCCAAAAATAATAAAAGCCTACTTAACTCAACTTAAATCTTACGTATTGATTACTGCTTTATGAACAGAACACTAACTTTCGGGATGCAAGCTAGTTTTCACTCGTTGCTTTATCACTTTTTAAGTTAATTAAGTAGTGTATTTTAGCTTCTGAATTAAACTATGAAATATTTACACTAAATTATTGATTTCATTCCAATTCTCCCAATAACCCTGGTTTAATTTAAAGTATGCATTTCTGTAACGTGTCTTATGTCTTAAACCATAACGATCACTATACCAGAACTGCGCGATGCAAAGCCCTACAAAAGAAGAAAATAACGGACAAACACTTTAAAAGCCCCGATGTTCACAGTCGGCACGACACTCACCTTGTCTTAAATCCTGGTCATCCAGAACATTAAACGATGTGTATTTATCAACGCCATGCATTCGGAGGATCTGCACTACGGCGTTACTAAAACCGCACATCGGCTGGGCTGGGGTCCCCTTCATAAACACCACCACCTTGTCCTTCTTGACCAGCTCTGCTAAGTCGGAGCTTTTCGGTGTCTCACTAAGAAATCGGGTCACAACTGAAGACGAGTGACCATCAAGCAAACACCGCTGCCTGCACAGAATGCTCCCCGGACGCATTACACGAGTTGATAATCGTATCAAGCTGTTCATTTTCAAAACTCTAAACAAGTACAATATACAGCAGAGACGTTAGCGTAAAGTTTCGCTTGTCAGAAACTCTAACTTAAATTTGAACTCTATAGGACAGTGTACAACCTATTCCACACAGATGAAGCACGCCATTGGTGCTCCGTGATTAAGTGACCGCCTTTCTTATGTTGATTTGCTGTTAGCGTGTCAATCAAATAACAAACCATCGAGTGCAAATCAAAAGGTTTAGATGACCAAAAAAGCTGTACTTTACAACTGAGCTGTAACTTTTAAAGCATCTTAGTTAAAGTGAATATGACAGTACAAAGTATAAGGTAAAATATTTAATGGATAATAACCAAATCACAGATAAATTATTCCGATTACGTTATTTCCGTTTCCGGTAAAATTTTAAACTAGCTGTTTAGGTTGCGGCGTGCTGTTGTTGCTGTAGGCAATCAGGCAATCAGTGAAGGCTGCAGCAGTGTTTGAAAGATAGGGTGTACTGACCGGCTTCGGCTTCGGCTTCGGCTTCATTTATGTTGGATGGAAGGCGGTTTGGCAGTTTGGAGAATTGATGGCAGAAAGTGTAATCGAATGGTATGAGCTGTCCAGAGAATGGTGAAAGGCAGGTTTCCGGAAAAACTATAAATACACCCGAATTGATTCGGGAGCCGGTGTGTCGTCCAGTCGTAAAGTAGGTGGCCTTTACCTTTAAAAAAAGGAACGAATAATACAATATTTTGCTCTATCTGAAGCAAATGCAGCTAAATTTTTAAGAGATCGGACACTTTTGGTGCATTTAAAAGCTAGACAGCAATGTGAGATGGCTTTTCGGTTAAAACCTACTGCATGACAGGCAAAACAGTACTACCGGAGAAATGTTGGTAATGCGGACTAATTACGAGAATGCCTCTAGATGTTATCCATTAACCAAGTTTAAAATAATTTTGTGAATCATATACAGTATTTGTGAACGATAAACGTTTAAAAGGATTTTGTGATGAAGTGAGAGAGAGCACGTACCTACCATCCATCCATCCATCCATCCCACTCGCGGGGCCGCAGGAGCCGATTGCACACACGTTTAGACTGGCGTAAAGAAGTTATCGGATAGGCTTCATTTGAATCACAGGAGCTCTGCGTGTATGTGCCATTTCCACTGTGATGTTTGATGGTCAGGCGTTTGGATATATAGCAGCTGTGTGGAAGGTTTAAAGATGCGAGCTGATGTGCTGGAGTTTATAAATACAAACGCGGCGAAGATGGCTTTAGGACAAAATGGGCTTTAATATACAGGATGCCCTGTAGAAAAGAAAGCTGTAAATGCACAACATGGTACAAATTTGGGCATTAGATGCACAGGCTGTTCAGGAAGTGCTAAAAGCTGTAGCGATGGGGCAGAGTAACATTGTTAATATCGAAAAGGTGGAGTAGGGGATTGTACATATCCAGAGCTGGTGCAGTATCTAAAAAATGTTAGGAGTTGTAAAGAAACCGTCTTGTTGATAGATGGACGCCCTTGTAACGGGCACAATATATCCTACATAGTGGTGGTCTATGATATAATTGTCATTACAATGTATGTAAGAGCTTGCTACATTTTTGAAACAGTTATTTAAAAGAAATGGTTTCAGTGTGAAGTACATTTCCTGCATCTTTGCTCCACAGTCAAGCTCAGTAGGTGTAGGATGTGCACCTTATGCCAGCTAACATTAAATAAGAGATCAAGAAGATGCTCTGCTTTTCAGTTCGATAAGGTAAGTGTAGTCTGTGCTTGATTGTATGTATACATTCTCCATTTGTCTTTAACTGTACGTTTTCACGATTGCCTGCAGGCCTGTGTCATCTGCCCCAGGTTGCAGTCATGCCTGGGGTGTATCAGGGCAGGCGCATAGAGATGAGAGGAAGCTAAGGCAAGGCTGCATCAGTCATTGCAGGCCATGTGCGATGTTCCTCTAACAGCATCTCTCCTGTTTCCACGGCGATGGCAGATTGGTCACTGTTCTGTCATCTATCAGCAAACAGGTAGAGCAAAATCCAGTGCAGCTAAGATATTCTTTGGAGGTCTGAAGTTCATTTCTCCAAACACTTAAAGCTGCTACACATACGCCCTTTTACTAATCACGGTTAAGTATGTAAAAGTTGCTCACATTCAATATTGAAGTAGTTGTGATGCTGTAAATGAATTCTGGGTAGATAGCAGCACAAATTACTAACTATATATTTGGTTGTTTTCTTTCAAATTTTCTCTTGCTTTAGAGTTCTAAATTAGTATGAAAAAACCTAAAAGGCTGCTGTTTCCTTGTGAGGGGTTATATCATGAACTTTGTCTTCTTTGTTTTCAGGGCAGCTGATGGGCTCTTGTAAGGAGATATTTTATTGAATACCACATCAACTTGTTATTCACCTGCCATTATCTTACAGAAACAAATTCTTGAGGCTATGGATTTGATTTACTTTGTCTACACCAGAGTCGGCATACAGAATGAATGAGTACAGTCACATTTTTGGAGAAGCACAATTGAATACGTGTTTTACATACTCTTAAAGACATTTTCATTTAAAGATTTATTCTTACTGTTTGTAAATTGTAAAATGTTGATAACCTGTGCATAAACTACTTTTCAAAACACTTTAAAATTTACTTTTCTTTAATTGTGCCATCCAAAAAAGCAGTTTTTATTTAGAACTTGTGAAATAGAGTTTCAAAATGTTAAATGAGAAACATATTATCCTAATTGCTGTGTACCTCTTGAAACATTAATTTGCATTGATTTGTGGAATTTCTTTCCTTTTTAGTTTTTTGAGCTGATTAGTTATGTTGTGACAAAGTAATGTTTATAAAGTCCTTTATAATCGAGTTACATTATTTTTGGCTGTAGCAATTCCTGACATAGAAAGAATAGCACACTTAGTAAAGAGAAATGGCAATCTATCATTGACTGACTTTCATTTCAAAATGAATCTGTAAAAGTGAATGAACTTTGCAAGTTTAAGTGCATTGATTAAAAAACATCAAGTTCTATAATGAAACTGGTTCCCCTGTGGATTGCTACAAGAGAGGCAGGTCAAGAGCTCCCTCTGCTACATACGATAAGTTTAGTAGAGTGTCCAGACTTAGACATCAACAATTTACTGCGCCTACGATTAAATCCCAAATAAATTACAGAGTCACAGAGTTTTAAGCAACAATTATATTTCAACCTGGTGGACTTCAGTCAATGCTATGCTTTGGTCTCATAATTCAGAATGGCCGAGTTTTGGTTGTGTAAGAGTTATTGGGCAAAAAGGAAGGTAATGGGGCGCTACAGCAGGTGACTTGGTCTTCTCCATTCACCTGTGCTAAACCCAGTGGAAATTTATATAAAAACTTTATATGGCACCCTGCGTGGGGTTTGTTTCGTGCCTTGCACCCAGTGTTGGCTGAGATTGGCTCCAGCAGACCCCTGTGACTCTGTAGTTGGGATATAGCGGGTTGGATGATGGATGGAAATTCACTGTTTAACATTGTTTAAATGGTTACTAGGCCTGGGTAACAAATATAGATTTTTCTGATAGTTATTTTTTCGTTTAAACAATTCAATATCAATTTTTAGTTTCAAGATCGATCTTGTGAATCTCGATCCTGCTTAAATACTGTATGTAGGTTTTCGCTTGTCTTCATTTTTGGCATCCAATCCAGTAGATGTTACTAACACACCTGTTAAGGTGTTTTGTGTCCCCTTTAACCGAAATCTGCATCTTTGACACTTAAATCAGAGGTGTGGACTTACTGGGAATTCAAATGGTGTGTCAGTTAAGAACAGCTGGATAAAAGCAAAGCCGTATGTAAGATGTGCAACTCGAGGCCTTCATTATTGTTGTAAAACAACAAATTTGAGAAATCATTTATCCCAAAGTCACCAATACACGTAATCTCAGTCAACATCCAAACAAGTTGAGCCTAAACGATCTACACTGGAGGCGGCTAGTAGCTCCAAACGTCATGCCCAAAAAAGAACAATGTGCAGCAGTTTTTATGTGTAAAGTTAAGAGACCCTACACCATTGTTAAAAACAAAGGCTTAAAACAAGTGATACAGGTTTTTGAACTTCGGTATGCTATACCAACCAGAATGGAATTTAGCTGAGTGATTTTACCTGGGCTATATGAAGGTCTTACACAAAGCATTGTGACATCTCTCCGGCTAGTGGAGACAGTAACCCTAACTTGCAACAGCTTAACATCCAGGACAGCAGATTCCTACGTGACAATCGCACATTAACAACGACTAGGCACCTATGCAGGGTGTGTTGCAGACTCTGCAGTGCTGTGAAAAAAGGTTTTATTTTTATTTTTTATTTATTTATTTAAAGCACAATGATATTATATTCCACATCTTCCAAGTAAGCAATTCTTCTTAAATGTCACTCCATGCTTATGCCTATTTTATGAAGTCACTATGTAGACACCCTTCAAATAAAGTGTTACTGAAATTTGTCACATACTTGTTAATGTTCTCTATGCATGCTTAAATAAATTCTAAAAAAAGCCCAGCACCTCAAAGATATCAGTGCACACTAATTTAATGAAGATAAAATCGATTTCAAATCGAATTGAGTCATTGTGAATCAGAATCAAATTGAATTGGGCCACCCAGCCCTAATGGTTACTGTTCTTTCCACATCCTTAATAGAAAGCATTATTTGAACAATGTGCAAGGCACCATGCTCTTGGGATTGATCGTATTCTCAAACCTGCTTAATCCAGTTCAGAGTTGCAGGATTCTGAAGCCCCTTTTAGTTGAATTGGCTTTAGACAGAGCCCCTATATATCGTCACACTTGTGCACACACCCACAAGGCTAATTTGGAGTTGGCAATAAATGTAACAGTCTTTGGGGATATATGGAGGAAAATTGGAGTTCCTGGGGAAATCTCTGTGTTGACCTGTGGAGAACATACTGTGAACACAGGACGCTGGATCTGTGGTGCAGCCGTGCTAATGACTCGGCCACTCTATAAATGGTGTGAAATCTGAGGTTGCCTTCTTCTGACTACCATACACCCTAATGTAACTGCTTCTTCTTTTGCATATGTATCGACTGTTTCTAGCGGAATAAACCATAAAAGAGAATTGGGGTGAATTTCTTTGGGTAATTATTGATAGTAGGACCGTATTTCATACTATGTCTACCTCTTTCAGTTATCTTCCATAGGGCAGGTCTTTCAGTCGCCAGTTTCTTTTGTTATTCTTTTAATTTCTTTTGCTCTACCATTTTTCAGATAATATGTATATCAGCTCTTGTCTTTGCCTTCCTCTTCATTTCTTTCCCTGCATTTTACTCTTCAAAACTGTTTCCAACAATCTTTTATCTCATTACATGTCACATCCATTTTTGTAGCCACCTTCTCACTGTTTTTTCCAACATGCTCCTTTTTTACCAGTCCCTTCCAGCACTTTTTCATTGCATAATTTATAGATCCAAATAATCTTTTCCACACATGAGTTCAAATACTTCCAATCTATTTAAATTCCTTTTCCTTATTGACCATATCTCTCTGTGCTCCATACAATGCGACACTCCCAATTACCGTTTTTATTACTCTTTTCTTTAGTGTTCTATCCATTGTTTTTTAACGCAGTCCATTTCACATTGAAGGCTGTTTTCCCATTGTTAAACATATTTTAATTTCGTTTTCAATTCTTCTGTCCCCTGAGAACATACTTCTCTAAATAACTAAAGTTGTCTGCTTCTTCGAATATATGTTCTCCAATTTGTATTACTACAGGTTTCATCGTTCTTTACATTGATCTTCATTCCATACTTCTTACATGTATAATCTCACAAGTTCATTAGTTTCTTGTTTGCTGTTATTCATTCATTGTCTGCATATCTTACTGACGTAATCCACCTTCCTCGTACTTGCACTCTCAATTTGTTTGTCGGAGCTTCTGTAACTGTACTCTTGTCATAGATATTACACAGGATTGATGAGCGGGAGCATCCTTGTCTATTACCTTTTCCTTTTTTTTATATGCCTCAGAAAGTCCATATATGGTTTTTACTTTTCTGACAGGTACATTTATAGATTCCAAATACGTCTTATGTCCTGCTAATCTACTCCTGTGTCACCCAGTATACCTAGCACTTTGCCCAGTTTACACACAGCTATACCTGTCGTTCCATCTGGAGGACAACAGGGTATCAGCTAGAGTTTCTGCATGTCTTGCTGATACCTCAGCTTCGATGAAGGACCACCATCTACAGCAAAAACTGAGCTGCTTGTGATCCTGACCAACCAGTCTCCTCATCTCTGTACAGCTTGGCTCACTGTTGCTAACACCTGCCACGTCAAGGTGGTATTTGACGAGCAGCTATTTTTTTCTGACCACATTTCTCATTCTTGCAGGTTCACGCTGTACAACATCTGCAAGATTAGACCTTATCTAACAGAATATGCAGCACAGCCTCTGGCTCAGGCTTTGGTCTTGTCACATCTGGACTACTGCAACTTGCTTCTGGCAGGAGCACCCACATTTGCCCTATCAAGCCCCTGTAGATGATCCAGATTCAGGTGGCCTGATTATATTTAACCAGCTGAGACGGGCACATGTCATTTCTCTCTCTTCAGGCTGCTGCTGCATTGGCTCGCTGTAATGGCACGTGTTAAGTTCAAATTTCTTACACTTGCCTACAGAGTAGTCAGTGGGTCAGCGCCTGTGTATATGGAGACACTGGTGAAGTACTATACTCCATTTCACCAACATCTGGTGATGCCATCTCCACATGGCAATGAAGTCTCAATCCAGATTCTTTTCCTATTTAGTTCCTAGTTGGTGGAATGGACTGCTGACTCCCTCAATGTATTTAAGAAGCGATTGAAGACCCATGTGATCTGTGAATATCTGTTGAATTGAGTGTCAATATAATAGAAACCATAGCACAGAGAGAAGTGTGCGCATTGCAACAGGTAAACACGTCGTAAGTGTAGGAAGGACGGTCCTTGGGTGTGTGTGAACTGTTAACATTTGAATCTGATGGTTGCATATAGCGCAGAACTGATCTCTCTGTACTATTCTGTCATCTGCATGTCCTGGAATACAAAAGAAACCATGCACCAAAATGTGGAGACTGGGCGAGATTGGAAAAATAAAATACAGTCACTGATTACAAGCGCAAGAGGGCGTGCAAATGAATATGAATAATGTTGCATCAGTGCCACAATGTTTTCTGAAATGTACTATACAGGTCATAAAATGAATTATTCCAAATATGTAAACCTTTGTCCCTGCTTTATTGTCAGTGCGGCTTTGACATCATGGACCATAAGGTTTACACTAATTCAGCATGAGCGGGAACACTCAATAAAACTGAATAGAAAAACATCAAGTGTCAATGAGATAGGAAGAAGGGAGATTCACCAGCGTTTGTGTGTTAGCTTTTATCCATCCAGATCAGAGAATTTCCAGTTCCATTGTCTCAAAACACCACTCACCTCTACAGTTATTCCCAGTTTCAGATAAAAACTAACAGCGTCAGATCCCGTTGGGGGGACGGTAGTGTGTATCGTGATCGTGACTGAGAGAATAAAAGTGAAAAACGCAAACTTTTACAAGTCCTATAAATGTACGCCGGCTGTTACAGACGCAAATCAAATGTATGTGTTTATTGCGTAATATTAACAATAAGATCAGCTCACTACTCAAAACGGTAAATATACGAGGCAGTCAGGATCAAACCTGTAGCGCCACAGAAGCCCTTTTGTGAAAGTGTTTATTTGATCTTTGGACTTCAGCCTTCACACATTATACACGTCATGTCTACATTTTGTCATTTGTTACTAAAACCTGAAAAACGTTTCTGTTTTAACAATGTGTTTACAGTAGAAACGGAACACATATGAAATGCATGTGTTCCAAATAACGATCTGTTATTCCCAATCTAAAACTCCAGCACTTCACTCCCAGATAATCAATCAAGGCATGAGCTGGGAAAACTCTGTGCACGTTCTGCGGCGGTGGGGTGGATGGAATAGCAGGCTGCTTGCTGCTTGTCTTTATCTGCACATTTACAGGACAAAAGACACTTACAGAGACGTGCGAACGGATTTAAGGTGAGCCGGGTTTATTCGTAGGCTTTGGTAATTCTAATGTTAAGGCAGAGCACCACCTGAGAAGACACTCGGCACCAGCTGATGTCTATGAATCACAGATTTCAAGCAGTCATTGCATGCATAGGATATGCAACAAAGAGCTAAATATGACTGCTTTAATGGACCTGCCATTGCTGTGTCTCATACTATATGGCACCTTGAAACGGGGGACCATGTAGAAAGTGTTGTCATTTCTATACGGTGTGACCGAAAGGTATACACAGACCATTAAAAGAGAGACATTTTAATACACATTGTTTGTATTTTTTAAAACTGTGGAGCAGCGTGGCAAATAAAAAAAACGAGTCTTTGTCCCAAACATTACGGAGGGCACTTTATAAATACAATCAAAACTGAGTCTTAAACTCTTATCAATCACATTTGAGGTCATTTTCTTAATGAACTGTCGTTATCGGTGCCGGCATCTTCTAATAAAAGAGAACAGCAGCTCGAATCAAGTCCAGAAAAGCAGGAAGAGTTGTTTTCTTTTCGCGCTCTCGTGGCGCAACGACGGGAAACTGCGGTTAGAGCCGCCGTGCGCGTGACCGACAGCCTGTCGCACATACAACTCCGTCGGCGCGCGCTCCCGTGTGTTCGTCTTCATCGGTTACTCCGAGTATCTCCTGCTCTAGTCTCGAGAATGAATGTAGACGGTATGATGTCAGGAATGTAGTAGGCTGTTTCCCGACGTAAGGGGCAGGCCCTCTAGTTCAGAATCTACTGCTGCTCGTGGGTAGACGCAGTTGTTATTGATTGTGGCGGAGGGCCTGGCACCAAGTGTCAGGCGGACATGTCGTTGTTGCGCGCCCAAGCGGTAAGTGCCACCGAACGTTCCGTTCTTCCCTGTTCACCGTACGTTGCCGGCATTTCTATTCGGTGTGCACTATTCTAATAACTTGCCATCAACTTTACGCGCAGTGCAGTGAATCGTGTAGTTTATGTTGTCTATAAATACGGATGGTTATCAAGGGCTAATCTTGAGCGAGTCTTTGGGAGTGTGTAAAGATACGGAGTTTGGATATTTGTGGGTTAACAAACAAAAAAGTGCAGAGCTGTCAGTTCTTAGTTGTGTGCGACTTCACGTGGATTTTGTTTTGCACCCGGCTGATCCATTCATTCTGTAGCTTTATTTGGCAGCAAACCTAAACGAAGCGATTTTGTATTTGACATCTGCTGTCAGACGCATTACTATTTATAGTAGCCTCTGAAATGAGATTAGATACAAAGTCAAAGTTGGGGGTAGGAAACATTTGAGGCTTTAAAGCGAAAATAAAACAATGATTGAAGTTTACACGTCAAAGCATGCACATGGCTAGGTACTGATAAAAGTATCGGTAGACGAGTTTCAAACTGAGATCTGAGTGCCCTGCCCGGACAATCCTTTACTTTGATATTGAGCCTGCCAGATGTTTTGTGTTTGCTTTATGTGACACTTACTCAAATTCATTTTGGGCGTGGCATGTCGTTTTTATTTAAAGTAACCTTTTCAGAATTTATACTTCCTAAAATATTTAACACAATAGAAACTATAATTCCAACCATATAAAAAAGTAAGCGCAAATGAACTGAAGATGATGCGGTCAGGTCACTTATACTTTAGTACATGCCACGCCCGGATACTTTGGGTTAGTCTTTGGGTACAGTATGAAATGAGGTATTAAAAATAAAATTAGTTGGTTCGGGAACGTTTGATTTAAATAAGCTTTGAAAATAATAGGTTTCTCTCCCAAGTTATTTATTTATTTATTCTTTATGTGAGAGTTGAAACAAATATGGGTGGGGCTGGCACTAATGGTTTAAAAGGGGACCTGACCGGCCGTTTAAAATTTGAAACATACGCCAGTTTTCAAAACTGTTATATCCTCAACTGCAACACATCCCAAAAGCTTTGTGTTAAAGGCAGGAAGCAACCATGGGCAGGATGCCAGTCCATCTTAGGGCACACTTGGAGACACACTCATACCGGGCCAGTACGACTCCAGTTGACCTAAAGATGCATATATTTGGGACGTGGGAGGGAAAAACATGCAGACTTATGAAAAATGTGCAAAATCATAGCTTGGAAGTTTGGACTTAATGAAGAATACTTCACAAAAATGAACTGAATTGAATCCATTATGAAAGACAGTGCCTGAATGCAAATGCAGTTCCACTCTCTTTGGTGCTGTAAGGTAGCAGTACTAACAAAAACCCGACAAGGACATCACAATTTTAAACAGTCTAGTGTTGTCTTAATTTAAACTATCCATCTATCTATTATCCAACCCGCTATATCCTAACTACAGGGTCACGGGGGTCTGCTGGAGGCAATACCAACCAACACAGGGCACAAGGCAGGAAAAAAACCCCAGGCAAGGCGCCAGTGCACCTAACCTGCATGTCTTTGGACTGTGGGAGGAAACCCACGCAGACACGGGGAGAACATGCAAACCCGGGTCTCCTAACTGCGAGGCGGCAGCACTACCCGCTGCGCCACCATGCCACCTAATTTGGGAGAACATGCAAACTCCACGCAGGGAGGACCTGGGAAGCAAACCCGGGTCTCCTAACTGCAAGGCGGCAGCACCACCCGCTGCACCACCATATTTAAACCAAATTTTATTAAAATTACCAGGAAGGGGTAGTCAATTTAAAACAATAAGGTATTCATAACAGATTTATTTGAGTTACTTTTTATTTATAAAATCACCTTCTATTGAAATCACTTTTAAAAAATATTTTATACATCGTATTATAAGGAATGAGTTATATCAAGCGTTCTTACCCACATTACTTTTAAGGTCACATTACAGTATGTAAAACACAATCCAGTCAAAAATGCAATGAATATAATAACATTTACAAGAAAGAGTTGAGATGCTTGGGGCCAGAGTCAGACCTGACGTCCTCATATAAACTGACATTAACAAGTAATTAATTTACATTCGACTGCAGTCTGATGGGAAACAAACGTGACACTGTCAATACAAAACTAGGAGAAGGGTATGCCCCTGGCAGGTACGTTTTAGACATTATACAGTATATTTCTTTATGTTAGGATAAATGTTTTATATTTTAAGGAAAATGCAACCAGGCTGTAAATCTTCCTTGCCAACTAACTATGCAAAAAGTATTATTGAGCACCTTGACATTTGTTTAAAAGTCTTGTTTAGTAATGTAAGATATTTTCATTTATTAAGGGGTTGGCCTCACCTGTCATGTTCTCTAGAGAATCTGTTCAAACTAGTCTGGGACTGAAACGAGGTGTGTTTTTTTGTTGTTTTTTTTTTTTGTTTTTCAAGTTTCCACATAATTTGAATGCCTTGGTGCCTGACAGTCCTTTGCCGTTTCATTTTCACTCATCTGGACGTTTTGGCACATGTTCAGATATGCACTTCCTTGAATTTAATTTGTAGATGTCGACAAACTTCCCCTAACCAAAAAAAACCTTGCTTACATTTTTACATTGCAGAATAAATATACAATTAAAAAATGTAAGTTTATCTAAAAAAAACAAAACACAGTAAATTGACATCTATCAGAAATACCAAGAGGCTTGGGACCATCACACTGTTTATTGTATTAAATTTGCAAGATATTTGCATCTGTGAAGCACAGAATATCTGTGACTTACAAAGTGTTGGGTATTGTAATCACACTGAAAAATGGCATCAGAAACCTACAGTGTAAACCTTTGTAATAAATTGCTTCCTAAGTTGAAGACCACGAGCAAATGAAATTCACATGACATGACATTATCTATGGTTACTTTTGAGTGCACACATGTTATAGTGTATGGGTATTTCTGTACATCTACCCCTGTGTTCACCTTTGGCAGTTATAACAGACTCTTTGGCATATGGATAGCATGTCTTTTGTGTCACTATACAGTATGTTACAAGTACACTGGATATATTGTGTATACAGTTCTTTACTTATAACTTTCATAGTATGCTCTTTGTTGCAGTACAAGCTAGCGAATCTCTATATATCTGACTGTAATCCTTGACCGCGTCGTACACATCTGTTTAGGAGTATCAGATTTAGAATCGAGCTGCAGAGCTCATCAGCAAATTAACTTTATGCGTGTCAAGTCATATTTTCAATGTTTCTAATAATATCTATGGCTTGTGGAACCATTTCATTATATACATTTGGTTGTGCTTTGTTATTTACAAAGTCAACGCTCGCAGTTCAGATAAAAGTTGCATACTCTACACACAGAGTTTAGAGTTCCACCTGATTGATCTACAGTACGTTACTTTTAAGCAGTAAGGGATGAACAGTTATGTAAAGAAGATCAGGTATCTTGTGGTCTTGTTCAGACCTCGGGTAGAAGTGATCATGAACGTGACTAACAAATCAGTGTGGTGGCAGCAGTTTTTTGGATGTGCCACCCATCCGTTGTAGTGAAGATGAAAGTAAGTCCTCAGACAAATGTTTTGATTTCTGTTGTACATCCCCATTCATTCTCACTTAAGGTCTTAGACTGTGGGTGGTGACCCAAAAATGAGATCATCTGTACAACGAGATACCTGGGAAGGGTTGCTAGATTTAGTCTCTGTGACGGGGTAAGGCACTCCGCAATATGATGTGCAGTCAGGATGCCCTCACTACTGTCCTGCAAGGATAAAAAGCTCGGCCCAGTGGGAGATGACTCAGGACATGCTGGAGAGATTATATTGGTTGCCCGGTCTGGGAGAATCAGAAGAGTATGCAGAGACCCATGATAAGCTTCCCTTAAAAGGCTCAGTCAAAACCCTTTATGAACTTACACATTTCTAGCATTAAAAACTCCATTTTTGCTGTTTAATAACTGATAGAATCTTGGCAATCCCGACAGAGTATCAACCACACAGTTTGAGAGATTTCTTCGCCATTAATGCTGTTTACTGATAATGTTCACTTCAAGGAGAATTGTAATTCCACTTAATATTCCACTTTATTGTAAGTTATACATTATTCTTTTTTATTTGTTATCTTACATGCACATGACCAATAGAATTGTATTATTATCTGCTTTATTCTTTACGAATCACATGCAAACTCTTAGAGTTTGCAATATCTGAGCAGAGCTCTTGGAACACATTATGCAAGAAAGTATATTTCTCTACAGAACAATGCTTGTAAGTACCGTTTAATCAAGGATTTAGTGGTAATAATTATGATGGCAGTTTACATATTTAGGAACTTACAGTGGTCCTAGAAAAATAAATTGGATAAATGTCTAAGTACTACAGTATTTTCAAATGAACATCTACTGTACATATAGTACAGTATTTCAGACTAGACCCATTTTTTACTATATCATTTACTAATGATGTTATTTCTATCATCATTTAAACAGAAAATATAGATCATTGCTTTCATCCCATTATTTGATCCTACATATAGACATGACTGAATAGGGTCAGTTCTTAGACACAGGCAAACATGCAAACCTCATATATTTTATATGCTATTTGAAAATGTCTTCCAGGGTAATGGTTCTGCTAAATGTGTATATGTGTATATATATATATATATATATATATATATATATATAACATATTGTTTTTTGTTAATGACGTTTTTATGAATTAATAAGGTCACGAAAATAATAAAAGACATCAGTGAGGTGCAGTGTGTTTTAAGTAAAGGAGCACTCACCCCAGGCAGCCCAGTTTTCCACCCCAGCAATCAGTGGAAAAAAACAAGTTTAGCTCTGAAGGAGGTTAGGAGGAGAGGAAGAAAAAAATCCAAGATCAAGTTACGTAGACAACTAATCACGACTCCTCCCAATAAGCCTACAGACATTGTTTGCTGAAGACAGTCAGTTTATAATACCGTTATAATATAACATTTAAAAAATTTAATTTCCAAAAAATCAAATATAATTTTGTGAAGGATTTCCTGCAAGACGTTAGGGACAGTGTAGCTGGAGTCGTACCCAAAGTACAGTAGCATATGTTTGAAAGATGAGAGAGAGGTAGGAAAAATTTGAAGGAAGAAAGAAATTTTATAGGAAAGTTTAGTAGAAATAAATTTTGAAACTATTCACTATAAAGAATATGTTCAACAGAGTACCTAGCACTAGCACCTCTGGAAAGATCAACTAAGCCAGAGGGAATCATCGGTAACACTCATAGCAAAATACCTGCAGGAGGTTAGATGCTAAACATATTAACAAAGAAAGCCACTCGAGTAATGAACTTGCGTCCAAATGCTGGCAACCGTCAAAACTCCCTATGCAAATTATGTTAATGAACTTTTACATTTTAATGATCAGTCATATAAATATTGTCTTCTTTATACAGTACAACTGATAATTTGAAATGGACGGATTTAAATCCTCTGTTAAGTCAGCCATTACTATGAGCAGCCTTGGTAGCAATTATGTCTGGGAGTAACTCTGGGTTTGTCCCATCTGTGCAGTGTTTTTATTGAAGTGGTTTAATTTTGCTTTATCTCGTTGGACATTCCTGCATTGCTTCTAAGGTTTTTGTCTCATCAGTGGACAACAGTCTTTCAGATGCATACACTTTTTTGTTTGATAAGGCTCTACAAAATGATTTACTTTGCTCAACCATCCATCCTTTTGAACCTGTTTTTATTAATTACAGGGTTGCAGGGAGAAGTAGTGACCTCAAGGCAAGAACCCATCATAGATCAGAAACCAGTCAACCATTCTGCACGTTCAGGCATACATCAATCATTCACTATCTGAACTTTTTTCTGTTGAAGAAATGCATTTTGAGAGGTTTTTAAATTCTACTTAGTATATATTCAAGAAGGAGTCTTTCCTTCCATTACTTGTTCTTCCCACAATCCTTCATTTTCTGATGAATGAGCAATCTGATTATAAGCAGCTAATCCATCAGGGCTGGCAGTGGAATAATACAATAAGATTAACGGTAGCACATGCAGTTTTCCCACCGGCTCCATACTAACACAGAACACACCACACACATGAAGTAAATAACAAGAAAAAAATTATAATCAGTATAATTACTGTAAATGTAAAGAGAAAAAAATAAATACATAGAATAACACAAACCCTCCTATTTTCACTGATACAACAACGAATTGACCTTATTGAGATAACTAATAAATGTATTCCAGTCCAAAATATGTACAGAATTATAGATTGTCAGCCCATAGAATAGAAAATCCTGATGGAGGATCACAGGAATCGTGGGGTAGAGGGGTCCTTTCATCAGATTGGCTGGCCCAGCGCTGTTTCAGCTGTGGAATGGCCAAACGGTGGAGGCAGCTTGATGGCTGAGCTCTCCAGGACTCTAAACAAATCCAAATCCTATTATGTGATATAATTTACTGTTAAATTCTGCTACGTACTTTTACATTTTTGTTTTTATACTATATTGAGAATTTGTTCTGCTCTGTGTATTGTATTGTATTGTATTGACCCCCTTCTTTTTGGCTCCCACTGCACGCCCAACCTACCTAGAAAGGGGTCTCTCTTTAAAGTGCCTTTCCTGAGTTTTTCTAGTCTTCTTAGAGAGTCAAGGCTGGGGGGCTGTCAAGAGGCAGGGCCTGTTAAAGCCCATTGCGGCATTTCTTGTGTGATTTTGGGCTATACAAAAATAAATTGTATTGTGTTGTATAAAATAGCAGAGGAATCAAAGAAGGTAAAAGTCAGTATTTTGCAGATCTGTTGTTGCACTTTACATTCACGATCAACCATTTCATAATTTAGAATGGTTAGCTTGTTATCTTTATTAGTAAAACTTGCAGCTAGACCCCTTCATAACATAGTTTGGTTTTGATCCCTTAAGTATACTTTGAGCTGTTTTTCTAAACACTTTTCTGGTACCCTAAAAGTTTTATTTTGCATCTGCTTCTGTGCCATTCACTCTTAAATCTGAGATCCCTGACTTGTTTAATGCATTCTATGATTGCAGTGGAGTTTGGTACAATTGCTCATTAAATGATCTATCTTGGGTATACTTGTTCTGAGGCAGGAGCCACCCTGTGCCTGTTACTCATCCACATCCTCACTTACTCATAACGAGCCAATAAAGGGTCACGAAATGAAATCGCCTACAGTACATGTCTTTGGGATGTGGCAGGGAAACTAGAATATCCAGTCCAAACTCCCAACTGCAGATAGATGTAAGAAGTACAAACCAGCATACATTTTAATCAAATGGCTATCTCTATCTCTAGTCTACAATGATGGCTAAATGAGCTGCTGGAAATGTTCATTCCAAAGTAAAATTGATTTGGTTAGCATTTCCACATTGCCCAGCCAATTTTCAATGATTGCTAATGGTGAATAAATTCAGCACACGCACATGGCCAGGTAAAAATGGTAGTTCACAATGCTCATATTATCCTTTACCACCCTACTCTAAAGCCCCTCCCATAAAGTCCCCCCAAACCAATGAACCCTCATTTCCATTTGTTGTTACATTGGCGCACACCTCCCTCGTCCCCAAACACACTACATAAGAAATGCAAGCCCTGATTCAAAGCACAATGCTTTATTGTAAGGTCTTGCTATTTTCATCCCATGAAGTAAGATTCCTAGAAAATGGCTCCTGCTTAAAAGACGTTAAAATAGAAAGTGCACGACTGTGGCGCGGTTGCCCTGACTTTACATCTCCCAAGTTAAAGTCCTTGGTCGGATTTCTAAAACAGCCCAGCTTGTAGTGACAGAACACGTTTGGATGTGTAATGAACAGGTCTGGCTAGATATTGTAGAATGCTATATCAGTAGTTTGAGATTGGATTACTTTGTAATTGTCACAAAAGTGTTTACTAAAGATTTACTTGTATATTTTGAGTTCTAAGCTACAGCATATTTTCATGCTTAAAATCTGTCTGATTTAAATACATTTATAACTTTTCATTTTAATTATATATCATCAAGTTCACCAACCAAATAGGAATATATTTTTCATGTCAGAATATTCTGGAGACACCGTATTTTAGCTCTAGTATGCTGTATCTGTGTAGTATTCTAAAGCATTGTGAAAAAAATAAAAATTGCCAACCACTAATTGAAACCATTTCAGAAACTGCTGTAGTGTGGAAGTTTCTGGCAGTAAGTGCGGAAAAAAGAGTAACTGGCAGCGATGAGTCACACACAGGAAAATGCAAGTGTGTCCCAAAAGTTTTGAACTTAAAAATACTTACGGATGCTGCCAGCTTATAACTGTTTAATAAGGAATGTTTCCTTGGCAAACACCATCAACTGCTTAATAAAAAATGTTTGCTTTGGAAACACTGTCTAATATGCCAGGGGTACTCTTGTTCATAAAAAAATATTGGAAAATATATTGATGCCCAAATGCATTGAAGTTATTTTCTGCTTACTCTAGTAATAATCAGTGACAGACTAAAAGTTTTTAGTTTAAATGTTTAGTACTTTTTTTTACATTTGTACTTGTAGAATTTCAATGAAGGATCCGGTTATTTGCATTACTGGTACACACAGTCACATTTTTAGGAAATCTGAATAGTAATAGTAGTGTCCTATAGTGAATGCTGCAGGTGCAATAAAAATGACTAAAATGGCTCAAAGAAACTCCATATTCTAATCCTAGCTATCACAAAAAAGCAGAGTGGTTAACAATAGATTAATAAAAAGTGATAATATAAACAGAAAAGGGAGGTAAAATACTGGCTGTACCACTAGGTCTGGCTATCACACCCGATTTCTCAATCTACAATCTGGGATGGCTACAGTCTCCCAAGAGTAATCCTTTCTCACCTCAGATTGTATTTGCTCATAATCTGATAACCCTTTCCTTAGCTTTCCCTCTGACTTAAAAAATAATGGCCAGGACCAGCTTGCTGAATGCCAGTTCAAAGATACAGCGTCTCTGACTCTCTTTAAAACTCCACAGTGCCCAATAGGAGTCCCTAGTGCTCTTGTATCCCTACGTCCACTTTTTAATTTAAAGTGGTAGCACTGCTGCCTTGCGTCCCGGATCCTCCCTGCGTGGAGTGCACTTTGAGTAGTGAGAAAAGTGCTCTATAAATGTAAAGAATTATTATTAAGATTATCCGCACCTTTAATAATCATAATAAGCCACAATCCGTGCGTAGTGGGAAACAGGTTAATGCAGTTTTCATGCGCGACTTCCCTTTTGCCACTAGTTGGTTTACAGGAGCAATGTTGGGTTCCTGCCAGTCTATTCTGACCTCTAATAATGACATCATTGGCAAATTCCATCGACTCCAATTGGTTGCTGTCTACCCATTGTATCAATCTACCCGTTTTGAACTATTTTGACCTGGACAGGGGTTCCCTGTTTTTTAGGGTGATTTCTTTTCTATATAGAGACCTACTTTGCCTTTATTCTCATCCTGGGTTATTCAGCTTGTTTATTTTTTCTGTTAATAGTAAATAATTCAGTGAATATTTGTGTTTGCTTTGCTTAATCAAATACGTTATCCTTTATATTTTACAGTTATAGTTTATTATATTCAGTCAAATTAATTTTCTCTATGAACGACCGGACTGCAGCAAATTTCATGCCACAAGTTGCCTGTATTTATTTTTCTAATTGAAATATTTTTCCTTTTTAAAAAGAATTTTTGTTTATCAAAGCTGTAATTTCATAATCCTGTTGAGAGGGTGGGAGGTGCTTGTAGGCCTTTAATTGAGAACATTCATAGTTCTGGTGCTGATTAAAAGGTCACGTGCCACATGCTACATTTTCAGAATAATAAGAGCACTTTTTTGTTTTTGTTCAGATCAGAGCACACGTTTGTTCGTTCACAAAATGCTGCTCAAGTAAAGGTTGCATAGGGTATTCAACATTTTTCTAGCCATTATTTTAGAAATGTTTCAGGTTGCTGCACGTACACCAAATGCAGCATTCTATAAATTCAAGGCTAGGGATCTGCACTTGTAATCGGAAGGTTGTCCGTTCGAATCCCGTAAATGCCAATCGGGACTCTGCTCTGTTGGGCCCTTGAGAAGGCCCTTAACCTGCAATTGCTGAGCACTTTGAGTAGTGAGAAAAGCGCTGTATAAATGCAATGAATTATTACAATGAATTAATGTAATGTAACCTTTGAAACTACTGGAATACATTGCATTACGAACACAGTAATTATATATGGAAATTATCTATGAAATGTAGGTGTATGCATTTTTTAAATATCTATTAAGCATTGCAGCCTTATTTACACTCCGTACTCGTTATAAAAAGGGATAGCAATATGAAATGTTAATTAACCTGACTGAACCTAATGTAAAAAAGGATAAAAAAAAAAAGTGTTGAAACTGTCTATATTAAATCATTTGAAAAGGATATTCACCATGAAAGTTATCAAGTATTTTAAGTAGTAGGCATGGTGTGGTGCTAGGGGTCATTTGTTTCTGACTTGTGAATTGAAATATGCAAAGTCTTAGTCATCACTTAAACCATTTATCCATACATTACCATATCTGCTCATCTCAATTCTGGATGACAGGGAATCCTCTTAACCCTTTTTCATAATAAATATCACCATTTTTTGGTAAACACTGAATGTGTTTTGTGACTGTAATATGGGAATAATGAAGTTAATGAGAGGCTGCCTCGCTAATGCTTTCTTTTTTAACTTTTAATATGCTGTGATTAAAAATCGGGCAGCAGACAGAAAAAGGTTTGGGGACGGCCACCCCGTATACTGAAAAATCAGCAAAGGAAAGGAAACGCATCTTATAAATATGGTGGGTTGGAGGAAGAGGTGGAGTCAGGACAGTCGGAGCAGGAACTGATGTGGCAGGAAGGGGAATCTGGGTAGCAGAAATGATGTCATCAGGGTTGGCCAGAAGTGATGTCAACATATGGTGGGATCAATGCTGATGTTGTTAAGAGTCAGGGTCTTTGGTCAGGGCTACAGAGAAGTAAGATGAGAGAGGATCAGGTAAGAGTGCCAACCCCCAGTCTGGCTGACAAATAACACTATTTGAGCCTGTAAACTGTCCCCCATGGGCACGTGTGTGACTATGCAAATGACCTTCTTTCCTTTGCGGTTATGAATGTTAAACATCCATCTACCTGTCCTGTTGGCTCTATTCAATAAGGGCGCGCACAAAAAAACGAGCTTCAGAAGGGCGACCTCAATTGGGCGCGGTGAATAAAGGCCCGCGTAAATAAAGGCGAGCTTCAAAAGGGCAACCTCAATTGGGCGCGGTGAATAAAGGCATTCGTAGATAATTTAGTTCAAATGGCTCTGGAATATGTGAATAGCAACAAAGGTGCAGGTCTACTCGTAGTCGAAGGCTACACATTCAGAAAGGAGAAAACTATCAACGGGAAACACATCTGGAAATGCACTGAATATAGGATTGGAAAATGTTCGTCTCGCTGTCATACCAAAAATGGATTATTCGTCAAGAGACCATCTACGTACAACCATGTTCCAGATGTGGCGAAGATCGAAACAAGGAAAGCAATAGTGGACATCAAACAACAAGCAACTTCTTCTACTGACGGACCGCAGGAACTCGTGGCTACAGCAACCCAAGGTCTGTCATCAGCGGTCGTTGGACACTTCGGAGCGAATTAAATCAGTTGTCCTTGATTATGCTAATAGACTGCATCTCGAATATCTACGTGGCATTGCACATAATCTACAGCTTCAAGTGTAACACAACAATGAGTAAGAGCAGAAAACAACGAAATATAGGGAGCTTTAGAAATACTTTGACTTTCGCGGTTTCGCTCTATCGCGGATTTTATATAAAAGCATAACTAAATATATAACGCAGATTTTTCTCTGCTTCACGGGTTCTGCGGACAATGTGTCTTTTTACTTCCTGTCCATGCTTCCTCAGTTGGTTTGCCCAGTTGATTTCATACAAGGGACGCTATTGGCGGATGACTGAGAAGCTAACCAATCAGAGCACGCAGTTAAGTTCCTGCTTGCTGAATGCAGTGTTAAGCAGGAAGTCTCGTCTCGCTCATTCAGCATCAACGTGTTTCGCTGTGTAAAGAGTTGTGCTCTTTTGTGTTTATCTTTGTGCATAGTCAAGCCCTTCATTATGGCTCCAAAACGATCTGCTACTGCTTCAGGGGCCGTGCCCAAGTGCCAAAGGAAGATGTTAACGATTGCCGAAAAGGTAAACGTTTTGGATTTGTTGAAGGCTACGATTCTTTTTATTTAAAAAGTAGGAAAGGAATATAAGATCTACGGCCGCAGTGTCCTTTTAACCAGGGTGCAAAACAAGTTGTAAGTGGATGTAATAAGGCAGTAGTCCAGATGGAATCTGCTTTAGGGATTTGGATTGAAGAAGAACAACGGTAGTGCTACACAATCGCCTGAAGTGGCTCCTTTAAGGGCTGTAACGCTCTCCTTTGTTGTGCAGTAAGATTAAACTCATCATTATCGGACAAGTCATCGTGTCATTGTTGGTGAGTAACCATAATTAATTTTCTACTTACAGTACTTAGTACATGTACGTACGTTTAGTGTCACTGTACACACATTTACTGTATACTATTTTTGTTGCATTGTACGTATTTATTGCTGGTGGCATGTCTATCGTAATGTCTGTAACATATGTGATATCGGAGACACTCAATATCTTTAAAATAATATTTAGGTTTTACTGTATATAAACAGTGTGTTTATATACATAATTTCAATGAATCTTACCTAATATCTAAGAGAATACAAAGGGATTATGCTGTATAACTGTGCGGGGAATATTTATAAACAGTGTGGGAGAGTTTATAAGGGCTTAAAATATATAAAAATAACCATAGAAACATATGGTTTCTACTTCGCGGATTTTCACCTATCGCGGGGGGGTCTGGAACGCAACCCCCGTGATCGAGGAGGGATTACTGTAGTTTGTTAGAAGTTCATGCATTAATTAATTGGATGTTTTAATATTCTTGCTTTCGCCTTTTTATACATTCAATCATTGCCTTTATCTAATACATTTTCTGTAATAATTTTGTTGCGTTTGCCTTTATTCGCTGCTCCCAATTGAGGCCGCCCTTTTGAAGCTTGCCTTTATTTACGTGCCCTTATTGAAAGATACCGTCCTGTTCATATTAGATCAGTTTAGATAGAGAAATTTTGTTAATCCTAACGGAGAATATATGCACAATGCATACAGAAGTACAACCATAAAATACAAGGATACAGACTCGCAGGACTTACAATCAATAAATCAATCAATAATGTATATTGTGCAGGAATTGTAAAATTAACTTAAAGAGTATCAGCATTTAGTTTGGGGCATGGGGAGAAAGCATTGAATTACTTGATAGCAGTGGGCCGAAAAGATCCCCAAAACGGCTTCACAGCACACTGTGGCGGAATGAGCCTGTGGATAAAGTCCTCCAAGACACTGTCTCCTTTATCAAGTTCAAGTTTTTATTTTTCATTCCACCCATATATAAAATACAGTGGGATAATTCTGAGTTACTCAAACCAGAAAATGTGCAAAAAGGGAATGAAAACTAAACCCAAAAAATAAAGTCCAACCAATACTTATGTAAAATAGTCAATTAAATTCTATGGCTAAAAATTAATAATTATGTGTATAAAACAGGCTTGTTATGTGCATGTTACAGAGAGTTTAGCAGTCGTATTGCTTGTGGAAATAAGCTACATGTATTGCACATTATATCAACTCTGCCATGAACCCATCCACCCTATCAACTCCACAATTATGAAATGATACATTTTATATTAATAATGCTTCCTTCTCTGTTTCAAATAAAATTCAAGTCCTGATAAATATTCAGCCAAAGAGGAAGAAGCAAAGGCCGTATTCCTTGCAAAACAGCAACCTTTGAAAATGACCACATGACATGCCAGTGCTCTCCTTCCCGGCTTGAAGTGAGTCTTCTGTTTACTTTTTGGGATAAATGGATTACTCCGACATCCATTAGACAGACAGGCGAGAGGCTGGGCCTCATCTGGCCAGAGCCGATTATGTTCTTTACAATGGAGTACTCCTCCCATTACTCACCACACCCAGAAGGTACGTTTTTACTTCAAAGCAAAGTCTCAACTGATCCTAATACAACATTTATGAGAGTATCACTCAGGTACTTTTGGCTGGTGTATTTACCTGACTAGAATATTTAACATTTGCTTTTTGGAGCTCATCAAACTGCATCAGATTTAAAAAGTTTTGCAAATAAGACTGGCAGCTACAAAGGCAATTCATTATAGTGAATAGTTATTTGAACTAATTACGTTTTATACAGAAACAGAGAATAATGCAGGATGTGCATGAGATTATCATTCTTATGTTGGTATCAGATTTCTTCAAACCGTCTGTCTCTTTTGTAAAGCTCACAAAGCCCTATTAATGGCTATATCTTGATTTCTTAATTTGATATAGTAGTTTCCGTAGTCAACAGCAGGTGTGTTCTGCCAATTAGCAACAAATCTTCTCAGAGCAGCTCAAATATTTTCTTCTGGACAGAACCTGCCTACTTCATCAATGTCAACAGAATATGTCCTACCAGAAATACCTTTATACTAGGCGGCATACACATACAAACAAGTCCAGTTTTAATTAGAATAATTGCAGTGTTGCAAAGAATTACATTTAGAAACTTCCAAAAGGAACATTATTATTATTATAGATAATATTATCTATTTTCTGATCCCTTTATTTGACAGTAGGGGCAATAAGCCTGATCCAGATCTTTCTCACCATACTGAGTAAGTGAAATGTTTGAAATCAGGACAAAATTCAAACACAACTATTACAGCCATAGTATTTCAGACTAAAATGTGCCATCTGCCTCCAAATTGAGCAATGCTTTAAATGTATGAAGTTATGTGAGTTGGGTAAGAGGTCACTTCTGCATGTTTATTGCTGCAAATGAGAACATTTTCTGCAAGTTTCAGCGTGTGGTATGGTAGCACAACTGTATAGGAGACAAAGCAATCTCAGGTAACACTGTATTTCATTCTCAAGCCCACTTAATTCTGTTCATACTCGCAGGGTGCCGGAATGAACCTGGGCACAAGTGACATGGTGTTAATTTAAAATTGACAATATAGATGCAGATGCAGGTAGAATATGAAAACTCCACACAAAATCAATCAATCAATCAATCAACATTTATTTATATAGCACATATTCATACAAAAAAATGTAGCTCAAAGTGCTTTACAAAATGACTGGGAAAAGAAGACACAATAAAAAATAAACATAAGTCAACATTAATTAACATAGAATAAGTAAGGTCCGATGGCCAGGGTGGACAGAAAAACAAAAAAAAAACTCCAAAAGCTGGAGAAAAAAAAATAAAATCTGTAGGGGTTCCAGACCACGAGACCACCTGACCAGTCCCCTCTGAGCAATCTACCTAACATAAGTCAAACAGTCCTCTTTGTATTTAGGGTTTTCATAGAAGGACTTGAAACAACCAGACGTGTGATTTAAACCAGCGACACTGTTTCTTTGAGGCATCAGATCTAACCAGTGTGCAGCCATACTGCCCTGTTGTTCAGATGGTTGTGACATGTGTTCAAAAGCATCTTAGGATCACAGTTTTCTTTAATTTAATTATCTGTCTGAAATAAGCTATGATAAATCCTATGCCATAGAGGATTTCATCAACCCTTGGCAATTTTTTGTTTCTCCCTATTAGTTTGACACTTGGTACCTCAACATGACTGCTCAGATCACTAGGTTCAAAAACTATTTCTACTTTTATGGGGTAAGTGTCATAAACTGCTGATGTACCCAGAATGACAGAGAACTTGGAATGCTGATTGCATTGCACATTGTCCATTGTTTTATGTATTTGTAATTTTTATCACTTTTCTTTAATGTATGTTTCATAGTAAATCATTTAATTGAAATTTACTATTGTGTATTTGGCAAATAAGCCTTGAATATTACAGTAAGCCCAATCTATTTGTAAAACTAATGGAGTAAACGAAGGAATTGAAGACCGCTTTTTCCAGAGTAGAGCATTTGGAGATACTATTGTAATGGTTCCTCCATTGTGGCCTGGGAAATCCTAACATACTAATAAGCAAAGTAGATTCAGCAAAATAAAAATGACTTATAAATATGTGAGAGATGTTTTTTTCTATTTGTGTTTTTTAGTTTATTCTGGAAGATATGGTAATGGTGGATATATTTCCCAGTCATTTCTATTGAGTCGAACACATTTTACAACTATTTATGTTTTTGCTGGATTAACGAGAAGGTGGTGAGGCCAAGCGATTCAGCAGATTAGATGCTCTAATGGCATCAATATGTATAATTTGTTAGAATGTGTCTTTAGTAAGCTTCACGGTGACCTTGACCAAGAAAGTTTCCTGTTTGGCAAAACAATAACCAAGCAAGATAAATGATGTCTTTTTCTGTTTTGTTACCCTTTTTACATGCAAGTGACAACAGAACATGAAGGAGCTCCACTGATAACACAGCTAACTGTACCTCCTCTGGGAGTTAATGAAAGAAATGTTGCTAGATTGCATTTGTTGGACCACTAGCCACAACTCTATGTCTTAAAAGTGCCAGTTGGTGTCTCTTAATAGATTATACATTACTGCCCGGAGGGAAAAGAAGCAGATAGATTGGTTAGACTTGCCCTTCTTGTAGCTTTAACGTCTTTCTTAACCACACCTTTATTTTGTATGTCTACGATATTTCATTCACTGGATAAAAGGTGATGACATATTTCATGCTTAATGTGTGTAAGGAAGGGGAAATCTGTCTTCTACTTCTTTTTGTCTTTTTTATTTTGTTTGCATGCAAATTGATTTCCTTTCTTTTTTTTTTTTTTTTATTGGTACTAGCACAAATTGCTACGTACTGCTAATCATTATAGCAAATACACGTTTACATGATTTTCTAAACAGGTGGTTGAAAATGCAACCATTGGTATTGAAGTGGTGATTTATTGTCACACAAACTTCATGTCACATTTGTAAACTTATGTAAACAGGGAAACTCAGCAGTCCTTGACCTGAGAGAGGATTTATAGACACCTTTCTATGTGAATAGCATGACTGTGCTTGGATATTCCCAATTGGCTTTGCATGTATTTTGTTTTTTTTTTTGGTTTTCTTTTTTATCTTTCCTGCTCCTATGAGCTCTTAGAACTGTGCCCTTCAAACTAACAGATTAGTTAAGTCTCTCCAGGCTGTTAGAGTTGTATTAAGAAATTTGATCCATTAAATAGTACATTTAGGGAAGACATAGAATGTTGAAGTTTTTTACCTTATGGTCATTTTATTTAAATCTGTCTTCAGATATCTGTTATTGTAATGCTTTATTCTTTTGGAATAATGCATAATAAATATGGTGTCTAACTTGCTAATGAATGGGCAAAATTGCACTTAACTGTGACAGAGAAAATTGAGTCTGTTCACAAGATGTGCTGATGCTGCATTCCTGTGTTGCTGAGTATGCAGTAAATACCGGTAAGAGTTTCCGAACTGGAAATTCTACACAAACACCGAATGAGTTCAGAACTACAAGTCAAACAATTGGGAGAAAGCAAAGCTACCTGAATTCTCAGAGTTATGATGTAACGCTGACCTTTCAGCTTAGTCAGTTGTATGAAATAAAAAATATAACCTAGTCAGTCAGAAATGCCATTTGTAGCAAAGCAATGCACATTTAAAATGTTTAGTTTACTCTTTGTGTTGTAAATAAAAGAGAAGAACACAGAAAAAGGTCTGTGGTATCCACCCCGTATACTTGAAGATTTTGCTGGAAAAAGAGAGCAAAAAATCATCAATTGGTCATTAGAGAGTTGAGTCTAAAACAGAAGTGAGTCATGGCTAACAAAATGGAGTTTGTAAAGGCGGTGGAACTGGAAACGACAAAATCAGGCCCAGAAGTGGAAGTGATGTGTATAGGCACAGGCGGAGTTTACCTCAGGTGGTCTGCAGGAGAAAGAGAGAAAGGGTTAGTGCACACTGCCACCTCCTGGTCCGATGTGGGATTACCATCATTTGAACCATTTAGCTGCCTTCCATGCACACGTGTGTGACAATGTCAAGGAAACATGCATGTTATCTTTAATTGCTGGTTTTTTGTTTTTTTTTTGCAGACCAAGTAAGAAATCTACATTGACTTAGCGTTTCTCAGGATAGTCTGACCTGAAACCCTCGTTTATGCACTGAACTGGAAATGAGAAATGTCACAACTGGGAGCTCCGAATGGTCTGATAGCATGTAAACACAGCACAACTACATGTTTTCCTTAAGGTATGTGGTAACACTGATAGAAATATCAGATCAAAAATGTCATTCTAATTCTAATTTCAAGAAAACAACTAAAAATGAGCAGGTTTGTCCCCAATTGTTCATGAAATTAATATAAGTTTTCACTCACCATAAGGTTCCAAAATTTGACATAATAAACACTAAATCAGATACATGGATACTCATTCTTATTGAAATGTATTATATTTTTTAACTTTAATAGAAATGGTACTTTAAGTAAAGTTAAAAGTACAGTATTTTTAATGCCTTTTTAACCAAAGATTTAAAACATATAACCACTTATTCCAATGAAAAGATGTGGCTCAATAAACAGTTTTAATAAAAATGTCATTCTTATTCCAACAAAAATTATGATTAAATAAAAATAATTATAACGTTTGTCAGTTTTATAATTAATTGGTGTGTGATTTAATATTGACGAAGTAATGCCTTGGTTCTTATTCTTTGTTGACCAAAATTGAACAAATAAAATCTATTTAGCAGAACATTATGCTTAACACAAGAAGTTAACATCCACATGGTAAAATAATGAAAATCTCTTAGAATCTACATCTATTCAGGAAATAATGACCAACATTATCATAACACAGTACACATAAAGCTTTATAGATATTAAAATTTTCTCATTGATAAGAAGTATACTCTTGCAACCAAAAATATTTGTATTCATTGAAATATTGCCTTGCATATATCTGAAAAGTAAATCAAAAGTATTGGTTTATAGAGTCATTATTGTAACATGTAGGAGGTACAGTGAAATTCTTAAAAGCATTTAATCCAGAACATGTAACACTGCAAGAAAACACATAGCACTTTATAAATGTAACTACCAATGTAAATCTTGCAAAAAATTGATCTCTTCAAAGTAACTTTTAAAAATTGTACCATTATACTGTATAAGTCAAAATAGTAATATATAAACAGTTTTGAAAATCATTTACAGAGCCATATTTTAAACTTTCATGAGCTCTTTGCAGTTCTTTTCATAGCTAGTTGGCATTCGTGTCATGAATCCCAGTTTATATCTTTCTAGAATGTTTGTATTTTTATCCCTTAAGTTTTGACATGTCATTACTTATGGTTTTAATTTTTTTTTTTTTACATTGAGATGCTGTCACCATTTTGGAATTACTGTTTTGTTTACAGGAGATACCATTTTGTGTAGTTGGTTGTGGTCACAGCTATCTTGTTTAGTGTTGTTTGGTGATAACTGGTGTGGCAGTAGGGGGCAGTAGTGCACCCTTGAACCCTCAGGTACGACTCCTGACACCAGGTAATAGTACAGGACCTTTTATTATTTTCTTCAGTGCACCAAGCACCTTCCACACTCTTCATAAACCACAAATAAACACACTCTAATCAACACACAATAACCTCTCCTCCTCGCCCAGACACTTTGCTCCTCTCCCACCCAGCACAGCTCAGTGTCTGGACTGAGGCAGCGTCCTTTTATAGCCCCTGACCCGGAGGTGTTCCTGTCCCAGGAGTCCACAGTTCCCTACTCCTTCCGGGTCAGGGCAATCAGTCCATTACTTCAACCCGGGAGCACGCCATACCTTCCTGTCACATGACCGTGACGTACACCCGGGTCATAAGGCACAACGGAGCCCATAAGTCCCCCACAGCGACTCCTGGTGGCGCCCAAGGTATCCAGCAGGGCTGTGTATAAACACCACAGAGTCCATAAGGCCCTGCTGGACCTCGGAGCACGATCCCGCTGTCTGGAGAGCTCCTCCTGTCGGCCTGGGGGTGCGGACCGGCCTCGGAAGCCGGCAGTCTTCCACAGTTCCCCCTTAGTGACGACTTCTGGGCGGAGCGTCCGCCCCGAAAGGGACGTCCTCCTCCAGGAGGACGCATCATCCGGGCCCTGAATGCGTTGTCCCTGTCCTCGAGCGAACCTTGGAGGGACGGTGTACTTCCTGTCCCCCCGGGGACAATAGCGCCTCTCGTGGCCCGGTTGCCGGCAATTATAGCACCGACGAAGCCCTCCTGGTTGCTTCCCTCTGCGGGACCAAAAACACCTCGGGAACTCCGTCAGCGTCAACTCCGCCCCTTCACCTGCCAGGGAGGGCATTACGGCCGCTTGGCTGCCCTCAAGCCTTCTCTTCATTATGTCGGGAGACCCACCTTTCCTTTTGGGGATCTCCCGCTTGATTTGGGGCTTGCGCTCAGCCTGAGGCTCTCTATGGAAAGGAGAGAGCCTCTTTGCTGTCTGCATTCCCGTGGTCCTACGCTTATTAGGTTCCGCGTCATTAGTACCGACTCGCCCCGATGTACAGCACCAACCAGCTGCACCGGCACGAGCGGCGCTTCCCCCGGCACTCCTATCACCGGCGTTAACCCGCACTTAAGACCGGTCGGGTCCTCGGGAGCCGTACTGCTCCGGAAAGCCACGCCACGCGCATGCCCCGGGCCGTTTGCTCCCGTCGCCGACCATTCGGTCATCATGCCCCAGTCCCTTGTCGGGCACACAGTGCTTTGACACGCGCTACTCATACTCAGCGGTGCCCGATCGCACTGTGTCCCCTTACACTCTACGACACGGGAGGGACTCACCTGTACTCCCGCATCGATCATCTCCGGAGGTTCCCGGCCCAGCCGCTGCACGTAGTCCTGTAGGCGCTTTAACGGGCTGCAGCCGCCGCTCCCAAGTCCTCCACACGTTCCTTCAGCTGTTGTAAGTCCTGTAAGAAACGGTGCAGGGGCTCGAGGTATTTCTCGAGACCCCGTAAGTCCAAACAGTTATTTACTACGGCCGGCTGCATTTTCGCTTCCGCGTTGAGCTTACCTTCCGGCCGGGAACCAATGAGCACGTCGCCTCCAGGCACGTGTTCCGCTGGGTCGCGCAAAGGCTCCTGGGAGTTGGAGTCCTCAGAGGGACGGCTGGCTACTACAAGCCGGCTGCGATCTGCCTTCTCCTTTACCGCGGCAGACTCGTCAGCCACAACCCGTCCCTCTTTGTCGGCGGCTTTTCCTTTCGGCGGCGCTTCGCCCGCCTTCCCCTCCCCTTCGAGGAGGCTCGGACCCGTTAGGGGACGACCGCCTCGTCGGCGGACTCCGGGTTTCCTCCACCGTCCCGACACCCCCCGCGGGTGACCAGTCTGTTGTCCCCAACCGCGGCTGTCTCTAGCCGCCTTTCACCGCGACTTGCCTTCTGGGAGCCGCGGCCATTTTGCCAAGCACGAGGTAGTCAGTTGCGGCACCGCTGCAAGTTTCTCGGTGGGCGCCTGCAAAACATGATAAAAGACGGACGCCGGGCGGTTTACCTGCAGCCGCCTCCGCAATGGAATGCGGCACCCCGGACCGTCTAGGGAGTATGATGCGCCGGCAGTTGTCCGTGTCCCGGTCTTTCGCGGCCGGGCTTGTTTGGCCCGTATCAGCGCTCTGTCTTCCTCGCCCCGGTCAGGTAGGTCCAGGACTCCTCGTTGCCCGTCAGGCCCTGCAGCCAGCTGGGACTGACCTTCTTTTTCCGGTCTTTTCCCCATTACTCCGGATCGGACCAACGCTCACAGTTGTAGGTTCCTCTGTAGCGGGTGGTGTTTGCACCTCCGTAAAAAGATGTGGAACCCACCGAGGGTTGTCTGCCCACACAAAATTTATTTTAGCGCAGGTCCCCTGCCAACAGACGGCCAGAGAATCCTGCCGACTGCGCCAGTGTGGCAGTAGGGGCAGTAGTGCACCCTTGAACCCTCAGGTACGACTCCTGACACCAGGTAATAGTACAGGACCTTTTATTATTTTCTTCAGTGCACCAAGCACCTTCCACACTCTTCATAAACCACAAATAAACACACTCTAATCAACACACAATAACCTCTCCTCCTCGCCCAGACACTTTGCTCCTCTCCCACCCAGCACAGCTCAGTGTCTGGACTGAGGCAGCGTCCTTTTATAGCCCCTGACCCGGAGGTGTTCCTGTCCCAGGAGTCCACAGTTCCCTACTCCTTCCGGGTCAGGGCAATCAGTCCATTACTTCAACCCGGAGCACGCCATACCTTCCTGTCACATGACCGTGACGTACCCCCGGGTCATAAGGCACAACGGAGCCCATAAGTCCCCCCACAGCGACTCCTGGTGGCGCCAAGGTATCCAGCAGGGCTGTGTATAAACACCACAGAGTCCATAAGGCCCTGCTGGACCTCGGAGCACGATCCCGCTGTCTGGAGAGCTCCTCCTGTCGGCCTGGGGGTGCGGACCGGCCTCGGAAGCCGGCAGTCTTCCACACTGGTCATTAAACACATTGATCCATCTTTATTTTGGATACATTTTCCCTGTATAAGATGGTGGCACCCAGCATATGGTCTCCTAATTTTGACCTACAACAAACAAATCCCACTTTATTAACTTGCTCCTACCTATAATGGAAAAAATGAAGTTATAAATAGGACTTTTGGCTCATTCATTTTGACTTTGCTTCTGGTTTGCACATTGGCTTTGATGTTTTGTTTTGTATGACTCTGGTTTCAAGACACTTGCCTGCTTTTTAACTACATTTCTGCATTTCTCTTTAACACTTTAATCTACAATATCTTCTGGTTTTTCCTGTGTATGATAACACAAAAAGGTAAGCAGAACTGAACAACTACATAATAATACAAAATGTTTTCTTCCTTTTGGCCTACACATTTGATTTTATCAATTTATAATTATTGTTTATTTTTTTCATGCAGCTTTTGTTTTTTGGTCAGTTAATTGATGGATTTACCTCTCTGAGTTGCTGTCCTCATACATTTATTAGTACTATATATTTTTTGATTTGTGGTGTGAGATGTATATATGAGGATTTACTTCAGTGTTGTATATATATATATATATATATATATATATTGCAGCCCTTAGTAAGTTAGTAAGAAGGGTTAGAAAAAAATCACTGCTGAAGAATTGTCATCTTGCACTGAAAAAATGAAACATTTACAATAATTTCAAACAAAAGATTATCTGCAGAGCCAGAAATAATGCAAATGTATGTATCTAATCGAGAGATAAAGTTCTTACAAAAAGTGTCTTTTTGGAGTAGAAAGCATAAAACCTCCAGTGAGAGATACATGACAAAAACAAAGGAAAATAAACATTCAGGAAATGCACATATAATCTAAAAGAAAAGCAGAAGTATAAGAACAGAAGAAATTTGACAAACGAGAGGTGACCATTTAGTCCATCAAGCTTTTTCATTTGCTAATAGCTAAGCTTTCCCAATTTCTATTTTAGATTCTTCTTAAAGGTTGTCAAGTTATTTGCTTCAACCACATGTCTTGATAGTTTTTTTCCAGATTCCTACATAATAAAGTGGTTTTTGGCTTCCGTTTAAAATGCACTTCCCCTTAATTTTGACTAGTGTCCATGAGTATGTGATTCACCATTTAGTGGAAAGAATTCTGCTAAATCTACTTTGTCAGTGCCTTTGAGATGTTTGAAAACCTAGATTAGGTCTTCATTGCTTGAGACTAAGCAGGTTTAGTTCTCTGATTCTGTCAGGGTACATCATGTACTTAAGTCATGGGATGTAATTGGTTGCTCTCCTCTGTGCAGCTTCGAGTGCTGGTATGTCTTTCTTCTAGCATGGTGACCAGAATTGCACAAAATACTCCAGATTGGGTCTCACCAGTGCATTATGTAGTCGGAGAATAACGTCTCTTGATTTATATTCAGCAGCTTTTACATTGTAACCTAACACTTTATTTTCCTTTTAATCGCTTTTGCACATTGCTTAGATGAAGTACTTTTTGGAAGTTGATTCTTTTAGTACAGTCTCTCTGCTTTTGTATATGTAATTGATGTTCATTTTGTCCAAGTGTAGCACTTTGCACTTTTCCATTTTAAACTGCATTTACCAAGTGTTTACTCAGTTCTGAAGCTTATCCTAGTCTTTCTGAATTGTTTTTGCTGTTTCCTTAAAGTCGGCTATTGCTCCAATTTTAGTACTATCAGCAAATTTTAGAAGTTTGTTAACTATACTGAAATTTATGTCATTAATGTAAATCAGAAAAAGGTTACGGACCAAACTCATGACCCCACTCCACATAAAGCCTTCTACTCTCATCTGTACTCTTTGTCTCCTGCCAGTTCACCAACTTGAGAACCAATTTTGTAGTTTAGCTGTGATGCCTACAGCTTTTAGTTTTACAATTAATCTTTGGAATAGAACTGAGTAACAGGATTTTTGTAAAGCCTAAGTAAATTAGCTTGTATGCTTTGCTTTTGTCAACTATTTCAGCCTGTTCAGAAAATGTAAAAGAATGGTTCGACACAATCTACCTCTCATAAATCCATGCTGGCTGTCATTTAGTGTGTTATTTTCATATGGGCACTTATAGGTGCATATACAGTAGGTCTTGAGTTTATAACTGAGGGGGAAGTGATTGAGCAATTGATAATAATTGGGTCACAATTGGGAATAATGACAGAGGAATAAAGAATGGTGTACATCAATCTGTGGTGTTGTTTATATAATAACAGAGGATCAGCCATTGTTAAGGGAGCTCATAATGTAATCATGTTACAGCTTGGAGGATGGCTTCATTAGACTTGGGAAGTTTTTTTTTTTTACAAAGGACTTCAAGCTCTTATAGATTAACTGAAGACTAATGGTTTATTATACAGTATATACAGTATTATACACACATATGCACACTCAAAGGCACCTTGCAAAAGTAGAACTGGACAATATACCCTTTTGCACACAGAGCAGCCTGATTTATTCAAGGCATAAATTCAGCAAGATTCAAGAAATGTTTCTTATGGATTGTCATCCATGCTAACATATAGCTGGTACAGATTTTTGGCCAAACATTCATGCTTTAAACTCATGTTCTACTTCATCCCAGACATGACCTATTAGGATGAGATCTGGGGACTGTACAAGCCATTGGAAAATAGAGTGATTGGAAAAAACAAATAAATATATTAATGGAACCAGTTTGAAGTGATGTATTCTCTTGTTTTATGGCATACCATCCTGCTGGAAGAACCCATTAGAAAAAGGATACACTGTGGCTGCAAATATATGTTCATGGTCATCAACAGTGCCTAGGCACATTGTGCCATTCAAAAGGTGCAGAAATGGTAATAAGAGGCCAATAAAACATTCCCCACACCATTTACACTACCACCTCTAGCCTCTAATGTTGACACAAGGTTGGATGTATCCTTAGATATTCACTGTTGGAGACAAATTCTGATCCTACCATCTGCACAACACAGCAGAAATCAATAGTCTATGACAGTGTGGGTCGGCTCCTGTTTTGGAAGCCTCTTAAACCCAACACCATTGATAACGTAACCAGATAAGCTGGCCAACCAGGACACAACATGAAGCAAGGGGTAGGTGCATAAAGTGCAAAAGTGCTTTTATTAAAAACAAGTCAAAACAGTGTTCAGTGCAAGAGTGCAGTGCAAATCTGTAATAAATAATCCATGAAAAAGAACAGTGTCTATGTGGAGGTTTAAATCAGTGAAATAATCCATTAAAACAAGGTTAAATCATGGCAGGAAACTATCCTTCAAAACTTGAGCTCTGGTGCACTTCTTAATGTTGATGTTTGCTTAGCTTAACTGTACCAGGTCTTTGCAGCCAAGGAGGCGCCTAATCTGCAGTACAGCCAAAATTTCATGCTGATCCTAAGCTCAGGCCCATGTAGCCCTTTCTGCCTCACCGCAGGGTACCACACCAAGCCTCCGACTCCCACTGCCAGGCTTGTGTTCCTATTGGTCAAAATTTAACATCTTATTAAAGAAAGAAACATCCTCTAACAGGACAAATCAGTTATCAAGCAGGAGAAAAGCTGTTCATTGTGTCTTTTAATCACTCCTCTGCAAAATGCCTTAGAGGGAGCATTCATCAAAAACAGTCCGTTACAGCCTGGTCAGAAAGATCAGAGAAACAAAGAATAGAGGTTAATTTTATTAAGTGTTGAATTTACATACAGTGTCAATCAATGCATACATTGGTTTACCCCCAAATGATTTATATAAAATAAAAGTCTGTTATATTCTGCTTCTTCTTATACCTTTTGAGACGAGCTAACATCCTTGAAATTTCTATGCATATAACAACTGTCCATTCTCATTTATAGGACATCTGCCGATTTCTTAGTCATCTCTTAGGCATCCTTCGGTACATTTTGTATATTACATCAACCTTCTTCTGGTACATTATTTACTTGACCATCTCAGTATTTTTCAGTGTACATTTTGTTGTTCACTTGACTTTTATCTTGTTTCCTGGTGTGCCTGAACAGGTTTCTGACATTTATTAAGCCTTTATGCTATTTCTTTAAGGTGAATACTATGTTACCCTAAAATTATTCTTCCACACATGGCACCACCTGCAGGATACCTTTCTGAGCCTCTGAATCCCCTGCAGCTATGCTGCCTCTCTTCGGTGAGTCACTCCATCTGAGCAGTGTGCATTGGTCATGTCATCTTCTAGGTCTCTCTAGGTTTTTTACAAAAACTACAAGGGTGAACAACATACTGCTCCGCACACAGCCAAACTACCAATGTGTCTGTAAGTAGAGAAAGCAGCCTAGATGTAAGCAACTACAATATTATAATAGTTAAATAGCAAGAGGTCATTGACATCAACAGCAGTTATACTGTATATGATAAGTGTTGCTTTTTATACTGACCATATAATGTCCTTCTTGTGAGAAAGTTCTGGCTGTTTTGTTTGTGTGCTCTACACCCAAACAGCACACTGCAATATATAAGTCTCACTAAAATACACTTCCTTTCTACTTCACTTACTACATGAATAATATGTCACTATTCTTCCCAATACTTGTGTTATTAAAGATGTCAGTACAGGAAGCCTTATTTTTACAGATACTCTGTATACATGTTTTCATCATACATATGACCGCAGTCCTCAGGTCAGAATGTGGGCCTGCAAAGAAGAGTTCCATAACCCGTTTTACCTCGGTCTGTCAGAGGTTCTTTGTTATTTGTAATACTTTATTTGATATAGTTGTCCAAATTTGATATGGAGGTTGGGAGGATGGCCTGGGGTTTAGGTGATAAAAATATTTTTGTAATTTCCCAAATAGTTTTCATTCTTTTTATTCTAAAATTGGCTAAACATTAAAATGGTTTTTAATAGCATCCCTATTAGACAATGTGTGTTACATCCTTTTTTGATTTGTACCTAACACCATAACACTTTTTATAGATTATAATTTAAATATTTTTTTTACTGAATTCATAAGTACTAAACAAAAAAAAAAGACGAGTAATGATGTCATCAAGTGTATTTTGTAGAATGTAACTGCCAGCATTTAATGTTTTGTTTTAGATTTTTTGTCAAAATATTTTATTCTTCAAAAGTATAATAGTTTATACATTTAGTTTATCAAATGTTTTTTGTTCTCATTTTAAAATTTCTTATTTGTAGATGTCTATAGTGCTATGATATAATTGTACCACACTGTTTAACTTCAATGTAAATGTGTGTTTGGTAGCCAAAGAAACAGCTTGTTCTCAAATAGCTTAGCAGCACAGGGACTCGTGCTCCTTGGTTTGAATCCTGCGCCTTGTCGTTGTCTGTTTGGAGTTTGCATGTTTGACTTTTAATGGGTCTGGGTTTTTTTTTTCCCTTTCTCCTTTTCCTCCCACCCCCCAAAAGACCAATATATTAGGTTAATTGGCAATTCTAAGTTGGCCTAGTGTTGCTATGGGTGTTTGTTTAACTGCCCTGTGTTTCTGCCTTACATCTGATCCTGCTATGATTGACTCCGAATCAGATTATCTGAGTCTGAGAAAGTTCTGTTCTGTTTATTTCTAGGTAATTGACGCTTTATCCTCCATGAGATGATGATGCATATGAAGGGCACGGAGTAAACACAAACTTCATTTACTCAGCAAAACAGTAAGTGTTTAAACTTTATTGCTACTTGTTATATATATTACAATTTTACATGTGAACCATTCTCAGAACAAAAATGCTGCATACTATAAATGCATGTTAGAGAATTTTGTATCACTTTCCATGAAAATAACTTGAGATTTTTGTATGTGACATAGTATGGCTTTTATAGTGTATGCATTATTATAAGATTATTCTAGCATCTCATATCATAGTGCATTCACTCCTTTATTTGTTCTGTATTTTTAAAATAATGAATAATAAAGGTAGCTTTAAAAAGAAAAAACTTAAAATCAAAAACGTTATTTTTGCATCCTTTATTGCAATCCTAAAGAGACATTAGTGAAGCTGCTACCTTTATACGTCACTTAATTAACTGAATGAAACCTTCCTTATGTGCAGTTTAAGTTTCACTTCAGTTCAGGTTAAACCTCTGGAAAGCCCCACAGATGAACAAAAACAACATTCAGTCAAGAGGAGGAAATATCAAAATTTACTAAGAACTGAATATAGTCCAAAGCACACGGAATTCCATTGTACAGAAATTGTGAAAATAAAATCTGTAGAACTGGGCATCCTGTAAAACTTAGCATAGTTGGGTTAATCTTCATCAAGGGAACTGTTACAGATTTCCAGAGCAACAAAGCACTCAGTTATCAACAAATCTAATCTATGGGAGAGTGGTAAACTATGGTATTATATAAAAATTATTATATCCAGTCTTTACTATACAAGCAAAGTGGTGGCACAAACATGGCCTTGACAAGGCATAGTAAGTCACGGCCTGCAAGACAAAATGGACTGAGCAAAGCACACTAAACTACTAAAACAAAGCCTATTGCTGTCTAAAAGAAATCTGGAAATGGAAAGGAAAATAATTTTACAGCAGGACATTGACTATAAATATACAGCCAAAGCTGTAAGGTTGTTATACTGATGATGTAAATAAAACTGTGCAAAAATTTAAGCCATCAACCTTATAAAACCTATAGCTGTAATTTTGTGAATGTATTAAATATTGATAGTGTAAAGGTAAATGTTTAAGCAGTCTTATGTTTCCTGTGTATAATTATTACGTTATGCACTAATAAATTTCTTTTTGTGTAGATTCATTCAAGTTTATATCATAATACAGTACGATGAATTGTGGAGGTCCTAGTATAGATTATACTTGTTCTAATCACTATATTATTAGCATGTGGTGTAAATTCCTTAAGTGTTTACACTAAATAAGCCAACATAGTGACTAAAGTTGCGCTTAGACAGTGTTGTGTACATTCCAAGTAAAAAAATGTCTAGAATGACTAGAAATGCTGGTGGGTTTTTTGTTACTCGACATGCCTGGGCAAAATGTCTAATTTATATCATCCCTCCAGAGAATGACCTTACATTTCCCCTAAGGTCCTATAGGGACCTACAATTATGTTGAATGCTATACAAAAGGACATGCTTTACACCTTCCGAAGTTCTTATATGCGCTATGACAGGGGTAGGCAATGTCGGTCCTGGAGAGACACAGTGGCTGCAGGTTTTCGTTCCAACCCAACTGCTTAATTAGAAACCAATCCTTACCAGTCTCGCACCTCATTTAATGTTATGGCTTGTTAGTCTGCAATGTTAGGTTCTTATATCATAGATTTTTTCCTTTCCAAGGATATCCTCGTAATGATTTGAAGTCTAAAACAGAACATTTTCAGTCTGTCAAATTGTTCTGTTAAGTGTTTTATTAAACCAAATAGTGCATGATGAATCCACACAGGTGTGAATGGAAACAAGTTAGACAGAGAACTGCTGGCTCCTTTGTCATTTGCATCTTATTGCTTATAAGGAGCCATTAAAAACAGCAAATGCAGCTGTTTAAGACTGAAATAAGCAATTAAGTGCGGGGAACCTTAACAAGCAAGACCACTAAAATGAAGCATCAAAAAGTCACTTCAGCAATAAGTACTTCGTCAGCAATAGTTGACCTCTCATTAAGAAACAAGGTTGGTACGAAAACCTATAGCCACTGCAAACCTCTAGGACCGACATTGCCCAGCCCTGCGCTGTGACGTTGCATCCTCCATTCACATGCGGTTACCAGGCAGCAAGGAAGACTGTGACAATAGATTCAAGTTTTAATTGCTTATTGTGTCCAGTACATTTTAAGTACTTCTTATATTTGCCATCTTAAAGAGCTAAGTGAAAATGTATATACACAAAATCTAGAAATAAAAATCCACCCTTTCAGAATCTTTTTATTGTTTTCAGGCCATTGGGAGACAAAACTATCCTTGCAATACCAGATATAAAGGGTTAACCTTAAGTTAGTGATCTATCATAAGGTAATCTCACACCTACACCGATACTCACTCAAATTAGAACACTTTAGAGTTGTAAGTTAAACTCACATGCATATATGGTAGTACACCAGGGAACCCAGAGAAATTCTGTAAGTAAATGGGAACAATGTGCAAACTCCAAGCAGGCCAACTAGAAATTGTACCTGGGACTGTGAGCCAGGAGTGCTACTGAGTCACCACAGTCACGTGTTAATATATAAAATAAGTTTGTATGTTCATATAATCAGGCTTACATTAATGTGCCTGACATTCGTGTTTTGTAAACATTACCTAATTATCCTGATTCAGTTACTGTCATGTTGTTCTAAATAATTAATTTTCTTCCATTGCTGTAAAATACATCCTGCCAGACCATTGTTATTCTGAAAAAGTAACTTTCCTTTTCCCTGCTTTAAAATTTTTCATACATGTAAAAATATTACAAAAGGATTAATAGTATGTTGAACCACAATGACCAAGGCATGAAGAGTATTAAACATGAGATGATATGACAGGAATCATATTATTACATGTTACATATCATGTAGCTATGGTCATTCTCTGTTAATATTGAGTTTATGTATGTTACAAATGTCATGTGTGTAGTTTTTCATTAAAAGTAATTTTACCTTGAAAATATATTTGGTGTGGGCGGCACGGTGGTGCAGTGGTAGCGCTACTGCCTCGCAGTTAGGAGACCCGGGTTCGCTTCCCGGGTCCTCCATGCGTGGAGTTTGCATGTTCTCCCCGTGTCTGCGTGGGTTTCCTCCGGGCGCTCCGGTTTCCTCCCACAATCCAAAGACATGCAGGTTAGGTGGATTGGCGGTTATAAATTGGCCCTAGTCTGTGCTTGGTGTGTGGGTGTGTTTGTGTGTGTCCTGTGGTGGGTTGGCACCCTGCCCAGGATTGGTTCCTGCCTTGTGCCCTGTGTTGGCTGGGATTGGCTCCAGCAGACCCCCGTGACCCTGTATTCGGAATCAGCGGGTTAGAATATGGATGGATATATTTGGTGTTAGTGTTTACTGTATGTCAGGGGTTTTTTATCTACTCCATATTTTTTAGTACATGTATATAGAGGCAGGAATTTTTGTTTATTTAGGAATAGGTAACGCTCTCCTAAAAACTCCAATTGGAGTGTCATGTGAATGGTATTACATTCTTCAAATTCTCTAAAGGATTATACTTGCTTTGTATACATGTACAGACAAATATTTTCATATATGAACATCTGGGACCAAAAAGATCAGTTATAGTGTATTTGAAGAAGAAGTATGGTTTTCAAAATATGTGTCATGTCAGCCAGTTTAATTGAAATTGCCTAACTCTTTGGCTTATATTTATCACATACAATGTGAACTGCTATATATATACATCTTCAGACAGCTTTACATTTCATTTTATGACTTTTTAAAGTATTTTTTTAGGTAGAAATATATTAATTTATGTCTTCTTGCCTTAAGCTTAAAGTCAGAAGCCATGACACAGCATGTGGAAGAGGAGTTTGGACAAAGCCTGGAAAATGCAAAAGCCTGGATGCAAGCCGTCCAAGAGAGGTTGAGAGTTAATGACAATACACGTGGTCCAAAAGAACAGCTAGAAGCTAGGCTAAGACAAACAAAGGTAACACATTAACCGAAAGAATTCTGTTAGGTTATTCAATTTAGTATTTTATCTGTGTTGCTTCTTTTTTGTATTGCAGTCAGTGTATACTGTATTTTAGTCAGATGCATTTTATTATTGTAAGTCAAGTAAAATACATCATGACATAACTAATGATGAAACCTGATATTTCCTTTTTTGCATGAAATATTTTTTGTTATTTTGTGTCATCTCATCCTCTGGGTTATGTATCACATGAAAATATGAATTAGCTTAATTGACCACACAGCAATGGAAAAGAAGCAGCAATGTTAGAAAAGCAGGAACTGGCCTTTTGTTTGGGTATAAGAAGGGATGTATCGATAACTGTTTTTTTTCTCAGGGTTACATCTACCAGTTCCTGTACTATCAGTATTTTTTAACTATGATTTAAATGAGCACAGACTACTTAAATATATATATATATATTTTTTTTTTTAATGTTTTAACCTTTTGCGAATTACCTTAAGAAACAAATTACCTGAACGTCACATATACTATTTTGGAGTGTTTCAAATTAAACTATAGCTTGGTACTGTGTATATATATATAAACAGAACTTTGTACTGCACTTTATATTGCAATTACATTTCAAAGAAGTTTAGTCTGTACATGTGTATGAAATGAAGAAGAGCACTTGTAAGAAAATCTAAACAAAGTACACAGCAGCCTTAAGGATTTCAGCTTGTAATTATTATTGTTCAAAATAAGCCTATTATTAATAGCAAAGCATGTTGTACTCCCCTCCACTGGAATGAGATTAAAAGTGATGGGAGCAGATTTCATATCTTTATTACAAGAAGTTCACAGGTGGCGCAGCTCTGCTGCATCATAGTAAGGAGATCATGGTTTCGTGTCCCGGGTCCTCCCTGTGAGAAAAGTGCCATATAAATGTAATGAATAAAAATAATAATATGAATGCAATAGGGCTGCTCTGTCTTTTATTCAGATTGTGTTTAAAAATAGTTTTCATGTTCATAAACTCAGTAGAAAACCTTGCATACAAAAATTAAGCTCTCAGTTTTTCTACTAAGTGTGTCATTGATTTGTTTGCAGCTCTCTACTAGATTTCAACATATGCAGACATTGTTTTTTCAAGCCAAAATCCAAATTAACAGCACAGCAGTTGCAGTGGTTACAAAGTGGAATTATTATTGTGTACTTCTAGCATACTAGGTTCATCAACTGCAAAGTGCCTCATACTTATAATAATTAAAACAATCTGAAATATTAGCTGACAATGTAGTTCGTAGTTATCATTACCAAGTAAAATTTAAGACCACACAAACTTCAGTGGAGAGAAAAGCTTATATTTTTACACATAAAGTTCAGTAGCAGACTAAATGCTTTTGAACTAATTTGATGTTAGTATTGTCTGCATGGAAACAGCATATATGAAGAAGCAAATTTAAAAAACTAAAATAACTATTAATGTGTTATCTCTAAATAGCAAAGCAAGACACCAATGAACAAGCTAAAGTAAAATTTCTTGGGCTTATGCCACACACCATGCTGAAAAAGAGAAACTAGTCTTTTTGGAAAAAATAGTCCATTAAAAGGCAAACATCAGAACTTATTCACACCAAGCTACTTTAAAGACACAAATTAAAGTAATGCATACGTCATTGGGAGGTGAAACCAGCACAGACATATAGAGAAAGTGTGCCTCTTCAGCACAATACAGTAGTAACAAGGCCATGATTCAGACCTAAGCCCCTAGGACAGTGTATCAGCAGCACTAACCACTGTGCCACCATGCTGTTCATTAAAACATAAGTCTATTAATAATTAGGGAAATGCTAACGTCAAATGCTGTATATAGCATAGTTCTGTTTAAGTAATTATTAATGTTTCTTGTTGCCTAAGGTAACAGTCAATCTTTTTTAAACATTTGTAGGAAATCTATGAGTCTGAAACTGAGGGAATGATGAAGATGGAGATTGTGTACAAGGCAGGAAAAGAACTCCAGGAGAACGGCAATGAAGACAAACGGCATGAGACCATCTGCAAGCTGAAGAACATCAAAGAGCATTGGGAAGAAACAAGAACATACATAATTCACTGTCACAGGTGTGAGAAACTGCGTATGTAAAGTGGTACTACTACTCCTGTTTATATTGCTTAAAATGGAATGACATGAATTTGTATGATATTTATTCTTTATTAACTAAGGCATATCCTTGTAGATAAAGTTAAATAAAGATCATGCTGGTATTATAGAATAAATCCTACTAACCTCTATTTTCCTCTGGGCCTTGCAGTCGCATTGAGTGGGTGTGGCTTCACTGGAATGAGTATTTGAAAGCCTATGAAGAATTTAGCTTATGGCTAGCAAAGATGAATCTGGAGTTGGAGCCCAACCTGCAGCTCCAATTGGGCTTAAAAGAGAAATGCTGGCAGCTGGACCACCATCACGTTTTGCTGAAGGTTATCCATAATCACAATGATGTTCGTAACAGGCTGCTAGATGAAGCAGCTTGTCTCCACAGTATTACTGAAGACGCCAGTATGAACGATGAAGTGCAGAAGAAACTTGAGGCCAGTTATGAAGATATTAGGAGTAAAGCTCAGGTCTGGATCTCCCTGTTTATTCACAAAACTGTCATAAAGTTAAAAGAGATGCTTAGTTGCTTAGTTTTTTGTCAGAACTTTAAAGTCTTACATTTTTGTCCTTGATAGATATCACTGTAAAATAGGGTTAATCCTCGGCACCAAATGAGATCCACAATTTCTTATGTGTCAGTTCACATGATATTTTGATGTTTTGTTTTTTTTTTCCTGTCAGTCAATCAGTATGCAGCAACTTGTATGGCTTTTCACAGAGAGTACTTAAGCAAATTTAAAGAGCCAATAAATCAGATTATTTTTAAAACTCAGTTGTGCTAAATAATAAATACTGAATTTTGTTTCAGGAAAGAGTATTATTACTTCAAAAAATTGTAGAAGAACACAAAAGTTACCAGCAGAGAGTTGAAAAGTTCCAAAACTGGATATTGTCAAAAGCCGATGAAATGAACAAGTTCTTTGAAATGAAAGGCAGAATGGATGAGAAATTAATGAAACTGCAGGTATTGGAATGCACAGCAGAAACTGCTGATTAGGCCAAATGTAAGCAGTATCATGGCTCATGTAGTGTTTCATCTGATCTTTATTCTTTGCTGTATTTTAATTTTCAAAGCATGTACTTGGGAGTATCAACAATGAAGAGAAGACACTGCAGGATATTGAAAGAGTGGCGGCTGCCGTAAGAGAATACCTCTCCATTGGGAGCGGAGAGGATCAGCAAACGACTGGAGGAGTTGAGAATTTCCTGGGAAGAACTGCGACGCCTCTGCAAGATAGAGAAAGGAAGACTTGAGGCTGTCCTGCAGTCTGAATCAGAAAATACAAAAAAAGTTTCTAAGCTGAAGCTAGACATCGCAGCATTCAGAAAAAGAGTCCAGAAGTTAAACGATGGTTTAGAGGTTTCTGATCAGGAAAGAACACAAGAAGAAATGATCGTTTTGTTACAAAAAATACTGGTAGGTTTGCACTGATTTTTGTTTTTTATCCTATTGTAATTAATCAGAATGTCAATCTTCTTTTATAAAGTCAGACCATTACATGGCAGTTTACCAAGTGAACAAGTGTGTAATGCAAAGTAGTAGGTTAAAATGCAAGGTCATGTAACAGTATGAGCCGGTGGTATTGCAGAATCAGAATCTTTTTTTCTTGCTTATACTGTAGATGTGACAAAAGGGAACACTTAGCAAGCACCTTTCTTCTGATATCCTTTGTGATGTTAGACTAAGGTTCCATTTTAAGGCAATTTCACTTTTAACTATTTTTGTTTTCCTCAAAAATGCATTCATACATTTCACAAATCCTTTGAACTTGTTTGTCAAAGTAATGATTTGGGTGGTAAAGGTTTTCCTGGCATCATCAGCTTCAAGTGAGGAGTTATTCATGGATTACAGAAAATTCTAGATAGACACTGAGAAAATATAAAAATTCTGCACAGACATCAGGCATCAGATCCAGTTTCACAGCACCATTCACCTTGCCACATGTAAAATTAGAAATCACTGTTTGCAATGTGATCCTATCAGCAATGGTTTCTGCTATGCCTGTGATGTTACTGAGTGAAACGTTCTCGGTGTACATTTTTAGTTCCCGTAGAGAAGCAGGCAGGGTTTAATATGGATGAATAAATGGATAAAATATCAAGGACTTTTGATGAATTCAAGTGCTGGACTTCAAAATCTGAAGTGAGCAGTGTCTTTGTGTGCATGACAGGCAGTATGATCATAAATACAGGATTTCCTTCAGGAAAAGCTAATTCAAATATCTCTTCATTTTACTATTTTACTACTAGTGGGAATATACAGTAGATATGATATTGTATCTGACCCCTGATTTTTCACATGTTAAGTTATGTTACATAATGGAGTATGTGAGCAAGGTAGGTAATACAGTACAGTGAACAGTAAGAGTAAAATGTTTTATGCTTATATATGAGCTCTCCTTTTTGTTCATGTTTGAGTGATATGTAGTTAACTGAACTTGCAGAATTGAAAATCAAAGCTGTTAACAATTTAGAAACCCTGCATTATTTTCTAAAATCAGACAAGTAACCACAATATTTTGTAAACATAGATATCATTTTATGCTAAACCTGTTGAACATACACAAGTCATCACTCCAGTTATGTAGGGGGAAAACTGCCATATTCTGAGATGGTCAAGCGTGTAGCATTTGACACTGTATTTTCTACTGCATTTGACTGTCATATTAATGCTTTTGTATCTCTTTAAATGATTTTATATCAACTTGTTTTTTCCAGCAAATAAGGGGTAATATTGCAGATGAAGAATCTACTGCTGAAAGGCTTAAGGCTCAGCTGAAGGAAGTTTTCCAGTTTTCCCAGGATGTGCAGGTCCAATCTGACGTTCTAGCAGCAGTAAAAGAATATCAGAGGTTATTTACATTTCAATTAACATTTCACATATGTGAACATTTATTTATGAATTAGTTTATCTAGAGGTTCACTTCTCAGTGTGATCTTAATAAATAACAAGAACTGTTGAACTTTTACACAATGCTAGAGTGATTAAACAGAATAAGATAATATGTGTGGGATTAAAAACTTTTTTATTTAGAAATATAAATTGCAGTATGTGATTAAACTATTTTTATGATTACTATTCATTTCAGGACAGTGTATTCAATGTTATTTTTATAAAGACACTTGCAACTGATAGAGCTCGCTGTTAAAGTCAGAATATAGAATCAATGTTTCAAAGTGACCTTTGCAGTTAAAATAATGATATTGTAAATAAGCAATAAAAAACATAATTAGTAATATTTTCTAAAAATAAATCTTGCATAATCCTTTCATAATAATGTGTAACTCTTCATATTTCCTTTAATTACATTTTTTTTTATACATTTTCAAATGACTAGTTGATTCTTCTTGACAAATAAAGTAAGAATGACTCATTAATTGATTGAATGGTTCAGTTAAATCTAATGTTTAACTTTCTGAATTCAAAAAATGATTATGGTGTGCATTCTTATAATTCTGTTTCCTTTTCTTCTGTTCACTTTACTGACTTGTTGTGGCGGTTTGTGTTCATGCAGTGTGAAGCGCAGGGCATTTACACTCTATGCAGAAATGGAGACAAGTCTGTGGTGGCTTTTCCAGGTCCCACTTCGTGATTTTTTACACTGGAAATCTGCAGTACTGACAACACTGTCTGTCCCTGAAGATCAGACATCATTCATTGAACATCTAAATAAAGTTAAGGTACCAAGCAATATTCTTGTTTTGTTTTTTTTTTTAATTTTCATGAATTAGATAGAATAAACTGAATGAGTGTTAGTATCGTACATAATTGGTACAGTATCCTATAAAAAGCTTCCTGCCATAGTTTGCCAATATTTTACAAGGTGGTAGAGCTTGAGTAGTTCTATTTATTGACATGTTCAGAGTGTTGCAGGAAATTTATGTGTATCAAGCAGGATATGTATATTTTCAAGGTCAGAATTCAGACAATTATGTTTCAGTAATGAATATTTGGTGCATTTAATGAATATATGGATGTGCATTTGTGTATATTAAAAGATTGCATGGTGAAATATCACTTGATACTGTACACATCTTTATTGCTATTTTATGTGTTATTGCAGTTGGGGGGTGTGCTGTGTTTTGTGCTGATTTGATTCCTCACAGTTGAAGACTTCTGAGTTCAAATCTAGGCCCAGACCTGTCTGTGTGCTTTTTATGCTTACTTCCCGTGTTTATGTGTGTATTCATCAGGGCACTTCTATTTCCTCATACTTCCCAAATTTGTTCTTGTTTCTCTATATTAATCTTGTATGAGTTATTACGGGTGTCTGTATGTCTATGTGCATGCGTGTACCCTGTAGTGGACTGGCACCTTGTTCAGGGTTGATTCCAATCTCATGGACAGTGATGCCAGGACAGACTGTGGCTTTGGAAGTGGATGAATGGGTTATAAAATGGATGATTTGTACTATCAAATTCTACCTGTTCTAAATAATAATTTTGCAATGTATTATTCTGTTCTCTAGCAAATTAATGTTTTAAAGGCGTATACAGTAATCCCTCCTCGATCGCGGGTTGCGTTCCAGACCCCCCCGCGATAGGTGAAAATCCGCGAAGTAGAAACCATATGTTTCTATGGTTTTTTTTATATATTTTAAGCCCTTATAAACTCTCCCACACTGTTTATAAATATTCCCCGCAGAGTTATACAGCATAATCCCTTTGTATTCTCTTAGATATTAGGTAAGATTCATTGAAATTATGTATATAAACACACTGTTTATATACATCCATCCATCCATCCATTTTCTAACCCGCTGAATCAGTAAAACCTAAATATTATTTTAAAGATATTGAGTGTCTCCGATAGCACATATGTTACAGCCATTACGATAGACATGCCACCAGCAATAAATACGTACAATACAAGAAAAATAGTATACAGTAAATGTGTGTACAGTGACACTAAACGCACGTACATGTACTAAGCACTGTAAGTAGAAAATTAATTATGGTTACTCACCAACAATGACACGATGACTTGTCCGATAACAATGAGTTTTATTTTACTGCACAACAAAGGAGAGAATTACAGCCCTTAAAGAAGCCACTTCAGGCGATTGTGTAGCACTGCCGTTGTTCTTCTTCAATGCAAATCCCTAAAGCAGATTCCATCCGGACTACTGCCTTATTACATCCACTTACAACTCGTTTTGCACCCTGGTTAACAGGACACTGCGGCCGTAGATCTTATATTCCTTTCCTACTTTTTAAATAAAAAGAATTGTAGCCTTCAACAAATCCAAAACGTTTACCTTTTCTGCAATCATTAACATCTTCCTTTGGCACTTGGGCACGGCCCCTGAAGCAGTAGCAGATCGTTTTGGAGCCATAATGAAGGGCTTGACTATGCACAAAGATAAACACAAAAGAGCACAACTCTTTACACAGCGAAACACGTTGATGCTGAATGAGCGAGACGAGACTTCCTGGTTAACACTGCATTCAGCAGGCAGGAACTTAACTGCGTGCTCTGATTGGTTAGCTTCTCAGTCATCCGCCAATAGCGTACCTTGTATGAAATCAACTGGGCAAACCAACTGAGGAAGCATGTACAAGGAAGTAAAAAGACACAATGTCCGCAGAACCTGCGAAGCAGCGAAGAATCCGCGTTATATATTTAGTTATGCTTTCATAAAAAATCCGCGATAGAGCGAAACCGCGAAAGTCAAAGCGCGATATAGCGAGGGATTACTATAGTGCAAGTCTGTCTCAGCATGGCTAAATTATTGCTGTTGTAAATGAAAGTGTGTAAGGATGGTATGGTGTATCAGGTAATATGGTCAATACTAGATTAAAAAAAGAAATGACTGTAGCGGTAATAAATCATTGTCAGAAAGTAATGTAGAGAAAACTAAACTGTGTTCTCTGTAATTGTTTACAATAGCAGTCTGTTAAACCTGATGCTAATCACTTTGACACATGTTCTGTTCTGTAGTTTTTGGTGCAACAGAGCTGTCATCTTAAGGACAGGCTTGGGTTCCTTTCTGAGAAACAGGATTTGCTCCGCAGCATCTTTGATAAGAATGACGTTGAAAGCCTGAGGTTACACACTGACAGGACCTTAAGAGAGAGGGAAGAACTTCATGCTCGCCTCCTCCAGTGCAAAGACCATCTGGAGGTAAACATATTTCTAGATGGAAAAAATGTTATCAGATTTAGTTATTTTTTAGTTTTGTTTTATCATATTTTCTGTAATGCTTCTCTGTGTGTCTCTGTTTCCATGTTAATAGTTTACTCTTTTATAGTTTTTAGAACTTTACATTTTGTTCCTTTGTTTTTAATGTTGTTTGCTGACATGTAAAATGTTTGCTCTTTCTACTCAGATCTGATTGCATTCTGCACAGTATTTTGAATTATGTTTTATGTCAAACTAATGGATATCCTCTTATTTTGTTACTTTAAACCTGTGTTTTGCTCAGCATAGATATGAATTATCTGCAGCTTAATTGTGCCTGTGATTGTATACCATTTTGCGAAGGTTTGTCTGATTATAAGCAAGCAACAGAAAGTTTTGCTATGTTTCAGAAAATGTGAAAATTATATTTTTCCCTTTTGCAATGCACTAGACTTCAGCATCAAAATCACAGGATTTCAAATTAATGTTCAAATCAATCCAGAAGAGCTTGTCTACTTTCAAGGACCGAATTGCATCTGAAGGGAATCTGCAACCAGATATACTGAGCAAAAAGGCTCAGAAAGAGCGGCTTCAGGTAATTTTATTTTTAAATTGTCAGGTGTTTAATGTGTACTTCGGAATCAAACATTAATTTGTGTTGGTTTTATTATTAATAATAATAATAATTCTTTACATTTATATAGTTCATTTCTCACTACTCAAAGCACACACCACAAAGGGAGGACTCAGTGCGGGAACCCGTGATCTCCTTACTGCGAGGCAGCAGCGCTGCCACTGTGCCACCTGTGTGGAGTTTTGATTTATGAGTAATAATTAAAGAGTCTATGTACCAACCTCAGAAAGAAAAAAAATTACACTGCAGAGAACAGACTAAAATTTGAATGATTTAATGGCCTTAATTTAGTGTTTATCTGTTTTCAAACCTTTTTTAAACCCAAAGCCAAGCATACCCTAGCACAGTAGTTATTGGTTTCAGGGACCCTGAAAAAACTCTGCTGCTTATTTACTGTATTCACATTTTTGCTAATTATCCCTTGTTGCAGTTAAGGACTACTACTCACTAGTAAAGAAAGACAAATGCATATTTTGCATATACAGTAATTGTAACTGTACTGTATTTGTTAATTTGTTCAGTGTTTTAGGCTTGTTAAGGTTATTGCACTATATAATTAGAACTGTAATTGTTTGTTAGTGGCAGGGTGGCACAGTGATTAGCACTGCTGCATTACATATCCTGGACCCTGGATTCAAAATCTAGCCCTGTTGCTTTCTGTGTGTGGTTTGCACATTCCACCTATGTGAGTTTCTCTCTGAGTATTCTCTTTGTACTCTTCCTTGCATTTTAGGTTAATTAGAGGTATAAATTTCATCCAGCCTGTCATCCAACTGCAGTCCAAGGTATTTATAGGTCTTGACCCACTCCACATCAGCCCCTTCAATGGATACAGGTCTCAGTGGTGGTCTAGACCTATGGTAGTCCACTACCTTCTCATTGGTTTTGGAAACGTTCAAGAGAAGTTGGCTTGACTGACACCATCCCACAAAGTTATTTACCAGACCTCTGTAATAATATAGATTATAGTTTTAATATGGATTTTTTTTATTCTTCCTTAACAATCAACCTGCTAGATTTTCTTTTTACAGTGGTAATTCAAATACTCAAGTCAATTGCTAAGCTCATGCTTGGCTGACAAATATGACATAAATGTACATAAGAATTAGCAACAAACAAACAAACAAATTAGACCAGATTGTCTGTTGTTAACATGCAATGGCTATGGTTAATTTGGTGACTGAGGCAGTGTGTTAACCAAAATGTATTGTATGTTTTCGGTTAAAGCATCATTGGAAACATTATTGCTTTTCTAAGTAAATTATGGTTGGCTCATTTAATGGTTACAGTAATTTAGATGTACAAAAATAAAAACAGAAATTCTTCTTTTACTAGGTGATCTACAAAGACTTAATAGACTTTGAGCCAAATATTCTCAAGATGGAAAGTTTTGTATCAGAATATCCATCCTACAAATGTCAGTTTGCTCAACTTTTAGCCGAATGGAAGACTCTCAATAATATCCTACAGGTAAAACTTTTGTTTTTCTGATTTTGCTGTCACACTGTTTAATAAAAAGTAAACCATAACAGATATAGTTCACTAATTTGTTTGATTAATTGATCTTTTGGAGTCCCAAATGCTCTTCAGATCATTGGAGTTGGTACTGAAGAACGATGCTTTATAGAAGGGTGTCTGATTTGATGTTGCTTGGATTGAAAGGATTTACATGCTAGATATAATATCACTAGCTGTTCAAACATACGGTATAATGCTTAACAACAATTTACTGTCTTAATCCAGTATGTATACATTTTCTAATAACAAATAAAAGAACAAAATATTTACATGAAAGTTATTATAATGGATGTAATTAGAAGACAGTTATGTGTTTAAGAAGCTGTGCTTTAAATAGAATAGTGGGACATAATGTCTGTCTACTTAAATTAAAATATTTAGAGTATGTCGACTATTAATGGATCTGGTTCCAAATATCACCACAGAATATAAGGACCTTAGCCACTACAGTTTTTAAGCTAGCTGTTTTTCTAAGTCATGAGATGCTATAAATGTTAGGTGCTTAGACAAGGTACTCGGCATTATTGGTGCCTCATGACATAAAGTAAGATTGCTGGGAGTTCATTTTGCAGTAGACTTCTCTTTGTAAATACCCACTGAATAAAAGTAGTATCAAATTTTTTGACACCTCCTTTTGCAGAAGTCTCTACAGGAATGTGAGAAATCAGTCAATGACCATGAACATTTCCGTGAGAGGTTGTTGAGCCTTCAGCAGTGGATGATGATAATACAGCAGAAACTAGAGCCCTATAAAAGTGTAAATGGTGACAGGAGTGCTGAAAATCGTGAGGCTGAATTAGAGGTCAGTTGTTTATTGATTGTCTTCTTCATATCATGTTTAAGTTAGATGTAATGGAACGCTCACTGTAGACCAGTGCTTCAACTCTTGCTATAAAATAGATTTGAATTAAACAATGCTTTTCAATGTCTTTTCCCTTTCACTTCATGTGAGTCATGTGACTCTCTCTTTAATTCATGTTTTATTTAAAAATGTGAGCTTGTTGCATCATTTTTTAAAAAGAAATAAGAAATCTAGTGAAATTTGAATTTCTAGCAAGTGCCATTTTAAATTGCTTTTTTAGAGTATTAAAATATATATCTAAAAAAAACCAAAAATAATGAGTTAAATAATACACAAATGTTTGATTTTAGGGTACATTTTAATTAATCTCTGTATCCCACTGACCATTTCACATAAAGTTAACAACACTTTGCAAATGCTTCTTTACACTGCTTTATGTTAATTGATGTTTCTTTGATATTTCTTAGGCTTAATAACATTTCCCTTGGGATGTACTAATTTTGCATTAGGATTTTGAATTATCTCAATAAATCTCACTTTTTTGGATTCTATTGTCTTAATGCAATGATTACCAGGGTGCATAGTCAAAATGTCACACTACGGGTCATTGACGCAAGTGCCTTCCAGTTGCCCAAGACTGTAGACACCCTGAGAGGATTTTTTGCAAGTGCTTTAATTAGAATTCCCGGTTACAAACTTCAGTTTAGATTTTTGACTTTGACTTTTTTGGTTTGTTTTGACTAACATGTACAACTCAAAGATGACGGAATTTCCGGTTATGTTGATTTCCAGCTGGAAGAGGTGGGTCCACGTGGGTGGATACCTACTACACGTAGTACAGAGTCATTCAAGTTGTGCAAGTTATTACACAAAGTAAAACCCATAAAGATTATGGAAGACTCTGCAAATTCTCCACAGACTGTGACATGTCCAAAATCAGTACCACTTATTCTGGAACTGTGGGGCATCAGTAGAAATCACTACACAACTGTATTGCCCAATTTGAACACAGAAGCGTGCACTTTCTGGTTTCTTGCAACTTTCTGGTGTGTTTCAACACATCATAATAGCATATACAGTACTTACATTAGCAGATATTCACCTACAGAATCTTTGGTTATCTCATGGCCTTTTTAATACCTTTCCAGATACAGTGGTAACTCTGGTCATGACCATAATTCATTCCAAAACTCTGGACACAACCCTATTTGGTTGCGACCCAAACGTAATTTTCCCCATAAGATTGTATGTAAATACAATTAATCTGTTCCAGACTGTATGAACTGTATGTAAATATATTTTTTAAGCACAAAAATAGTTAATTATACCATAGAATGCACAGTGTAATAGTAAACTAAATGTAAAAACATTGAATAACACTGAGAAAACCTTGAACAACAGAGAAAACTAACATTGTAAGAGTTCGCGCTAGACCCTTACAAACCACTCGCTGTAAACACTTTTTTATGAGTTTTAAGCACAGGGGAAAAAAAATTAAAAGCCACTTCTCTTGCAAAACTTTTCAAACCATCCTCTACTGGCTTTAAATTCCTCACCTTCGCCACTCGAAGAAGAATTTTATTTCAGCAAATCGCCATGTATCTTACTGGCTTTCTCACATATGATCGGCTTGCTTACGCTATCCCCTGCAATTTGCTTCTCGTTCAACCACACTAGCAACAGTTTTTACACCTCTTCCAGCACTTGAAGCCTCTGCTTGGTTAACACTGTAACTCCCTTTGCAACATCAGCTGCTTTGTTAGGCCCTGTATATTCAAACAAAAAAACATGGGAAACGGAGAATGGGAAATCATTGGTGCGTACAAACACGTATAGGGAAACTGGCCACCAGTGTATTTGTTCGCCACCAGAACGCATGGTCGTGAACAGATGCAAAATTTTGGCAAACATTTTGATCATAGTGTTTGTAAATGTTTGTGACCAGAGGTTCAACAGTATCTGCATAAATTAACGTTATCATCAGTCCAACACACTTATCAATTCATGTTGTATAAAAAGCAAGTAGTACTCAAAATAAAATAAAGTCAAAGTACAATGAGTGTTTCAAAATTGTGGGTAGAATAGTAAAACAATTGCAGATTTGTAACTTGAATAATGACACCAGCAGCTGTCAGTGAAACACCATGGCTTCATCAAGGCAGTCTTTTGTGACTACAGGTTCCACATGCAGAGCACAATCCAACTTTTCAAAAGACATTTTTACACTTGGTTCTGATAGCCTTTTGAAAAAACATTATGCAAAGCAAACACAGTAGTGCTGATGGAAACAACACCAAAGACAGGAAACATTAAATATAATCTTTACGTACAGAGTAGAGCTGATTACTCCTTTGCTAAGATAGTGCTAGGATATTGTGAAATGTCATTGACCCCCGAAAAGGCTCTGGAAAGAACCCTGACATTAATCTTTTATGTATTTTAAATTTCATCTTAGGAGTGGAGTCAGTAAAGACTTTGTTGGCACAGAGGTTGTTACTGTGTTGGATTATAGCCAGTTATTTTTACTTAGTTATAGTGCCCACTGCCCAGGCAGACTAGCTTCTCAGCCTATTGAATCTTAATAGAACAGAAAACATATTTTGTTATGTTGTATAGTTTTTATGTTTGTTTACTTATTTTTGTGATTTTAAGTGTAAGAGACATTACTGCTAAATTAATTAGGATTCTGACATTTAAATTTGTGCAATTGCCAATACAGTGTGTTTAGTGTTTTGTCTTTATTCTATACAGAAAATGCTGTCTGAATTTCCTGAAAAGGAGATGTACCTTCATGAGACTGATGTGCTGGGACTATCGGTGCTGGAAAATACATCTACTGAAGGACAAGTACACATACAAAGAGACCTGAAGGAACTGAAACAATCATGGGCTTCTCTACAAGCATTGATCTTGCATATCAATAGGCAGGTTTTTTTTTTTTTTTATCACAATAAATTGTTGTGAAGATTTGTATAAGTATTTTTTTTTTTGACTAGGACAGAAATGTCAGCTTTAAATATGAGGGTTGATCAAAGTATTGCAAGTCAGATCTGTTAAGGGAAACAGTAATACAACTAAGCAGCTTTTATTTTTTGTCATAAATCTCATGAATATTAGTACACTTGTCACAATGTTCATAAAGCTCTTTTGTGCCACTCTAATAAAACATTTTGTCCTAATTGCACAACCAGTCTATACAGTAGTTTCTGTAGTTAACTTACCATTTTTATTATTGGTAGAGAATATTCCACACAGGTAGCTATTCATTGTAGGGGAAAAAAGGGCAATCAAAAGGGCCTAGTCTTTAGAGTTAGGTAGGGAAGGTTTGGGATCTCTTCAAGTGCATGGATTTGTAGAGCAGCTTTTGTAATCCTTACAGTTTGACATTATCATAAAACAGAACTGGAATGGTCAACAGTTTTCTTTGCCATTTTTGCAAATGTTAAAACAGACGAGTATAAAGTTGATCCAGTTATATATTCCTTTAAGGCATGTAATCAGCATGAACTAAATCATCAGCATCTTAAGTTGGTTAAGATGCTTTTGCTGGCATGAGCTTGGACTTTAAATTTCTTTCATTGTGAATACCTGTTGATAATTACGAACTTATTCTTACTTTTCTCCTACTCTGAGTGTGTTTGTTCGCTTTTATCTTTGGAATATTGGATGTGGTGATGCTTCATTTCAGAAATTAGACCTTGCTTATGTTTAAATGTTCATGAAGAACTGATTCACCTGTCACATAACCAATTCTTATAGTGCCTATCTTACACAGTGTCACTCTTTGTTTCTGCACTGTGGTTCACTCAATGTGGCCATCACTTCCTTCTGTCATCAGTGTCAAAGCTCACTCAGTATTTGGTCATTCTTGAGAGATGCAGCGCTATTACAGACCTTTGCACCTTAGCTCTTCACAGAAGCTTATAAAGAGGTCAGGTTTAGGGGAGAATGAACCTCCAAAGTTAGTGTTATATTGTGCTAGAACTGAATACTTGATTTTACAGTTTTTGGAATTCATATTCACTTCTGAAACGAGAAACATGCACTAGAAAGAACAGATGCTAAAAACTTGTTACATATTTAAAGACCTAATCATTGGCAGTATTAGAGAATGCCTTTTTCAAGGTTCAGACCCAAAACTTCTTGATCACTCCTTTATATACTGCATATATTTATGTAAAGATTTGCTTTACCCAAAACATTTTTTGTGGCTTTGTATAATTTCTTCTAGCGTACATGGACTTACCAGAGACTCGAGCTTTCCCTACACACAATCAAGATTTATAAATAATAGTCACTGTGATCACAGCCTTTTCAATGTGTACTTTTAGGAGTGATATTGCCATGTCAGTGGTTGATTGTGTAAGATGATTTCCCGTAGCTAAATGCACAAGAAGTGGGAATTGAATATTGATTAAAGGAATTTGTACTGATTCATCATACTGTAAAACTACAGGCAGCTCCCATTATACTAACAAGCTACAGCACTCAACATAGTGTCTAGTTACGTTAAAGCAAAGCTCACAAAAGTAAATGCATACATTCAGGTGAACTTAGTGAATAGTGTTGGAATGAATCAAGTTGTTCAGATGCCAAAAGTAATGTTCTTCTTTTAAAGTGGCAGCTGTAAAAATGTTTTCTTCTCAGTGTTCCACCATTAAAAATAGTTAACAACACATAAAGGACCTACTGTGATGCCACATTTATGAAATAATGTAGTACGCTGTTTCTTTAATACTTACTCTTATAAAATAAATCAATACCGTGTTAGCCATAGATTGATACAGGAGAAAGTAGGGTGAAATGACACCTTTTATTGGCTAACTAAATACATTACAAATTGCACCTTGCCTGATGAGGGGGCCTTAGCTGCCTCGAAATCCTACCTTTCTCCAAAATAAATCAAAGCATTTACTGATGTCTTCATGGCAGTCAGTCTTCTGAAAGTACCCTAATATATGAACTATGGGAAGTGAGTGCTAGGAGTCTTCCCAGTGTGCATAGTATACTGTATAAATCACAGATAAAAGATTTTTATAGTCTTTTGTGAATCATTTGGACAACTCCAAATCTGTCTTAAAAAAAAAAACAAAAAAAACAGTTTTTCTGACATATTTCTAGGAGTTAGATGGTGTACACTTGAATTTTTTTTTGTTTTTTTTTTTGGAGGATACTTGTGTTCTTACTTCCTTTTGCATTCTAGCAGGAGCCTGTTTTTATTTTTATTTTCTAGTGACATTTGGGGAACTCTTTGAAAATTATTAAAGGTCTGCATGACACATTTAGAAAGATACTGGTAACTATACTTTAACAAAATTAAAATTGTCTTTGTAACTCTAGCTTGTGCTTTATAATTATTATCTTACAGCTTAATTACCAAACTCAGAGTTGAAGAAAAAATTCGGAATAAAGGAAAAGTAGACCTACCACATCTACCGCAGCAAAGCCTGCAGATCCCCAGGCAAGTCAGTGATGTTGCTTCCCTGGGCAGTGATTTCAAAAACAATTGGAGCAATGAAGATATTTGCAGTGAACAAATTTCACTTGAAGGAATGCCAGGAGTAGAGACTGGAGTCAGCAGTTCGACGAGTAATACCTCAAATGGAGTTAGAGACCAAACTGTGCCAGATGTAGTTGATGGGCCCTTTTTGGATAAACAGGTAGTTGTTCGTTGAAATCTAATGAATGTCTAATGTTTGCTTGTATGATTCTTATTTGTATTCACCTTTCATAAAATATTTTACAGATAATTGTATACAGTCAGTATACAAGATATCATAAGGGTTACCTTTATACTGTTACACTTCATTCGGCCGCAAGTCATTTTTCTACTAAAGCTATAATTATTTTTCAGCGCTACTTTTTTATTTAAGAGGAGGTTTTTAAAGAATATCTTTTGTGGCATAAACTTAACTGAAAATGCTGTTGCATATTCTGTTAGAAATTAGTGTCAACTAAATCCCACACCTAACATTTACTTTTATTGACAAGCAGGCTGTCCTTTTTTCCAATTTTCTTTATTATTACAAAACAAGTTTCATGTTACATCACAAGTAGCAGATGAGTGATATTTGAAAATGCTGCCCTGTTTATTCAGTGCAGATGTCCTAATACTGAACCACCTGTTGGATAATAATAATAATAATATATTTTATTTATACAAGGCGTCTTTCTGAGAACTCAAGGACACCGAACAAACAATAAATAAATAATAAGAACTCCAAGCTATCATGCTAACATGTTGCTAGTGTAAAGATCAGATCAAAGACTACACACACAGTTTAATGCAAAGGTTGTAGAAATGTTTGCAGTAAATTTGCTCTTTGATTTGTATTCCAATTTCAACAGATAACCTAGAATATTGACCTCTGTGTGTGTTACTTTGTAATGTGTTTTATTTACTTTTGCAATTTTCTTTTATTCATTTAATTAATTCACCCTGAATTTAATTCATTTAAAACCCTGAACTGGATTTAGTGAACTTTAAGAATGTTGTGTTTGTTTCCCATGTGTTCACTTGGCTTTTGTGTGTATTTCTGTTATTTTTTATTAGAACTTCACATCATTTTTCATAATTCTAGTCTCCTTGGCAATTTTCAGGTAGGGAAACACACCAGGGGAGGGGGTGTGTTGGCATCTAATTTCTGCAAAATATGTATAACAATTATTGCACTTCTATTAACAAAATTAACCATAATTTACCTTTTTAAAAAATTAAACACACTCTATTTGTTTTATTTTTTAAAATGACAGTCTGAATGTGCCATATCTTATTAGGCTTAATACAAGATTATAATAAGCTTGAAAGTATTAATTGAGGATAAAAGCAATAGGTACAGGGTCAGTTTAATGTAGCTTATTTTGATTGTTCCTACAATCTTCTTTCACTATGTGGTCCAACTAAACATTCAGTAATGCTTTATTTTTGTGTCTTAGTTTGATTTTTTTTAAGTATTTTATTGTGATAAATATATTAAAAGTATTTGTTATTTATTTTATTGTGATTATTGTTCATTATTACCAACAACATTTATTAGTTCTAATGAAAAAAGAAATAATTTCAATTTTTATGTATAGGCTGAATATCACAATCAGATTCTTGGCATTTTTACATTTTTGTTATTCTAATTAATCCTATATGAGCAGTATTTGATCACTATTTAAATGTGTTTCTTTTTTGATTGACAGAGACGCTTGCCAAGAATGAGCAATTCTGAGAATTATTTAAAGCTTAGAGAGCAGTTTGAACAATGGTTGAATGAAAGGATGCATAAATTAAACAAGATATTAATGCGAACTAATCTTCTGACTGATAGAGAGTTGAAAAGCAAACAGCAGGTTATTAAGGTAGGCTTTCATTTTAATGTTGTAAGTTTTTTTGCATGATTGTGTGAAATATACAACTGCCTTTTACTATATGTAAAATACTTGTGTACAAACAAGTTTGATAGATGTAGTCATTTTAATCTGTTGCACTAATAGAAGAATCATGTCTTTCTTGGTAGTTCAGTAGCCTGTAAGCCTGGTTAAGTTAAATTAGGATACATGTTTAGGTGAAGGCAAGAAAGAAACACAACTACACAAGGAGATTTGTTTGACTCCAGAGGATATGTTGAAACAAAGTTTAGCCTGAACAGTGACTTCTCAATTTAGGTTTGGGCCTGTTGCTGTTCTTGTCCTGAAGTCACAGAAGTATTGTAATTCAAATAATAACAGATACAAAATGTTAATCATGCTTGTTGACAGTTCAGAACTGTTTTGCCTTGAACTCAAGATACCCACATCATTTCTGACACATGGCCTTGTATTTTAAACTTATTTACTTTCAAAATGTTTTTGTCAGGCAGAGCACAGAAAACTACTCAGAGGCGGAAGCAATTTTATGACTACTGAAGATTACTTTTTTTTCCTTAAGCCTAGGCAAGTTAAACTGTTATGTTGGATTTATTTAAGTTATAATCTACATTGCTCAAGATGAAACCACTTAAAGATGATTTAGTTACAGTATATTGTGCTATTCCCTATTCTACCGAATATTGCTGCAGTAATAAATTATTTATTTTGATTAAAATAGAGAAGGAGCCCACACTTTCATTTGTAAGATTATTTAACCCCAGGGATAAAATACAGAAAAGGCAGCATTAGAAATACAAATTCTTACAGTTACTGTTTAAAAAGAAAAAGTGAAGAGTAATGTATTTCAGAAGCAAAACCAGCACATTGAAAATGTCATCAATGTTTGCTGTTAAGTGACACCATATCTGTTGTGGAAAACAGCCCGGACACGGACAGGTAGACATCGTAGGTTTCAACCCACACACGTTTATTTACAATAATATTTACAAAGGTGCACACACAACCCAGTGCCGTAGCGCCAATCACTCTCAGTCCAGGCCCTCAACACAATGCCTTTCTCTTCTCCTGACCTCCACCACTCCTCTCCTCTCCTCTGAGCTCCGTCCTCTTCCACCCGACTCCAGCCAACGAAATGGAGGGAGGCGGACCCTTTTATCCCTACTCGGACGTGCTCCAGGTGCCTCCCGATAATCTTCCACCGGCTCTCCCAAGTGTGGGAGAAGTACTGGCTGCGCACTTGGAAGCACTCCGGGTGTCCCTGGTCTTCTTCCCCTCAGCACTTCCGGGTGTGGTGGAAGTGCTCAGGGCCAGGGCTCCTTAGGCATTAGGGCGCCCCCTGGCGGTGACCACAGGCGCCTATAGGGTTGAGCTTCTATGCTCTATTCCCATGGTCCCCAAAGCCACCAGGGCGGTCACCCCCTCGTGGTCTGGAGGAAGCACAATCCCTCCTCCAGTCCTTCCGGGCATCCCGGCTGGGTGCCACCCCCAGCCGCTTGCCACACTATATAATGCAATATTGTCAAATATTCTTAATCCATTTTGGTCACAAGGAAAGAAGCAACCCTGTACAGGGCACTTCTCCATCTCAAATTCAACTCACACACAACCCACACGGGGCAGATTTAGAACCAAACAAGCACATCTCTGGTGATGTGGAAGGAAAACTGGGGTACCCGAAGAAGAGCTTAAAAGACACAGGGAGAACATGAGTAATCCACAGTAGGATTCAAACCCAGGAAACTGGACTTATTATTAATTATTTTTGTTTTACGTTTGGGAAGCTCAAACGTCTGACACTTTTATATGTAACTTTCTTTATAATTAATAATTCTGTATGTGTTTTATGAGATATTTTAAAAGGTTTCTTTTAACCAGACATGTAGAATTGTGAGAAACAGTTATTATCTTTATATTTGAATGACAACGGATTTGGTTGGATACATTAAGAAATACTAAATCCAAAGTATTCGAAACTTCACTACCACTGTGGTACCACCTCTTCTCACTCTGGCTGTAATTGTACAGAAACTGCAATCAGAAGTTCCTGAGGGACAGAATCTCTTCCAGTCTCTATTAAATGCTAAAGGACCAGAGATTGGTGAAGATGCACATTTCGAGGGTTTGCGATACAAGTGGATGCTTTATAAATCAAAACTTAAAAATCCAGCTAATCTTGAATCTGCTACACTAACCCAAGTAAGTTGTCCTCATTTGCACTTTCCTCTTTGTTACGTAATCTCTTACTTACTTTACAAACACAATGATATTTACTATTGTTTTTTATTATTATTATTTTTTATGACTTCCTAGATAATACAGATTTTAACTTCCAAGATTGGGTTATGTGCATAGTGTGCTTGTGTTCTTTTATCCTGATTTCAATCTTAATTTGGAATTGTGTTGTAAAATTGCACCTGATTTTGCTTTTGTGCGGATCCTTTGAAATACCATTAAAATTTGGCTACAGTCAATTATCAGTTCCCTGATGTTTAACCCTGAAAAGCTGCATTCCTTTGGCAGTGGTTATCAAACTCAGTTAAAAAGATAGCAAGACACAAATTCTAGAATCTGTGTTCATGATAAAAAAAAAAAACAAGTACGTCTATCTAAATAAACATTGAGTTTAATTACAAAAAGAAGAAAACACTAAATATGAAATTTTTTGGAAGCTGACTTTGCAGTTGTATCTGTCTCCAAGTCTGAGTTTGAGAGACCTTGGTGCAAATTACCCAAGATTTCCCCAAAAGGAAAATTATTGCTGATAATATGACAAAAAAGAGCAGTCCATTGTGCAGAACCTGAAACAAATAAAAATGTACATCAAAAAGAGTACAGAGTAAAACAAATATGGCTCAGCTGTGTTCTGAATGAGAGCAAAAGAATTTTTAAAAATGCCTATGTTAAATGGATGGGACGAAACCAACAGTTACAGAGCATCATTTTTGTGAATGTTTATCTCGAGTCTTGGCATATCTGTATTCTTCCCTTAAACTAGAATTTACAATAGTGGTAAAGTTAATATCTACCACAAGGGGTTGCACTTTCACTTAACATAGGCATATTTTATGTAACTAATTTTGAATAATGTTACTCATCATCTCTTAAAATTGCATATCATTCTTAAAACACCATTGCAAACATGCAAAAAACGCATATGCAAAACTAGGCAAAAACACTTTGGATGGGCGTTTTGCTTTTATTTAGAAAAAAATCTGCCAATATGGTAAGCACAATTTACATGACAAGGTTTCTTAAAGTAAGCTAAATAATTATGAATACAAATTTTTTGTTAAGTCAATAATTCTTTCAATAATGAAAAGAAGATTAAATGAGATAATTTTCACTTGCTTAGATTTCATATTTTTCAGTGTAATTTTTATTGTCTTTACTTTTGACTTCATTTACAGGTGGAGAATCGCATTGACACAGGAAAGGTAACTTTTTATCTGGATTTTTTACACCTTTATTGTACAAAAGGTTTTTTAAGTACAGATCCCTTTCACCCAAGCTTAGTTTATTCCTATTCCTATTTATAGAAAAAAATGAAAAATAATAGTATAAAATAGAGATGCACACATTTAAAATGTATTTGAATATGTACACACATGAAAATAACATTATTTCAAATAAACTCCAGATTTAGTATTTATATTGTTTTTTTAAATTTTAATGTGATTTTTTGGGTGCTTCAGTATGCCCATGGAGAAATGCGAGTAAAGCATACTCTCTTCCAGAATGCTGTATATCCTGTATGCAGTAACTTGTTTAGTACTCTGTATCTGGATTTACTTGGGTTGACAAGATGTCACGTACCCTCACTATTGCTTTCTACTAAAGATGATGTCTTCCTTTTTTAGTATTTTTGGTAAGGTTTAAGAATGGAACACCTTTCCCTCACCTCCCTCTTGTTGAAACAAAGAAAAATATGATACCTCTGGTGATTTTGTTATTTTCTATTTTTAATATATAAAGATGAAAAAAGTGGATGATATGATTTAACTCTGTGTGTGTGTGTGTTAGTAGGAGAGTCCTTCCTCAGATTAGCTCTTCAGTCGATTCTTATTAACTTTCATGCCTGATAGTATAACAAATCGTTTTGCTATGCTTGGGACACTTCTAAAATGCATATTTGAATAATATAGTCAGCTAGAGTAGATGCAAAACAAATAATTTCCATCAGTGAGATAGAAGAGAGTACAATTTAAGCCTTCCGCCTGTTTATTCAAATTTAGGGATTATACTATAGGTCTGAATGTTGCTTGCTGCCTTGTGCCCATTAATATCATAATGAACTATATCATTAGAATATTTTTTCAACAGAATTGTAAAACTCATTTTAAAAATATGCCTATTGTGAACCCCACAAACTATTTAATCTGTGATATGGCTATTTGTACATGATTTACATTTACAAATCACAATCATCCTTTAAGTGTGCATACGTGAATGCACCATGTACATAACATGGTTGCCACCTTGAAACAACCATTCATGGTGCATGCTAATCAATCTCATATGTATGCGACCGTGATACTATAGACCTTCACTAGCTTCATTTTGTATCAAGCAGTATGAGAGAGAAGGTCTTGTCTACAAATTAGAGGCATGTGAATAACCTTAGGTGGTCTAAGTGGGATTGTCACCAACAAGTGCAAATGTAGTAAATACCAACATGTTATTGCTGCTGTGAATGAAGTGTACTGCATCAGCTGCACAGTACCGGAAATAAAAAAATAAAATAAAGTCCAATCTTGGGCAATGAAGCCGATCCCTGACCATTGACAGAGTGTGTGTGCACTGGAAAGAGGAAAATACAGTACATATCTACTCTCTCTAATTTTGATCTGCAAATGGTATCTGTAATTGGGGATGCCTTATTATGAAGCATTATGCCACAGCAGTCCTGACGTTGGTCTGTTTCATCTGGGTATCAGAGATAGCTTATACGTTAAAGGAACGAAAGTACTTATGGTTAACAAAAGCTGTGTAATTTTTGCTTGGTGCCCTTATTGCAATATGTAATATTACCTTTGAAAAACCAAGCATTGGTGCAAGTTGTGTTTTTATGTAGACCTTTAAACCCACACCATTGAGAAACTGAATGTAGTGCCTTGTCTATCATTGTATGGCTTCCAGCACAGCAGGCATAATGGAGCTGAAGCCTGGTTGAGATATTCTTGACCAGTTTGCCAGTTCCTTCTCAAAGTAGCCTGTTGCTAATACTGTACCTGCATTTGAACATGTATAACCTGATTTCAGAGAGTCTGTGTTTCTAATGCTGGGGTAAAATCAGCACATAGAGAATGTCTCTTGAACCCCTATATAAGCTCATAATTCAGTCATCGTCATGGGCAAAAAATGTCCCTAAAAGCTTGTTCTCTTCATTTATGACCATTTGCATACTCTCCAAAAAGCACCAGATAGGTCATGTTGTGTCAAACCAATAGGCTATGAGTAGACTGTAGAGCATGCGATATATAAGGTTCATTACTTGTACCAGTTCAAGCGATTAATGCCAATTCGACATATCTATCCATCCATCCATTTTCCAACCCGCTGAATCCGAACACAGGGTCACGGGGTCTGCTGGAGCCAATCCCAGCCAACACAGGGCACAAGGCAGGAACCAATCCTGGGCAGGGTGCCAACCCAAAGCAGTCCACATATCTAGATTTCATTAAAACATTTATGTGTGTCTTGCTTTTTACTATTTCTATGGGATACATTTTTGCGTTATAATCTTTTCTTCTTAATGGAATTAACTTTATAAAACCACCAGCAAAACAATGCTATTTCTAATTAAACTGCAAAAATTTCAATTATAGAATAAAGAATGTTTCTAGTTAGCCATCAGGTAAAAGGCCTTTGCCTAGACGTTAATGCATAGAGCTTTCTGTTATTGTTCTGTAGTTGGCGAAAGTTACAGCCACAGCAAAACTCAAAGTCATTAAGTAAAAGGCAGTTTTCCTAATCTCCAAATCGGATTATCTGGGTTTTAAAAAAGATTGTGAAGTACAAAAAATGTAATTAAAAATTATATTTATTACTTAATGCACTGTATTAATTTCAACCTGCCAGATCTGGATGGGGCAAGTGATTTCAAAGTGCGTGACTATTATGGACACATTCAGTGATCAGAAAGCACTTATTAAAAGTGTCATCTCTTAATCTGCAATATTATATCAGGAGTACAGCTTACCTTGCAGAAGATTCTTTCTCAGGATTTTATAATGGTTCCCTGGCCAGTAGTAACCACCACTGAGACCCATACTTCACTTGCTCCAACTCCACTTGCTCTACACCCTACCTTCAAAAAATGTTGTATGTAAAGTAAAAATAAGTAGAAATATTGTGCAGTAAAAAATCATATTCTTACTAACAAGGTGTTAGATTGTACTTTTTTCTATGGTAATTCAAATTCAGTGCAAAATCTTTAGGATATAGGAAGAAACTGAGTTAAAATTTGTGTGAAATTATAAATTATTCCTGAATCACTGTACATTATTTCTGATGGTTTGACACTTTGAGTGTAGTGCAGATAAAGCAGGTAAATTATGAATTGAAATGCTTTAGAGTATAGGATGGCAAAGTTCAGTTGTTGGCTAAATTGACTTACATTAGTTTGAAAATATTTTTCAGAAGCGCTCTGGATTCTGCCCCTTCCTGTATCGTGTCTGCTGTGCAGCGTTGCCTTTGCAGCTCTTGCTCCTCTCCCTCTTGCTCCTGGCATTCCTGCTACCACTAGTTGATGAAGGATCAAGTTGTTCGCTGGCTAACAACTTTGCCCGTTCCTTCAACCTGATGCTGAGATATGATGGTCCTCCTCCTACCTAACTCCTGACAGCCACAATGTGTATGTTTGGGTAGCCTGTGGTCACTGACATTCCACACCCTTTCACATTTCAAAAGGTAGTGGGATTTCTGATTTCAGCTGTTGTAATCCATCTCACATGTTCTCTTAAGACTGATTGCTGGAAAGATCACAAGATTAATCTTCAAGACCATCTAAAATTTACTTGCCTCAACCTCCTGTATATAAAGACTATATTGACAGTTCACACCAGTGTGTAACTGCTGGATAATAAGAAGAAATTGGGGCCTGAGATCTCTGACCGTTTTATGTCTCTGTCACCCTCTCTTTCCTTCCCCTAGACGTTAATACTGTATAATTATGTGCGGTTTTAAAGGAATGTGTGATAATAGGCTATATGCACACTCTCTTATGGATTCCACATCAGCCAGCTGCTGTACTTCTGGCACTGCTATCAAAACAGAGTAGCTATGGCGTTTTTCACCAGATCACTTCAAGATGTGCCCAAACTTATGGTCAACAAAGCAAGTCGTATTTTTCAAACATTGTGCCAAACGTCAGGTGCTAAAAAGGAGAAGGGCGTCATACTATATGTTTCATGCTACATCCAGCAATATTAAGGTAAGATCTGGACATATTACAAATTTGTATCTGCTGTGAACTGACATGGGACAAATATTTGATTACATTAGCCTTCTTTAAAAAGCAGAATTTCAAGAATTAGTCCTTAAACTTTTTCAGGGGCAGGTGAATATTTATGTAAGCTTAATACTGCAATGGCACTGGACAAGTTATATCAGCCAGGGATGAGGCATTACACTTTCAATAGCAGGAGCGCCTATAAAAATGGCAACTCTGCACAGTCGCACGCTCTTTTTCCAACTAGTGCAGCCAAAGGGAATCAGTCCTTTTAAAGATGGTGAGCCACCTCAAAATGCCGTATAAAAAGCAGAGAATCCATCCATTGTGGCACTCGGCATAACATGAGTCTGCTGGACATCTTAACCTTGTTAAAAAGTGATTTGTGTCTGTCTGAGCCAGCAAAATGGTGAATGCCAGACTGCTTCTTCATTGTACGGGTCTCAATTTGTTTCCTCGGTTGGAGGATCTCCTCTCTGAGAGACATGTTTACATCAAGCTCTAGGTCAATGGCTGCTGGCTCCAGAGCCAAAGTGTAGTCATGGTCCTTGAGGATTTTATCATCCTCCTCCTCCTATCTGTACTCTGAAACTTAAGCTGCTTTTTCACAGACATTCTCACCACTAAACAAAAATCACAACAGCAATATGGACAGTGGGAGTGACTGAGCTGAAGTACATCACCACTACTGTGTGCATATAGCCTATTGTCAGTGAATACAGTAGATTTTTGATGAATCCTTGTAAAGTGTTTTGTTTCCAGATTTTCTTTGATTCAACTGATAAGAAAGAAGAGAAAGCCCTATATCCCCATAGATAATTCCCTTGTTTAGGTTACAGTCATTCCCTTTACACTTCCAGTCTTTTGGCCTATTTTATTCCAAAATTGCTAGAATATGAACTATACCACGAGCGCTAGATTTTCTAAACTGTGCATTACTTTTCCATACACCCTAAACCCACAACAATTAATTGTCAAGACTCCTACAGAGTTAATGAAGGTGATCACATTACAAAGCAAAATGTAAGGAATGGTCTTTTTTCCTTTTTTGGCTATTTGACTCCGAGTGCTGCACAATGCATTTTGATGTGATGGGTCCAGCATATAAGACATGTTTTAAGCGTCTTATAAGCCTATAACTTTTTCTTTGAATTTTTCACAGCAAATCAGCCTTTGTTGCGGTTATTATTTGTCCTGTTGTACTTTTTGCATGTTTCAGTGTAAACGCCTCTTTCCGTGCACTAAATGCATCATACCATATGTTGTGTTGATTGCACAATCAGTAGGCTCTTAAACAACAAGCATTAACCTTTTCAGATGTATCATAAAACAAGGAATCAGTTAATAATATTACTGAGTGTTTCCAGAAGTTAATTTACAGTATCCATATAAAGATTCATTGCTTGTTACATTATTGTTGACTGAGGACACACTGGTCATTAATCAAGTGGGCATTTTCAACTTTTGCTAAATCCACCTTTTTAAAATAAATAATCATCTGATTCCCATTAAGTACAATTGCACTGATATATAACAAAAAAGATAACTGTAAAGGTCTAGGAGTATTCCATCCCTAGTAAGCTGTACAGTACAACATGGGAAGGAAACCACTTGTCTGCATCATTCATTTGTGGAATAAATCTTTGTTAAATTATCATGCTCGACAAAAGCTTAAAGCAATAATAACCTTATGTTGTGTTTCATTTAAGTCAAAAATAATCATTATGATGGACTAAAGCTAAAATTAGCATAATATTAAAAAAAACCATGACCGAATTGTTTAGGTTCTATCAGACTATTTTTTGGTTAAGTCCTATATATAATATAAATTGTTTCGTCCTTCTCAGTCATACTATGCAAAAATGCTAAATGTAATATTGTATTTAACTTTGCTGTGGTATGAATTTGTATTATGTAAAGATGAAATATAATGAAGAAACAGTTATAAAATATTTACATGGTTAAATGAAAATAGTAACAGTTCATATAATCTCAAAAAAATGCACGTAAATGCAACTATGAAAAATGATCCGCACAAGTTAGTTTGAGGAAACTTGCTTATTTTTATACTTGTATTGCTTCAGGAGATATGCTAACATATATATTTGTAATTGCTTAAATGATGTTATGAAGAACATATAATAAAGTTATATTTTTTTTATAGAAAAGATAGGAGCATTTTCAAGTATTCATACTGTTTTGTGAAATCAGGCTTTTGCTATGAATATCATTAGTGGTGTCATTTTATTTGGACTAAAGATGTTGGAAGTTGGGTCATTGTGCACAACTCATAGTTTGTGTTTCTGTTTTCACTATGTGTATCAATTTATACAAAATACCAAAGCTTTTTCTTTTGTTTCTATAAATGATTTTTTTTTTAGTTTTGTATGTTTAGAAAGTCCAAGAATGATCAGTAAATATTTTTTCTCATGATAAATGTTGAATTTTATAGAAATGGGTTAATAAAGAAATCTGTAAAAAAAAAAAAAAAAGAAGAAGTAAAGTTTTGAAGACGAAAAATTACTATATGGCCCTTCACTTGTGTAAGTTAATAATGTAGAAAGAGAGATACTGTAGAAATCTTTACCATATATACAGTATATACTCAGTACTGTACAAGGGGCAGCATAAACTCATCCCAACACTCCTTATAGTTCACAAAGTTGGCAGCTACTCCATACTTTTTTCTTTTGTTCATATATTTTGGAGAGTTACTCCTTGTCCCAGTGCTCATGTTTCTTCCATAGTCTTTCATCGACTAATGCCCTTTTGCTGACATGCCTATACCTCATGTGGCTGGCCCAGCTGAATATGTCAGCACCTTTGTCAGAGGGCTCTTCATAAATGGCATTTGAACAGATTATTATTCACCTCTGTCAAATATAAAAAGAAAAAATAGTTTTTTTTCCACATTGATGAATAAAAATAAATATACTAATGCAGTGTCTCCGCTTTTGAAGCTTCATCATATGCATATAAACAATCAAGCATTCTTAACCTTCAGTCTTACTCTCACATAGAAATAGATATGGATGATTAAATAATTCAACTATTCAAGGGTTTTATCCATTCAGTACAGTGTCTGTTATGACAAAACTGACTGCATTATCTGAAAGTTTTTTGTTCTGGGGTATTGTACTTTATAACTTAAGTGCTTCAGGAGATGGGACTACTGAGTCAATAAAGAAGGAATTTGGTTTCTAATATAATTGTATGTAATAAAATGAATAATACTTTTAGAACAATTTAGAACCAGCATGAGAAATACAACTAACATCTACAACATTTGAATTGGCGTTTGTAAAATTTTGCTGAAAGTAATTTAAGGCCTCTAAATTATATTGAGAGTATTGATGTTCCCTCCCATAATGACTTGTTCACAATTGCTCACTCATTGTATTGTTTTACCTTACATACTGTAAGAGAAAATATTGCTTTCCTAAATATTTGGTGAATCTGCTTTAAGTCTTTTGTAGGTTTGGTCTCTAGCAGTAAATCCTGAGCATGTTTGGTGGCATAGATACTGATTATACATTAAGCTATACTGGTTTGACTTGGTGCATTGAGACAAGAAAATGATCGCAATGCTAATAATGTGTGCTTGAAATAATCATTTCTAAGTTACTTATGCAATTTGCCATTGCAGCTGATTCTGTGGTCCATACACTGATTGTGTTTGTACAATAATAGCATGTTATTTGTTTAACATGTGACGTTTTCTGAACCAATAGCTAAATATATTAATCAAATGTGGTAAAGTCGATTGACAGAAGAATATTAGGCAGCTATAATTCCAGGTAAACGAATCACCAGCCATATTTTCTTGTAAAGCATGTTACTGGTATTTTATTTCTTCTCTCTATACATTAATCATGTTAAAATGACTTTGTGTCATGATTTTTTTTTTTGCTGTAAATTGCAGTATAACTTTGTCAACCTGTTAATATCCAGGAGTGATTATTGTATTTAACGTCAAATGAGTTATATTACATTAGAAAAAACTTATGAAATGTTGCACTGCCAGAAAGGAGACTTGAATAGTGTTGTATAAATAACTCAGTGTTCTTTTAACCTATTTACTGTATTTCTTTCATTTTGCAAACATTATGCCAGTTAAGAAGGTTTTAGCAAAAGGTCTGCATTTCAGATGTATTTGCTCTGTTTTAATACAAGAACGATCAGGTATTGTCAGGTTAAGAGCTAACCAGATCTTTACTGTTTTAGAAGGTTTCCTTGGCAAATGTAACTCCTCTTTTGCTGAAATTACACTATTGTGATTTATTGTGATTTATGTTTATGTTTTTCTTATTTAAATTAACGTTTCCTCCTCTTTTACAAATGTACTTGTTTTGATATAATGTAACATAACTCTCATTATTATTATTATTATTTGCGGTCTGCCTACTGATTTTCTGAATATGTTTTAGACATAATACAATGTTTCACTGTGTATTTCAATGCTTTATTTTATTAATCCTTTATAAAATGCAAGTGCTTGTAAAATATACAAAATATGGAACTGTTTATATGTTGTCAATAATCCATTAAAGTTTTAGACATTAATACACTTAGAGCATACAATCATGTTAGCCTCTGCTAAATAATATTCATACATGGATGATTGAAAGGAGTCACAGATTATTAAATTGCTCATTTTAGAACCTTTTATTTATGGAGGCCATATTACTAACTACTAATAAAAGAGTAAGTGTTGTTTGTGGTTGTGCCACACATTCATAACATACAATATGTAATATTAGACTCAAATAAACATGTATTTGTAAGTTTATTCTCCAGACTTCTGTACAGAGAACAAAGAAAAATTTCCCAAAAGCAAGGAAAATGCAGAAGCACCTTTGATTATGATATTACAGCTACTTACCTTTCTCAAAACTCCATGGTTACATGTGACGCATATTTCAAAGTAATGAACCTCCAGTTTTATTCTGTGGCCTCACCGCTCCATATTCATAAGGTTTACAGGTGAGACAGGTTTTACGTTATTCTTGATATTAGCTCATGACAATCTGTGGCACCCATTGCTGCATAGAATGTATTGCTGGCAGTGCATACAACCAAATAAATTCAAATTGCATGTTTAATATTCCCTGTGGTGTGTCCATGCAAAAGGTATGTCCATTATCCAAATGGTGTAGCATACAATATGTTATATTTTGGAAATATTTAATTTGTATTATTTTAAACAAATTCTGTTATATGGTATGTTAAGTGTCTTAGAGTATATTAAATGTCTGCTTGTGTTGTTTGCTTATTTCTTGTTGACAATATTAGTTTTTTAAGCAAAGCTTTGGTTTGTAGTTCAATTCTCTTGACAACAAAATAATAAACTATACTGACAAAAATAAACCTGAGACTTCTCTGGAGAAGAATACTGTAGTGACTAAAATCTGTTCTAAATGATCAGCAACTCCATCTGTCAGATACATATTGTGTTATAAATGAGCAAGGAGGCATAGCTCTACACATCAGAAGAACAGTAGGAGATAACTAAAATGATCTTGGATGTGTGTATATAATTAAAATGTATTTGTATTATTATTATTATTAGAACATAAGTGAAGACATTAGCAAAACATGAAATGGATCTAAAGACAAATTAAAGCTCCCAGATGCAGTGCTTTCACCTGCGAGTTTTCAAACTGTTCTAGTTGCCTGTCGGTGCCTTTTCTGAACACAGTTAAGGTCTGAATTATTAGTCCCCTGTCCAAAATTGAACAAAACCATCCATTTTTCTAAGGAAAATGATTAGTATTTAAAGTGTTCCAAAAGAACAAATAGATCATTTCCAATGAAAATATTTTACTGATGCACTTAATTGAAACAAGGAAAACTCCAAAATAGTAGCATTGCTAAACTGATTAGTCCTCTGACAGTTAATATTCAATAGTGCGTCCCTCTGACTCACAACTGATAGCATCCTCTTACTGTAGTTTCTCACATGGTTTGCACAAGTCTCCTGAGGGATCTTAGACTATTCCTCTATGGCAAGTTGCTCCAGCCCATACAAATTAGAAGGTTTTTGAGCTTGTGCCTTAACCTTGTGCCTTTGCCAACGATTTTCAATAGGATCTGGTCTTTGAGGTGGCCACTCCAAGACTTTGATTTTGGTGTTCCTCAAAAAATTCTGGACCAACTGTGATATGTGCTTTGGGTCATTACTTTGATGAAAGTCCCATCGTCAACCCCAAGCCAGACTGGCAGTAGATTGTCATTATATTCATTAAAATGTCAATGTAATCCTTGTTCTTTATGCCATGTCCCTGAATAAGGTGTCCTGTACCTGAAGTAGCCAAACAGTCCCACAGCATTATGCTCCCACCACCATTTGTAACTGTGGGAAAAGTGTTTTTAGCGTTGAAGGCCTCTCCCTTCCTTCACCAAACCAAAGCAGTACTCACAACAGAAGAGGCCAGTTCAGTGACAAAGGCCTTTGCAGTGATTCAGGGCTTCTTGTTGGCATCTCTGGTTATTTTCCTCTCCAAAGTCTTTGAAGTCTTGCACTTGCAACCACGTCCAGGTTTGTTTCTGACAAAATGGGTCACTTTGTATTTTGCAGCTGTTCTGGACGGTGAAATGCATGGACCCGGCCGGATACCCACCCCCTTAAGATGAGCATCAACTCTCTGTTCTCTGAGTCTGTAGTCATTTCTGTGGTTCTTGGCATGATCAAATGACTTTGTAAGCGTGATGCCTCTCATTCTTCCATTGAAGTCCCACCTGCCCTGCTCATTTCAGTCCATTTATTAGAGTGTGAAGCTAATTGAGTGAGCCAGTCAAGTCATATGGGGTTCAGATGTGGTTGGACACCAGAAAATGTAACTTTACTACAATGCTTCCTGACATATTCACGAGCCTAATAATTTTGACCACCTCATTTTTCAATAAAGTTAGCAATATAGAAGTCTTTTATTTATTTATTTTTTTTAATAAAAATGTACCAGTTAGAGGCTTTTACATTGATGCATGGTTTAGTTTGTAAAGTTTGAAAGATGATGTTAAAATTGGACATAAATGTTGGAAAACTTCATAGGGAGCTAATAATTATGACCTTACGTGTATTTGCTGGCCTTTTCTTTTTCTAGTTAAAGATTGAAAGAAATGTGTAATTGAGACTGAGAATGTGAATGCAATAGTCTGTTGAAGCCCCCTTTGTAACATCCTCATATCAAATAGACCTTCACTGTGGAGCTGTTCGTTAGTTCATTTAATTTAGTTCAAATGCACTTTGTCTGCAGTGGCAAGGAAAAGTAAAGTAATCGGATTGTGACAGAATTACTGTTAAAGTGCACTCTCTAAAGAATAGCAACATTTCTCAACAGTTTCTTCTTGTAAATTGATGTTTATATTCCCTTTGGCTTACTAGGATTTTTTGCACTTTGGAAATATGGCAGTCATTTTTTTATTCAGATTTCCTAGTCGCTGCACTGAACTACGTAATTGAGAGAATGCTAAATTAGCAAATAAGTTGGCTGACAGCAGGAAGAATAAGTAACATTTTGAGTTGTACTGCAGTTTGAAGTGTTTTGTTCAAATACGCAGGCTATGCTTAATGAACACTACTTTGCCTAATATTAGCTGTTATCTTCTTATGTAAAGGAATGTCAGAAGGAACCTGGTCACAAGAGAAGCACAAGCCATGTGTATAATGCAACGTGGGTTAGAAGGAGATAAAATAACACATACTTGAAACTGGAAAACAATTCTACTTGTGGTTGTTTGATGGCCTTGGAGTGCTAAGTTACGCCATTACCAAAAGGAATGTTGGACAGGAATCCTCCAGGGAAGTGGGAGACAGTCGGATAATCGGTAGAATTCCTGTAGTCCAGTAGGTGGCAGTGTAGGTATGTTAACTGGGAAAGGAGGAGTCCTGCTGCCCAAAACAGGTTTGACATGCCCACTGTGCCCTGAGTCAGAAACTGATTCTGTTATAATTCTTGAGAGTCTCAATGCATGGAAGCCCAATTAGTTCCAAAAAATACCCACTAGAGGGGGAAAAAACATCAAAAAACCCTGGCTAGTAACACAGAGGGCCATGTAGAATCTTTATCAAATAAAACAATGTATTCTTAACAGTAATGCCCTGGAATAGCTTGACGCTCCGTGGAGTGCAAAAAGGAGTTGCCAGCACAGCCAATCCAGGGGGGGACCAAGTCCCAATACAAGTAATTCAATGGCATATCCAAAGAATAGAGAAAAAAGGTCAAAAAGGACAAAAATACTCAGGATGAAACACCAACTCCCTAGGACTGTGGGTTGCCCTGCCTTTATAGGGCTGAGGGCAGCCCCATGCAGTAATAGACAGGTGGCGGCTCTGCTTCTTGGGGTACCACTCACAAAAAACTCAGGGAACATAACACAAGCATAAGGAATACACCAAATGATAATTAACATAAATCGGAGGCTCAACAATGAACAAAAAGGACATAAAACTAGAATTTGAACCCTAACTGAAATAGAACAGACTCTGATGGTTAACCAGAGCTGGCCTGATTGGCAGGTGCTACCTACATTTTAAGTAACCCTCTAAACTGTTCTGTAAAGCTAAAACTTGCATGAATGACGTCATCTTACAGTTCCAGCTATGTAAGTACCTGCAGTTGTGGAACCTACACTGTACAACAAATACTTGAGGATGGATGACGGCCAAACCAGGGTTTATAGTAACATTAGGTTAGGTTATTAGGTGTGTTTTCTTATAATGTTTACTCTCCAAGTTTCTATAAAATGACATACATAGATAGATAGATAGATAGAGACTAAACATGCTTGCCCAAACTACTTCCTGGAGATTTACTTTAAGGTGAAAAACACTTTTATTACTTATTTGGTTTATGGGAGGTTCAAAAGGTCTGCCATTGAGGAACTCTAAATTTTGGGTGATAAATGTATCGATGGCCATGAAACCAAGGTCATTTTGGAATAAGCTATAATTTGAAGAGTATGTCAACACATGAGATACTACTTCGGTTTCTTATACTGTATGTTGGGGTGGACTTGTCTGTAGCCTCTTTTTACATCATTGTCAGACATTGTCGTTGTCACAAATGATGTACTTCTCAAAAGTCATTGTCTGGAGACTGCAGTTCTCTGTTTCCTTTTGCTGTTAAGGTCACAGCACAAATATCTAAAGCTCACTGTAAAGCTCTTATTATGCTTAAAGCTCCCAGTTAGTTACTCACGTGACAGTTTCTAAGAGCGAGCCCAATGTTAGTTCATCCGAGGCTAATGAAGACAAAGGCCAGCAAGTCCTGCGTCTTTAAGGAATCGCGCTGTATACATGTGCCGTATACCGTGTACAAATGAAATGCTCTTTGCTACTAACAGCTGTGTGTTTGCTCACTCCAGTTTACCGTATATGTTACACTCGGATCTGGATGTCTTGCAAGCTGCCATCTTTGTAATGCCCACACAGTGTGCTGGTGACCCGGAGCTGGCATCACTAATGGCAGTTTAACATAGTGTAATTGCTGGTTCTTTTCAGGGATGGGTTTTTGCTTATAAGCATCAGTAAATTAGAAGGGATCTGCTTTTATTCAAACATATAGGCTTAATTAATTGCTGTCTTAAAAACAAGACAAAAGAATAGCCCAAAGTGCATGTAAGCGAGCTCCAATGTGTATGTATTGTAATACAAATGAACTGCCAACCATGATGAATTACAGCATAGAAGAAATTATAGAATATGGTCTCACGATTGGAAAGAAGATCTAAAGAGAACTAAATACTCTTTTATGTTAAATAAGCTGTCATTTTTTTTAAACCATCTTGAAATAATTGTCCTTTGTTCTCCTCAGATTTTGCTTCTGCTGTTATGATCTGCATTTGTGTGCTCTATTAAAAAAAATCAAACCTGGGATGAATTTTGAATATTGGGGGAGTGCATGTACTGTAAATTCATTGGAACCCTTTGGATGTGAAACGTGTCAGACACCCTCTTAATTTATGATCTGTACTCTAATAGAATTTGGTAATAAGTACTCAAATCCAGGAAAACTCAAGAATGAGGCAAAAATGTGGAATTGTAAAGCAATGATTTTTAATAACTAAAGAAAAATGAAGTGCATAGAGAAGTTCCTTTGATGATGCGTATGAGTAATGATATCATTAAACAGGGAACTTGTGTCACACGGCCATAGTACAGTCGGCAGTTCAGCTCCCAGTCTGCCTGCCTGCCATGTATGCTTTCACAGGGATGTCTGCTCAGTTCTCTTAAGTACGCCTTTTCTACCCAACTTCAGACTTATTACAGAAGTCAGGGTGGCTCAGAGTGCCACGTATCATTGCTGTCTTTCAGAACATGAACAGACGTGTAATCAAGTGGCTGTAAATTAAACCAAAGCCTCAAACGGACATAATTCAGGCCATCACAGCAATGTTCAAACTTTCTCTTTAAGTAAGATTCACTTCTGACCGATGCCATGTTGATGGCCTGTGGAAATGCTGGGTTGCTGTGTTTCCTCTCAGAGCAGCCGAAATAAATGTGAGAATTTAGCCCTTATGGCTACCAGTGTGTTGTAAGGTTGTTTAAAATGGCCCGGCGTTGAATGACATGCTTGACACGTGTTGTATAGTATATACAGTATGCTGACCTACTTATCCAATTCAAGCTCGCTTATCTGCCGATGCACCAGAACTCCTTCTCATCCCAGACATACTCCATTAAACTGAGGGTTAGTAATTGGAAAGGCTGTTGTATCTTGTTGAATTCACTCCCATGTTCCTAGGACCATTACAAGACTTCTTAACTTTGTCATTAAACATCATTCTCCTGAAATAATACATAAGAGCACAGTGGACCGAGTGGTCCAGAGTCAAATCACGTACTCGCTCAGTGTCTGGGTTCCCCCATGTTTGTGTTAGGTCAATTGGTGCTTCCAAAATGGCCCCACGAGGGGATGTGTGAGTGGTCCTGTGATGGCCATGCTGCCCCGTCTGGGCTTGGTTCCTGCCTTGCTCCCTAAGTTCTTAGGATGGGCTCTGATCTCATAGGATTATTAAGTGGATCTGAGCAGGTCATATAAAAGCCATTCACAGGTAAGATACGCCGCTGCCTGAAGCGGTGATGCACCTGATCAACAGCAATATTCAGATACTCTACAGAGGCCCTTAAATGTTACTTGGGGAACCCAAAAAAAACATCCAATATCAAAGCGCACTGCTGTAGCTCCGAGGTTGGTCACGGGCATCAAAAACAAAACATTCAGCTGTAGAAGACCCTCGTAATGCCTTAAAAAAAAAAAAGGCAATTTCTGAGGATCTGAAGACTACCTTACGTCTACAATAGTGGAGAACGTAAGAGACTCTGAGGAATATAAAATCCGTACAATACAATACAATACAATTTATTTTTTGATAGCCCAAAATCACACAAGAAGTGCCACAATTGGCTTTAACAGACCCTGCCTCTTGACAGCCCCCCAGCCTTGACTCTAAGAAGACAAGGAAAAACTCCCAAAAAAACACAGTAGGGAAAAAAAGGAAAGAAACCTCAGGAAAGGCAGCTCAAGGTGAAGGTAGGTTGGGTGTGCAGTGGGTGTCAAAAAGAAAAAGGGGGTCAATACAATACACAGAACAAAAGAAATCCACAATACAGTATAAAAATAAAAAGTTTAGAAGTATGTTGCAGAATTTAGTAGTAGATGATATCCCATAATATGATTTGGATTTGTTTAGAGTCCTGGAGACCTCGACCATCAAGCTGCCTTCCACGGCTGAAACAGCGCTGGGCCAGCCAATCCATCCATCCATCCATCTATTATCCAGCCCGCTATATCCTAACTACAGGGTCACGGGGTTCTGCTGGAGCCAATCCCAGCCAACAAGGGGCGCAAGGCAGGAAACAAACCCCAGGCAGGTCACCAGCCCAAAATCTGATATGTTAAATATTCCCGTATTCAGCCGGAGGTAGCGCGGTGATCACTGTTCCCACAGGAGCCCTGTTATGCCTTCTCGGAGGAGCAGCTCATCTGAACCCTAAGAATCTGGACTGAAATAAAAGAAAGGTGGAAAGGTTTCAGATCTGTCTTGAATTCATACAGTATAGTGAGGAATGTTCAATCGCTGTTGAACAAGTTGAACGAACTGTCACATGTCTTGTTGAGTTAGGTACTGTGGCATTGTGGGTACTGTATAAACGTCTTGTTTCAGAATCGACTTAAATGCTGATTTGATAAGACAATGGGAAAAGCATAAAAGGGACAGGACATCTATGAATGAGTGATGTTTAAAAAGCTAGTAGTGTACGTTACAAATACAACTACAATGTGTTATCCCAGCATTGACATGCTGGCTGAATTCATCCACGCTACCTTGTTGGCAGGTAAGTTACATCATCCTGGTTAACATTTATTAACTAAGTAAGAGAAATGATTCACTTTGTTACCAACACTCTAATGATGAACCATTCTGACCCTACTGTGGTGATCACTTTAACCGGCGAAACTTTGGAGGAAATAAATATAAACCTGCGGCACAACTGGCCAGATCTAAACATCTTATTGTCTGTTATCAGACGGCAACGGCTCTCTTATTATCTAAGCCAGAATTTCTTAGGTGTGTCTGGGGAGTTGTGGTTTGTTGGTATAGTTGGTTTGTTATAATATTTATATTTTTCTTGAACTCGGGTGTGTTTGAGAAGCCTGGTCCTCGATATCCAAAAGAACTGAGGTTTCAAATGCTTCTTGAATGGCACTGTGGCTATTGTGGAGGGTTTGTTTTCTAATTATTGGGAATATTCATGCTAATGCCTTGCTTGACTTTTCATAAAAAAGTAAAAACAATGACCACAAGAATTCTTCAGCCGGAGTAGCAGAGGAGACGCCAATACAGCCAAACAGAAGTACTCTGAACGCACACTCTATGCAAGTGCGTGTGCTCATCAGTCCATCGGTTCCTAATGAAACTTTATACAGATGAAGGCACCTTCTTTGATCTGCAGAATCAATCTGCCTTGAAGTGTGGCTTCACGCCCAAAGGCCGCTGACGTAATTCACACTCTGAACTGAGACCATTGAACCTAGAGGTACGCGGACCACTTTCAGACATATTTGATTAGACAAATTCAATACAAGTGGAATACCTGGGGATTAAACAGTTCAGACCTCATCACATAAAAGCATTGCTTGCAGACAGGACAACAAGCAGGTGTTTCAAATATCTGACAGGCTTCAAACAAGAACCGAAAACTGGCACCTTTCTGCAAACATCATTGCTTCCATTAGATGCTCCAAAATAGTAGGATCCTGCTCACTCTGCTCTACCTACAGTAAGTTAGTTTGATGTGTGTGTCTGTGTGCTGTGGAATATGGCCGGCCAGTCATCCCGACCAATAACCCCAGACCACCAGGTGGAGCCCTCCCTGCACCATGGAGGTGCCCCGAATGCCAGCAGGGAATTATGGACAATGGAGTTTTCATCCACAGCCCTGCTCGATACTACAGGGACCAACAGAGGACGTTGCAGGGAGGCCCAGAGACTCTTACGTGCCCTATAAACCGGAAGTACGTCTTAGTCGCAGCGACTGGAGGAATGACGTAAAAGAAGAGTTTTCATCTGACCCGGAAGTGCTAGGAAGTCACATGGACTCAGGGTTCAGAAGCACTTCCGGGTCACGTACTATGAAAGGACTGTGGGAGATCCCAGTCGTTGAGCTGAGCTGGGAGGAAGGGTGGCAACGCGTCTGGGAGTGGAGGATTGTGTATTGTTTAGTATCGGAGTATCATATGAGGGTACTTTGTGTGCTGTATTGTACAAATAAAGTCAATTATTGGACTTTTATCTGGTGTGTCTGGTGACTGATCTGAGGGTTACAGGGGACGACAGCGCCCCCTATCTGTCACAGTGCGCATGTGTGTATGATGTGTAGTGAACCCAGTCAGGACTGCGGCTGCAGGCAGGGGAGTAAAGTGCAGGGATAGCTGTCCTTCAATGACCAAATGATTGCATGAAGTACCACCTCAAAGGTGGTAGGGTTCCTCATTCTGATCGGTGCCCGCAGGGTGATGCTGTGCCCTGTACATGCGCCCCTGCTCTCCACTGGAAAAGTGTGTTTCCCTAGATCTTTAATAGAGGACAGGAGCTCTGGGACTGCCAGATGGGGCTCTAAGCTTCTGGCCACGGGGCTTCTATGCTGCCGATTTGACAACAGAAGTACTTCCGAGGTTTTTTCATGGAAGTTCTAAATGGCCAAGTCTTGAAACCATCCTCCAGCCAGTCATACTTGGAGTGTGGAGTTGGGAGGAGAACAGAAGCACTCAACTGGCATTGGCAACTCCAGGTTTTCTCGCCTAGGCACAGTGGGTAGCTAGTGTGGTACATGAAGGCCAAGAAAAGAAATCATACTAACAAAATACAGAATATGTGCTAAAAACATAATCCATAATGCAGCATACTGTATTAGTAGGACGTATAAAAGATGTTCATGCCTCATTGTTCATCTCTGTGGTAGCTAAGTGTACCTTGCTGTCCATATTGTGCACAGTGAAGACAATGAAGACTAGCAGCAGTCGCCGGGAGATGTTTTTTGCTCCACGATCATCCCTATGGCTCATTCAGTTATCTGAGTTGGCAGTCAACACAACTTGCATGTGTTTGGAGGGGAAGGCTGGAGTATTCAGACAATGCCCAGGATCTCTGAGCGCTACCCACTGTGCTGCCACTTTCTTAATTAGGCATGTTGGGTACAAATACAGTAATCCCTCCTCGATAACGGGGGTTGCATTTCAGACCCCATCCCGCCCGCGATAGGTGAAAATCTGCGAAGTAGAAACCGTATGTTTGTATGGTTATTTTTATATATTTTAAGCCCTTAGAAACTCTCCCAGACTGCCCAGTTATACAGCATAAACCCTTTGTATTCTCTTAGATATTAGGTAAGATTATGTACGTAAACACACTGTTTATATACAGTAAAACCTAAATATTATTTTAAAGATATTGAGCGTCTCCGATATCACATATGTTACAGCCATTACGATAGACAGGCCACCAGCAATAAATACGTACAATGCAAGAAAAATAGTATACAGTAAATGTGTGTACAGTGACACCAAACGTACGTACATGTACTAAGTACTGTAAGTAGAAAATGAATTATGATTACTCACCAACAATGACACGACGACTTGTCTGATAACGATGAGTTTAATTTTACTGCACAACAAAGGAGCGTCACAGCTCTTCTAAAGGAGCCTCTTCAGGCGACTGTGTAGCACCGCCATTGTTCTTCTTCAATCTAAATCCCTGAAACAGATTCCATCCAGACTACTGCCTTATCACGTCATCTCAATCAATCGTTAACATCTTCTGTTGGCGCTTGGGCACGGCCTCTGAAGCAGTAGCAGGAGCAGATCATTTTAGAGCCACAATGAAGGGCTTAACTACACACAAAGATAAACACAAAAGAGCACAAAAGTGAACTCTTTACACAGCGAAACACGTTGATGCTGAACGAGCGAGACGAGACTTCCTGGTTAACACCGCATTCAGCACACAGGAACTTAACTTCGTGCTCTGATTGGTTAGCTTCTCAGTCATCCGCCAATAGCGTCCCTTGTATGAAATCAACTGGGCAAACCAACTGAGGAAGCATGTAGAGGAAGTAAAAAGACCCATTGTCCACAGAACCCGTGAAGCAGCGAAAAATCTGCGTTTATATATTTAGTTATGCTTACATATAAAATCTGCGATAGAGTGAAGCCGCGAAAGTCGAAGCGCGATATAGCGAGGGATTACTGTACAGTTAGTAAAGATCCAGAGCGAGAGAGCTGGGTGCACTGTAAGCATGGTGGCCATGAGTTTGTTCTCTATATCACAGCTTCATGGCACTCATATTGTTCTCCCCCTCACAGCTTGATAAGAACCAGGTAATTGCTTTTGACACATAATTAACGTTTAGTAAAAATTGCTTATTCCTGAAATGTCTTATTTGGCAAACCCTTCCTCCAAAAGAGAATGCTGACGCTGACAAAATTTCTATCAAGAAATGAGTTTCAAGTTTCAATTGCAGGTTCCATCGGTTCCATCAGCCTCATGTATTGGGTGAGCAGGATGCGCAGCTCTTATGGGGGAAATCTGAACGCCAACTCCTGCGTATTTTTATGTGGTTCTGATGTGATAACAAGCAGAGTGTAACTCACAGAAAAGCTGAATTTACTTCAATCAAGGGAAGCAAATCGTCATTAACAAAGAAGAAATGTGAAAAGGTGATAGATAAGATGAAAGGAAGAGACTTGATATCTGAGCAGTGCTGAGTTTTGGATGTTCTAACTGGAAACGACAAGCTGGGATTGGCTCCAGCAGACCCCCGTGGCCCTGTAGTTAGGACGTGGATGGATGGACGTGGTCCTCAGTGCTGCTATGACAGGAAAAACAAACTCATTAGAGAACGGTCGATGTTGGAGAAAACCAACATTTTACTCTAAAAAAGAGATATTTCTCTCATTTGAAATCCTATTTCAGATTTCTTCTCTGTACATTTCAATGTACTGCATGGTGCGCAATAGAGAGAGCTGTGCTTTCATTTTCAGTGGGTGGTTTAGTTTCCTTCCTACAAACGTAAGCCATTAAAGATGCGGGTTAGCTGCATGTCAGCTGCCTTAGCAAGTCTCGCAGCAATGCAATACTGTAATATAAAAGGAGCTCATTACTGTAATGCAGACGGCCTTTCTCAGCTGGGGTGCTTCTGCCTTTCAGCTCCATCTGGAGCTCAGTGTCCAAGAGGAGAGCAGTTCTCATTTTAATTTTGTTACATTGAATAGAACAGAACGTAATTTCGCGTTTTTTGAAGATTAATTAAGTACAGTTTTCTGTTTTATTTCTTGTTGAAATACTCTAAACCTGTTTCTACAACGACAAGAATAAGGTGTGCTTAGAAAAGAACTGTTTGTTAATTTCATTTGTGCAACTCAGAACATGAAAATAGCTTAAAAAGTGTCCCAGCATTTACACTTGAACCGCCTCATATGTTACCCGTCGATTGTAATATCAGCAGGTATTAATCTTGAATCCACTACATAACTGCATTGAGGGTGTAGAGTGAGCTGCACTGCATGTTAGTGCATTCTGACCAAACCAAACAGATACAACATTCGTTCAAGTAGGTTTGATAAACACGCTGAAAGAGTGGCTATGTGTCAAATGGTAAAGTTCTTCTTGAAATCAAAAAACTAGACCCAAGGATAGAAAAGGATCAGGAGATGATAGGCCTCACCCCAGGCATCCTGGCCCCAAACTGAACAGGCAGGCTTTATCTTGGACAGGCCCCAACACGGTGGCTTGGCATATAAAATTCACCAATATATATTAAATGCTCCTGAAACACACAATATTCAAAAATTCCTAACAAGAGAGAGGAAACCTTAAAACCTCTGGCCTGGAATGACAAGGTCAATGCAGAATCTTCACACTTGAAGACTTTAATAATAAATAATAATAAGTTGCATTTATGGAGTGCCTTTGATAAACCCAAGGTCGCTTACATACAGAAGAAAACAAATCACACAGAAGACAAAAGTTTGTAAACAGAAACGTTTTGAGTTAGATTTAAAGGTGGAGAAAGAGGAGCAAACCTGGAGAGACTGAGGAAGAGGGGCCATCACACTGAAGGAGCTGCCTGTCCCCCCGGGGTGGAGAGTCTGGTGTGTGGGACATTAAGGAGATGACTGCTCGAGGACCTGAGAGAGCGACAAGGAGTGTCAGGAGCTGAGTGAGGTAGAGGAGGGCGAAGGCTATGCAGGGTTTTGAAGGTGAGAAGACGAACCTTGAATTTAATCCTTGATGGAGCCAGAAACAAGTGAAACTGGGAGAGAACAGGGGAGACGGGAGCAGAACGCTGTGTGGGTGAGAACTCCAGCCGCAGAGTTCTGAATGTACTGTAGCTTTAGCTGTAGATTTTAGTTATTGGAATTAAGAAAAAAGCAAACAAAAATGGAAAAAAGGGCAAAATAATGCAAAAGGCAACCCAAAGCAAACATGCAGTCCACTGCGGTGGGCTGGCGCCCTGCACGGGGTTTGTTTCCTGCCTGGCGCCCTGTGTTGGCTGGGATTGGCTCCAGCAGACCCCGTGACTCTGTAGTTAGGATATAGTGGGTTGGATAATGGATGGATGGATGGATGGACGTGCAGTCCAAATCTAAAGTGCAATACTCAGAATGTAAAGACAATTGCAAAATTCAGACAAAACAGAACAATTGTACAATAATCACAGAAAGAACTTTTCTCCGCCAACCTTCAATTAAACCCCTGAGGGTCTCAGTCCCCATCCTGAGTAGTGGTCCCTCAACACTGATGTAATGGTGACCCTTCTGCTTAGAGGTTCGGCCCTCATAACATAATTAACATAACGACAAAAAACAAAAATAATAATAATTAAAAAATGACTAAAATGACAATATAACAGAAAATAAACATAAGCCGGGGCTGTGGCATAACACGTAAAGTCGAAGAACAGAACTATGAGATGAAAATCCTTTTGGGAGCAAACAGAAGTGCAGTCGGAGAGCCGGCGTGGGTCCAAACACCGGGAGATGGTCGTCAGAATCAGAAAGAAATCAGATACTCTATAGATGACGTCAAAACACTGCAAAATGTATAAATAAATTGCTAACCGTTAAGTTTTTTAGGGATTTTAGCCAAAGCTGCAATGTGTCAGATGCTCAGCCACAATAAGGAATAGTCAGAAAAACACGAAACTACAGGACAAGACGTCTTTTGTCAGAGTCAGGAGTCAGGAACCAGAGCAGCAGAATTGTAAAAAATAAAAGGCTTTAGAAAAAGCAAAGGGAAGGCTTATCTTCAAAACGCCACCAGAGGAGCCCAACGCTGTGACACTTGTGGCCATGGCCCGAGTAACCAGGACCCACAACCTGACATTACAGAATCACAAAAGAATGTTGCTCACAGAAAATAAACATGGCAATCGTGGCAAGAAATAAAAAAATACTCAACTAACGTCAAATTCAAACCCTTAGGTTGACATACAGAGCGAATCAAATGATACAGAAGAAGCTGCAAGAAATTCATAACCGACCGATTATAACAGCAGCCTTCTTTAATGGCAAAATGGCAGGGCTCATCAGAAAAGACATCGACGACATGGCGCAGTGATAACGGCAAACACACAAAATGAATTGTATTTATAACACTAAGAAATCGGCATACCAAACTGGTCGAGAGTAAGCTACGGCTCAGATTCCTGACCCTTTGAGTGTGATGGTGGCGATGAAGAAACTTTACTGTTACGCCACTTCAGTTGTTCATTGCTTGTCCTTTGATCCTTACTGCAGCTACTGTTGTAAGATGTCATTTTTACCCCACATTTTAATGACCCAGCATATGATTAAAAAAGGACACCCATTGATTTATTATATCAGAAAGAAATATTGTTGTGCTGTATAAAGTGTAATGTTGAGGAGGGTCAGAAGGATACTCAGCCTGTTAGCCCTTTCTGCTTGCTAGTTAACATCTGAACAGCAGTATCTCGTTCCTACGCAGTACTTTATGATGTTACACTACACGGTTTAATCCCAAGTTTCTACCATTTCAACATTCGTAAGGTTGTACCCACTGTGGCTGAAAATGACTGCGAACAGATGTCAGGCTACTGCTCCCTGTGGAGTGGCGTGGCAAAGTGTGACACTGACTGCCCACATTTGGACTCCTACTCAATAAATCAAGAGCATGGCAGGCTCTGCATTATTCACAGTATATGAGTCTGAAGTGATTTCATTTCAAACTAACAGCATGAGGAGAATACGATGGCCTGGTTACTGCATGTGGGGAGTCTGAAGTCTGTAACTCATGTCTACATTCTTCTCCCCCATTTCAAAGGTGTGTGTTGTGGGGTTATTGGGGACCCTAAATTTGGCCATTATGAGCGAGTGTGCTCTGAGACTGACCAGTATGCATATCTGTCCTTAGCTAGCATCGACTGTGAAAAAGAAAAATTGGGTTGCAAAATCCGAAGGATGAATGAAATCAGTTCAATGAAGCCCTATTTATCGCAGGCCTTCAATTAAACCTGGCTCTTACTGTGGATTGCTATTGTGCCGAGATGGACAATTATTGTTGTTTCAGTCAAATTTGCTATGTATAATTTGTCACCTGAGGTTATACTTCTATTGCTGAGGACTAGAAGATTGTTAATATGTAAAGTGAGAGTGCTGAAGGACGGTCTACTTACATCACATATCACTATATGTATTTCCTGTGGTGGGCTGGCGCCCTGCCCGGGGTTTGTTTCCTGCCTTGCGCCCTGTGATGGCTGGGATTGGCTCCAGCAGACCCCCGTGACCCTGTAATTAGGATATATTGGGTTGGATAATGGATGGATGGATGGATGGACAAGACTGCTAGCTTTGCTGTGTCTTTCATCCAGCAGAATGAACGATTAAAGAAAAAAACTGCTGCAAGCACCTATGCAGTTTCTTAGCCCGTTGATCATAAATGCAGGGAATTATTAACTAATGAACTATTAATTAATTAACATAATTAACTATGCCGGGAATGAGCCGCGATGCCAGCTGCATTTAAAGCAGCCTGTGCTAATAAATGCCCATCCTACACATTGGAATCTCGGCCTAGCATTAATCAGCAGAATACTTTGACTTTTAGAGAGAAATCAAACATCTTCATTTAATTCATTTCTTAATTTAATTGCAAACAAGAAAACAGGAAATCTGCTATCCCAATAAAACATTAAGGTCTGCATGTGTGCGTTAGATTTTTGAATCTGATGTCTTCTGAACCCGGCCTTGTGTCTTGAATGCATTGCAGCTCATTATAGCTCTCAGGGTAACATCTCCCATTGTTGGTGGGCATGTCATCCAAGTTCATCACCTGCTGCCAGTTACAGTGGTGGCTTTGACTGGCCACCTACTTTGCTGTGCCTTTAGCTGAGCTACAGATAAGGAAACCTTTGCTAAACCTATAGGGGGTACTTCTTGTTTTCTAAACCGATCTCCTGGGTTCTTGGCCTGAGCTTGATTTTCATCTTGGTGTTTGGCCTCGTTGTTTTAGCATGTACCCGTCTCCCAGGTTTGATCTCTTTCTCTTGCATGTCTCTCTCTTGATTTGCCCTTTAGAAATCCTGATAGTTTCCCGACACAAGAGTGTGTCAAGTTCTTCTGATGAGACATATGATGAAGAGTTAAGGAGTAGGAGGCGTGCTGAAGGTGGACAGGAGTGCCTCGAATTGACAGAGTCTGAGAAGCAGGGTTTACGTAGGGAACGTACTCGACAGATGGACCTCCGGCCAAGTGAGGTTTAGATTCACGAGGATACAGAGGAAAGGGGCTAAAGGTTCATGCAGGGCAAGAGATGTCAAATATTTTTTTCATTTATTCTGTTACCATTACATAGCTAGTCAGCTAGTCAAAGTCAGTAAAAACCAATGAACCAAATTACCAAAGCTCAAATTAGTCACCTAAACACAAAGGTCAAAGTGTCTGCTAGACAAGTCATTACGCTGAAGCTCTAGTTAGCAATGCAAATTGTTTGGTGCCAGGAATAACACATCAGCGTATTAAATACATTTCAGTTAATGATGTCAAGACATGGAACTTGTTGACGACTTGGGACAGGCAACAGCTAGCGAGAAGATGGCCTCCATAACTTGTGCACTTCTACAAATTCACAGTGAACAAGGCAAACAAAAAAGTGGCCAAAAGAATGAACAAAATAGCAGTATTGCTGAGCGCTCTGAGTAGTGAGAAAAGCGCTATATAAATGCACAGAATTATTATTAGTAGTAGTAGTAGTATAAAACAATAATCACAATAACAGTAACTTCCAAAGATGGCAAAAGTAAGAAGTCAGTCCAGAAAAGCAGTGTCATTACAGACTTCTTTTGTAAAGAACCCCATAATAAATGCTAATCTTAAATTTGATAACAGAACACCAGAAGACTCACAAGACTTGCACGAGAGTAAGACACCAATCCAGAAACAGAACATCAGAGCAACTAGAGCATCGAAAAACGAAGGCAAAGCAAAATAGCAAGCAGACTGCTGTTACAAGCAATGTGAGCAGGAGATGATTCAGCAGCAAAGAGTCACGGTCAAGGCGAGCAACGGTCAGCCTAACGAGTAACCACAAACTGAAAGGGCAATGAAGTTGAGATCAAATACTAAAAGATGTTGTTATTAAAAGGCACAATTCCTCCACTAGGGCCAACTTACCGTATATACTCGTGTAGAAGTTGGGCTTTGAAACTCGAAAAATCGATCATAAAACGAGACCCCGACTTATAAGCCCGTTCAAAAATGCGACTCTTCATTTTTTTTTTTTTACATCTTCTTGCCTCCTCCAATCTCGCTCATCAGTTTCTCAGACGCATGAAGTTTTGTTGCAGCAGCGCAGTTACCAATTTCTTTGGCCACTTCAACGACTTTTAATTTAAAGCCAGCTTTATATTTTCTTCTGATCGAACGCTCCATCGTAGATAAGGGATGCTCTTACGATAAAGGTGTGCGACGGTGTGAGATTGTTCGGGTATTATCGTGAGGTCACGTAGACACAATAGAGAGAGAGTGAGAGGTGAGGATACAACGCACTCCCGCACCCACACAGAACAAAAAGGCCGTGTGCCCCGTGGTGACTCTCTCAGGTGGGTGTTAGCATGTCGTAATCTCTTGGACCAATAGCGTGAGTTTTCCACATTCGACATTATAAAACACCAGAAATTATACTTTAAAATCAAGTCGTGACTTATCCACGGTAGAGCTTATCGGTGAGTATATACGGTAGTTTAAAGCTATCTGCTGCTAAGAAGATCAAACAACGTAGTATCTGCCGAGGGGTAAAGCAGTGTGGGATTACAAATTGATATTTTCCCTTCCCATGATTTCAACAGCACAACACAGTCATGTCAACTCAAAGCATTGTGTAAATGAAGAGAAGCTCGCCAGTAGTTAAAAATGAACTTTGTCAATCAATTCCAAACATGAAACAAACATCAAAATTCAAATCCTCACATATAAAACCACCAAAATAGACAAAATGACATTCCATATATAAAAAGTGGCTAATACTGCACAGGCTTGTTCAAATGGTTTGATGTAATTGAGGCAAATCCTCGCGAGGTTATTTGCTCCTCTCTTTATTCACTAACCCCCTGCCTAATACAGTAGGTGATTCAATCCTGAGTAATGGAGCTCAACGTAGATCATACTTAACCAGCCTTACTTCTCAAAGCGACTTCGTCTCAACAGGCCTTCTACAGCACTGGTTTTGGGATAAGTCGCTATTAAGTAGCTGAGCAGCGGCAGTCAATGTGGGTCTCAGGATGCCCTCGACGGGTCGCCCCCTTCTCTGCTTTTCCACAGTATATACAAAAGACCAAGTGGGACCCTCTACTGCCCCATATCTCCTCGATAGTATTTAGTAGCATAATAATATAATAATAACACATGAAAACCCAAAGACACCAAATGCTTCCAAACAGGAAGTGCTTCAAAGATAATGAGCAGAACACATGGCTAAAATAGCAATTGGTGAAGAAGCTGCACTAGGATGCTGTTCACCTTTCTTATACAGATCAGAACATCGGATTATTTTCCTGTCCTTTCGAGCCCCTTATGTAGGAAAAGAATGAGAGATGTGGCATTACGCTAGCGCAGGCCCTGCTGATAATCTCGGAGTTGACGTCAGAGCTGCGCAGCCATCTCAGAGCCCTAAAGGCACAGAACTGTGGGCTGGAAAAATGAAATAATAAAATAAAATAAACAAGTAAAATGTATTTTAAACAGCATGGAAGAGTGATTAACCAGCTATTAAATCTGGCATGAAGTCGAGGAGTTGAGCGCTGCTCCTTGGGGACCTTTAGATCTTTTGCAAGCAAAGCTGGGCTGAAGTGAATTTTCTTATGAAAGGTTTACTTATGTTCTTAGTGCCGAATAGCAGTAGCTAGATATGGAGAAATGGGGTAGATTTAGGAAAAACGGAATTTAAGAGAAATTAAAGGATTTAGTTACACAGAAGACCACAAACTCGAGTTCTCTTCAAAGGCACCATGAACCCTTTACTATAACTTTGGGCTAACAGCTCATGCCCAGCCATTTCTTCTCCATTTTTGTATGTTGTGTTTGAATTGGACAGAAATAATAGTCCATTGTGAACCACTAGGGGGTACTGCGGCACCCCCCGACACAATCGCCAATCAAGAGATGTATTGCCACAAATACCTTAATGCATTCCACGGCTCCAAGAACATGATTTTGCCTTTTTCCAGTCCCCCCAGTTGAGCTTCGTTTCATTACTCTCTGATTCACCGGAACACCAGACCTGGGAGTCCAGTACTTCCAGTGCGATCACATTGCACTCAGAAAGCACTTCTGGGTCAGGTGGAACCTCCCCATGATAGGAGAGTCTGTCTTCAGCAGCCATTACCGGCACCCAAGGGCACCAACAATGCTGCCCATCAAAACTACAACTCCCATGTAGCTTTGCAGGTGTCCAGATGGGATGCACACCAGAGGGATGTTGCCATCCAGTGCACTGGTGAAGCACATGGCCCTGGGGAGCAGACTCCCCCTGTCCATGCATTATAACAGACTGCTGTCTGGGCAAGGTGCCACTACCAAATGTGGGCAGGATGCCCATCCACCCAAATCCTGCCAAGTAAGGACCCATTCATCCAGGCTGGGGTGTCAGCCAACACATGTTGCCTACTACACCATTTCAACAATGGCGGTTCATTGTATCAGAGATCTGTGAACATTTTGTTAAGAGGGAAAGTGGAGCTGTTAGAAAGCAGGCTGGATCCTGTTACAAAAGATTTGTTGTCAAAATAAAAACTCTAAAGTCAAACAAAAAATCAAAAGGAAATTCAAAGACATAAAGAAGTTTCATTTCTTTAAAATTGCAACTCAAAGCAAGGATTTGGTCTTTTTTGTCTGAATGTTGTTCAGAGCCAACAGCCATCTGATTTACAGGATTCAGTCAGTCAGTCAGTCAGTCAGTCAGTCAGTCATTGTCCAACCCGCTTCATCCTAACTACAGGGTCACGGGGGTCCACTGGAGCCAATCCCAGCCATCACAGGGCACAAGGCAGGAAACAAACCCCGGGCAGGGTGCCAGCACACACACCAAACACACATTAGAGACTAGAGACACTGCCAATGTACTAAACCTGCATGTCTTTGGACTGTGGGAGGAAACCCACGCAGACACGGGGAGAACATGCAAACTCCACGCAGGGAGGACCGAGGAAGCAAACCCAGATGGGTCTCCTTACTGCGAGGCAGCAGCGCTACCCACTGTGCCACCGTGCCACCCTACAGTATTAAGACCACCATAATTACAGCAGCATAATGACCAGGCACACAAAATGGCAGTGCCCACGAGAGTAAATGCACAGAACAGAATGCTGGAGCCAGTTCAAGTCAAATGGGCTCCTCACATTGTGGTGCTTCGACTATCTCGATCCAAACTTCATCTGATAATGCTCGGCTTCTGCTTGCCCAACTGTGTGACTTTCTTAGAGTGAATAACATGCTTTCATTTTCACAATGTTTAAGATTAAGCGTCTGTCAGTTCTGCAAAAAGCAGAAATCATTCCCTCTGTTCATCTTCCTGTCCTCAAGCCAACTGTTTATAGGAACAGAACTGAAACGGAGAGCTCGATGCTTAACGAGAACACGCTCGGACATGTGCTCTCCTTCACTCGCTTACTGTAATGTTGTTTTTGGACAGGAGAATAATTCACAGAATGGCACGTATTGTTTGTGAAAACCTTCTGTGCATGAAATGAATATTCTCTTGGCATTTTATTGTTCCTTAAAAGAGTGGAGCGATGATGGTTCACAGAGACGATAATTACGTAATGACATGTTTAAAGAGAGTTGAGGACAAGGTTATGGAGCAGCGGACGGATATTGCAGTACGCAGACATAACATTTGTAGTGCTGCTAATAATTTACAAGGCACTCAGTGAACCTTTGCCTCTGTTTGCACAGTTCTGATGAATGTGATACGATGCAGCTTGGGAGAGACATTTTTACCACCTTTGTGTACAATAGAGGTTATTAAGAGGGTTTGTTCCTTTTCTGTTATCAAAGGGTGTGTTTCTCCTGTTAAGTTATTTATGAATGGCACACTTGCTTCGAATAGCACACTTTATTAGCTACACCTGGCCTTGGATAAGTAATAATTTCCTTCAGCTAAATAAGGAAAAATGTGAAATCATAGTCGATAATAACAATGGACACAATAAGGGTATTAGAAATAAGCTTGACCCCTTAGAATTAAAAGACAAGTAAAGAACTCTAAATCACACATTAGCCAGATTACTAAGACTGCATTTTTGCATTTGAGTAACAAAGTAAAAGTTAGACTTTTTAGAAGATTCAGAGAAATGAGTTCATGCTTTTGTTTTTAGTTAGATTAGTATAAATGTACTTCTAACTCATCTAACTAAGAATAACCATAGGCTGCAGCAACAATCCAAGCCAGAAAAAGAAAATTAGAGCACATCTCAGCAGTTTTAGCATTGTGACGTTGGTTACCTGCGACTTATAGAACTGACTTTAAAATACTGCTAATCTTATATATAAACATCTACACGTGGAAGTGTATCTGTGTCTGTCCGACCTGGAAGTGCGAGGCTACAGCATGACGCTCAAAGAGCCGGCAAGGCGTCCCCATGTTAATGAGTCAGAAGAAGAACGAAGTCCAAGGCTACAGCATGAAGCTGAAAGAAAGAGACTCCGTCGCCAAAGTTACACTGCTGAGGAAAGACAAACTCGCTTAGCCACTGATACACAAGCGAAAAGAGCACATCGGCAAAACGAAACCTCCAAGGGAAGAGAAACTCGCTTTGCCGCAGATACACAAGTTAACAACAACATTTATTTCTATAGCACATTTTCATACAAACAGTAGCTCAAAGTGCTTTACATAATGAAGAAAGAGAAAAATAAAAGACACAGTAAGAAAATAAGTCAACATTAATTAACATAGAATAAGAGTAAGGTGGTCCAATGGCCAGAGAGGACAGAAAAAACAAAAAAAAAAAACTCCAGATGGCTGGAGAAAAAAATAAAATCTGTAGGGATTCCAGACTAAGAGACCACCCAGTCCCCTCTGGGAATTCTACCTAACATAAATGAAACAGTCCTCTTTGGATTTTGATGATTTCTTGATGATGGTCATGTGGACTTCTAGCTTTTAATCCATCAATGTAGGACATCATGATGCTTTGAGTAGGTGGTAATGGCGCAGACCACAAAGAAACTGAAAAAGAAACAGAAGAGAGAGTTGGGGTCAGTACGGATTTTGGAGCCACTGTGAATAGTTATTATGAAGAATTGAACATACAGAGTATCAGGATTAAGTTAAAGTGAAGTTATAAAAAGGCCATGTTAAAGTAATGTGTTTTCAGCAGTGTTTTAAACTGCTCTGCTGTATCAGCCTGGTGAATTCCTATTGGCAGGCTATTCCAGATTTTAGGTGCATAACAGCAGAAGGCCGCCTGCCCGCCTCACCACTTCTTTTAAGTTTTGTTCTTGGAATTATAAGCAGACCCTCATTTGAAGATCTGAGGTTACGATTTGGAATATAAGGTGTCAGACATTCCGATATATAAGATGGAGCGAGATTATTTAAGGCTTTATAAACCATAAGCAGTATTTTAAAGTCAATCCTGAATGACACAGGTAACCAGTGTAGTGACATCAGAACTGGAGAAATGTGCTTAGATTTTCTTTTCCTAGTTAGGATTCTAGCAGCTCCATTCTGCACTCGTTGTAAATGATTTATGTCTTTTTTGGGTGGTCCTGAGAGGAGTGCGTTACAGTAATCTAGTCGACTGAACACAAAAGCGTCAACTCATTTCTCAGATATAAGAGGTCTAACTTTAGCTATGTTTCTTAAGTTAAGAAATGCTGTCCTAGTGGTCTGATGAATATGCGATTTAAAATTCAGATTACAGTCAACGGTTACCCCTGTTTTTTACTTCTGTCTTGAGTTTTAATCCTAATGTATCAAGTTTATTTCTGATAACCTCATTGTATCCATTATTGCCAACCACTAAAAGTTCCATTTTCTCTTTATTTAGCTTGAGAAAATTACTATTCATCCATTCAGAAATACAAGTCAGACATTGTGTTAGTGAATCAAGAGAGTCGGGGTCATCAGGTGCTATAGATAAGTACAGCTGTGTGTCATCAGCATAGCTGTGGTAACTCACGTTGTAACCTGAGATAATCTGACCTAACGGAAGCATGTAGATTGAGAAGAGCAGCAGACCCAGGATAGAGCCTTGTGGAACACCATATCGGATATCATGTGTCTTTGAGTTGTAATTACCACAACTAACAAAGAATTTTCTACCTGCCAGGTAGGATTCAAACCAATTTAAGACCCTGCCAGAGAGGCCCACCCATTGACTAAGGCGATTTCTAAGAATGTTGTGATCAATGGTGTCAAATGCAGCACTCAGATCTAAGAGGATGAGAACAGATAGACGGCCTCTGTCTGCATTTACCCGCAAGTCATTTACTACTTTAATGAATGCAGTTTCTGTGCTGTGATTTGTTCTGAAACACGACTGAAGTTTATCAAGAATAGCAGGTTTATTGAGGTGGTCATTTAACTGCATAATGGCTGTCTTCTCCAGAACTTTACTTAAGAAGGGCAGGTTAGAGATGGGTCTAAACTTTTCAAAAGCAGAGGGGTCGAGATTATTTTTGAGCAGGGGTTTAACAACAGCAGTCTTAAGACAGTCTGGGAAGACCCCCGTATTTAATGACGAATTTACTATGTCAAGAATACGACTGATACTTGCTAGGGGTGAAGAGAGCACAACGGCAAAACGAAACCTCAGAGGAGAGAGAAACTCGCTTAGCCCCAAACCTTTTTGATGTCTCTGGTTCATTCTTATGACACTGGTAAGAGTGGTAAGAGTGGTGGTCTGGGCTGAGGGGGTGGCCTTGTCACACACATGCACAGCTGAAGGGTCCAAATAGTGACAATTCATTGCTTAACCAGGGGATGGTGAGGTGCACTGACTTTGTCTCTCAATCATCTGCAGACCATTTATGGGAAACCCCACAGTGTTCCGGCACTTGTGATGACATCACTTCCAGTTCCAGCACCGAGAACGTTACTTCCTGTCCCGATGACATCACTTCCGGTCCAGTCATTAAAAGCTGTGTGTCTTTAGTCCTGTTCTGGTCTTTAAACCAGACACAACTTGTCAAAATGTAACCCTTTTGCAGCCAGGGGATAATACACAGGTGTCTGCCCCAAACCATTTTAATGTCTCCAGTCCATTCTTGTGACAGAGGTAAGAGAAGTTGAAGAATGGTAAAAGAGTGGTAAGGTCATCTTTCCTGTGTCTAACAGACACGTTCCTAACGAGAACGTTGTCCTCGGTCAGCTTACTGCACCCTGTCTTATGACAGACGCCGTATTGAATAACCTGCCGTTAGAGCAAAACAGCTTTGTCAGCTTTAAACCCTTGGTAGCCTGCAAGCAGTTCATTCTTCTTTCACAGTGGTAAGAGAAATGCTTCATTAACAAAACAACAAGTAAAGGGTAACACTAAAAAGTCAAAATATTACCAGCAGTCGGTTTCAGAAATGTGGACTGACAGAAGGAGCATGTAAGGAGAGAATAAATACAGTGAGGTAGAGGAGGTGGCACGACTGGGCCCTGCTCTTTGGCCTGCTTTTTTATTTTTGCATGTGAAGTTAACATTCCCCATTGTCTTATTTTTGTAGATGTGTGCTGATGTAGAACAATTGAGATTAGGAAGGTTTGTGTGTTGCCAGCATCCTATGAGTCCTTTGGAAGTTTTATGGACAACCTGGACGTGTGCTGAGGTAAATAACTGGGTGATTACACCGTACTTAAACGAGGGCAGAGTGAGTTCTTTATCTATTTTTAAACCTTTTGAAATTCTACATCTCATGGCTTCAGGAAACATTTGTAACAGTAGGTAAAAAGACTTAAAAACAATGCATGTGCTAATGTAATTAGGATCATGTTGTTTTCTGTCGTTAGCATCAATGCCAGCTGTCATGTGCTTAGCAGGAAATTCATTGAAATTCTCACAGGTAGAAATGGCAATGCAAAATATGTCAATATTTGAACAAAATCATGGGGCACGGATGATTACCCACTTTCAGACAATAATCATAGTGACATGAACAGCTGATTCTCTCTGATCTCCTCAGCATTGAACAGCTGACTCTTAGATAATTTGGTTACTTTTAAATGTATTCCATTAAATTATACATAATACAATGGCATAGTACTATAGTTACTGTTGCTCTGCCACCCGCAGATCTCCAAAGACCCGAGTTCACTTTCTGGGCATTATCTGTGTGGAGCAGCAGTTCTCAAACTGTGGGGCGGGCCCCCCTAGGGGGGAGCGAAGTAACAAAAAGGGGGGCCCGAAGATATGAAAAATAAGACAATCGAAAATATGAAAAATACATCTATTGAAACTAAGACAAATGAAATTAAACTGCATTCTGATACTAGAAAAATAAATATAGAGTTAGATAAATGTCGATAAAAGTTAAGTAGGTATAATAAAATATGCATCTATGATATATCATTAATTAAAAAAGAACAAAATTGGTATTAGTGGGCTCCTTTCAAAAAAATGTTTCGGGGGGCGCGATTAAAACTGTTATGAAAACTCGGGTCACAAATACGTAAAGGATGAGAAGCGCTGGTGTGGAGTTTGCACTTTCTCCCCATGTTTGACTGGTTATTTTCTCCAGATATTTCTGATTTTACCCCTGGCCTATTTGGCTTAGTTTAGTTGTCCTTGTGAGAATGAGTGGGCCTGTGGAGGACTGCCACCCCATCGGTTTGCACTAAATCCTGCTTGGGTACCCAATAACTCCATGACCAAGGTGAAAAAATGCTTGAAGGAATGATGGAGTGTATATTAATGAAAACATCATGCAAAGGTGACAAAAACCTTTTATTTTACACTGTGCCATCTCTAGGCTCAGCATAACATATTACGGTGCCAAGACAAAGTGAACCCTTTGGATATAATAATATTGTTGATAATTCTTTACATTTATATAGCACTTTTCTCACTACTCATATTGCTTGGGGAGCCACCTGGATGATGCAGAAGCAGCCATTTTTTGCACCAGTACCCTTACCACACATAAGCTGTTAGGTGGTGAAGGGATGAGAGAGAGAGATTGCCAATTAGAGACACGGTATAATTAAGGGGCCAGAAGGACCAAGCCATGGTGGACAAATTATCCTGGACATTGGGATACACCCTACTCTTGACGAAGGATGCCCAGGGATGTTTTATGACCACAGAGAGTCAGGACCTTGGTGTTATGTCTCATCTGAAAGACAGCACAGTGGAGGTTTAGTTTAGAGCTACTCTGACATATAAAAAAGACTCAAACATTTTGGGTTTGCTATTCACAAAAACCATCTTCTGATGTGAAGAATGCCTTGCAAAAGAGGGACCTCAGAAGATCTACAATCAAGAATTGTTCATTTGAAGAAAGGGTTACAGAGTAGTTACAAAGTAATTGGTTAGCTATTTATTTCAGCTCAGGTCATAAGCATACCACGCACAAAACATTGAACAGGGACACCAAGGAGGCTCTCTAAAAAAAATGAAGGCTTAAGTTATCCAAAGACCAACTTCGCCCCTGGGAAAATGTTTTGTTAATAGACGAAACTAAGGTTGAATTGTTCTGGATGAATATGTAGCAGTATGTCTGACATAATATGGCACAGTGTGCCAGTATGAAATCATCATCCCAATGATGAAGTATGGTGAAGGGATTTGGGGCTGCTTTGCTGCATCGGGAACTGCAAGGCTTGCCATCATTGAGGAGGAAACAAATTCCCAAGTTTTACAAAGGGAATAGGAGTACAGGATAATGTCAGGGAGCAAAAGCTCAGTAGAGGGTAGGTGATGCACTACAACAATGACCCTAAACAAGTTAATCTGCTACAGAATGGCTTCAAAAAAGGAAAATCCCAGACCGTACCCCAATGGAGATGAAGTGGAATGACCTCAAGAGAACTCTTCACATCAGACATCCCAAGAATATGGCTAAGCTAAAGCAGTTCTGTTAAGAAGAAGGTCCAAAATTCCTCCTAAAAGTTGTCCAGGTTCAGTCCGCAGCTACAGGAAACACTTGCTGGACGTTATTGCTGCCAAAGGAGGTTTGACCGTTTCTTAAATCCAAGGGTTCATTTAGTTTTTCCACAGTACACTGTGAATGCTTGATGGCTAAAAGATATGAACGATTATAGCTGTTCTGTTGTTTTTGGCTTAAGTAAATTGTGTTTGTCTGTACGTGTGACTTTGATGAAGATCAGTTCACATTTGGCACCAGTCAGTGCAGAAACTGGGTGATTGTAAAGGGGTTCACACACTTTCTCTCGCCACTGTACGTACTTTTTTAACAAATGGAGAACAAGAAGGTTTCTTAGGGCAGCTGCACTGGCAGCCTTGACGTTCAAAGCCCAGTGCCTTAGCCGCTGGACCACACATGTCAAGTTAATGCAATTCTTGCTGTCTGTCTTCCTCTGTGGTGAACTAAACCCAATTTAGACAGGGTGTACAATTCAAATTCACTAAACAAGGAAAAGGCTTTCTTTATATTTCTGGCAGTAAAGGGAAAAATACAACACAGATTAAGAAAGACTTAACTAGTATTATGTCCACTAAACTGGATTTCAAATGGAATCACTAGTGAACAGCTTCTTTACTATTTAATGTTAATGCATACACAGCATTAAGTAAGACAGAACTTATGAAAGATTTATGCAGGGAGAACAAATTATTAATTATTTATGGATAATACATGAACATTCCAGGCAGGCCTCATATGGCCAGGAAATAGTTAATTTCTCCTGTCACTCTCTGTAATATTAATGGCTGCCTCAAACAAAGCCAAAGCACTTTGGGGTGTTTACAGCGTGTGTGTGTGTGTGTGTGTGTGTGTGTGTGTGTCTTCATTCGGTCTTTCAATCCTTCATTCCGTTTTGTAAACATGGTCACGTCGAAATACGGAGCTGGCCTCCTTTCTGGCGACATCAGACAATCAGTTCATTTCTGAGCAGCACACTGCAGTTTCCTGTATTGGTCCACCAACACCATATCTCTTGGTCCCAAGGGTCACTAGTGTATCTGCTGACAGCTGGATTGTGTTTGCATCACCTGTCACAGTGAAATGATAGGTGACTTGTCACGCAGTCAGTCAGTCGTTGTCCAACCTGCTATATGCTAACATAAATATTTCATCATTGGTATTAAAAAATAAAACAGCAGTAATGATCGAGTGGCACCACTTGCACTCGGCCTTGTGTTGGGCAGTCTACTCTTCATGGAAGCTGATGAGCAACAGCAACTGCACAATGGGACCCTTCTCTCTTCCACCCAAGTTATTTAACTTGAGGCCAGCATTTAGAATGCCATCCAGGGGCTTTGAGACTTCGGTCGTTTCACTTTCTCAACTGACAACAGTGCAAAGTTTACCTGGGAGCTCAGCTACTTTAAAGCCATAAGCACCACCTTCATGCTGGGCTCCCACAGCCGACTTGTAATGTGTGAGTCCACCTGAGGCACAGCAGAGAGCTGTTATTTCAAGTTACTATTCTATCTTTAATTGTGTGTTTGTGTGTAGTTTATTAATTTATTGTTATTATTATCTCATTCCAGTTTTGCTCTGAGCCTGTAGTCACTGAAGAGCAGTATACAGTACATCAATAAATTGACCTGAAAGCCTAATTACCGTAAGTCTGATTTTCACTTTGTCAATGTGTGTGTCAAACTTGCACCTTGTTTGCTGTGATGGGTGAGCATATATGTTTTATACCTGATATATAGGCTGTTTATAGTATGTATCTATAATATAATATAATATAATATAATATAATATATACAGTAGAGAGAGAGAGATTTAGAGAGCATTCACAAAACAGTAACACATTCAAGTTCATGCTCTCCTAAAATGATGATTACTTTAGTTGTTTTCGGGGACACCAGGAACAAGTCCAGCCTGGCTCAAATTAATTGATAATAAAAGATTATTTAAACAAATAATGAGGACAAAAACAATGAACAGACAACACGCACACAAATCCCGCAAAGGCAGTAATTACTCGACTCACACTACCAAAATGAAACCTGACAAATCACTGATCACAAAACAGTAAAGAGTAAACACACACGATGCAGTCCACAAACAGCCTGGTTCACAGTTGCAAGCGATGATAATCAAGTGAGCAGCCGCCTGAAAATTATGGAAAGTATTGTCCTGCCAAGTTCCAGTTGTTACATGAAGACCTGAAGCGACAGGAAACGTTTCCCAGATAAAGACGTATCCATCCTAGACGAAGTCACACGAACAAGCACAGGACAAGAACATAAATCAGGGAAACATGTAGTCCAATCATGAAACTGATGCTAAAATTCATTTTGCATGTTATTTCACAGTCAAAAAATACAAAACTAACTGAAAGGAGGCTCTCGTTCACATCTCTTCAGCGGTGACCCTGAACAACCTTCTTAAAGAAACGATGACATGATAGGTGATTTACACAAAATGAAACATCACAACACTCCATTGCGCACATCACTGTTTATTCTTCCAGAGAAAGATGAATTACATGGGAAGCCCACCTACCTCCCCCTTACCTTGCCTAGCAATCGCCCTTTGTTATTTCTTGATTTCTGCAGGTGACGTTGAGGTTATTCGCATTCCAAGAGCTATGGAGCTTCAATTGTTGTTTTTTGTCTCCAACACATCCTTAGAATTGCAGTCACCAGGGTTATCATCATAATTGGCAAAGCGGGCATTGTACAACCAGAACAACCACCACACACGTCTCATGAATCAACAAATTTTCTACAAGTGAAAAGAAATTTCTCAGTCCAGCAGTTTTCTTTTTTCACTACAGATGTTTATTTCTACACTAAATGACAGGCAGATTTATGTGTAATTAACTCAAGAAAACACAGACAGGAACTAAACACTTATCTATATATAAAATTGTATTATGGTTATTATCACTGCTATTATGATGGTTACTCTTTTTTTTTTTATGAAACAAACTCTACACTATAGTTACATGTTTCAAACACTGAATTGTAATTGATCTTGGCACTACTGCTTTCCATTGCATTTCAGAGACCAGTCTTCTCAAACATGTTGGAGTTTTAAAAGCTTGTTTAAATAAAAGGATTACTGTCGCCCACTGTTGCTGTATTTTTTGTAAGTGAAACAGTAAAAGATGTCAGTGGTATGCCACTGAGTGCAGACAAATTAAATTATTATTATTTACAGTATGTTGTAGCCTAAGATTTTTTTGCACCAGTCCCCCAATTTTGATGGCAGATCAGCACCCGCTATTTGGTAGGGTCAGAATTTGCCCATGCTGCCTAATATCATTGGCACAGGCTGCTGGTGATAGTATTGTAATGACATGGAAATGATTTCCTTGCACACATTAGGCACCTTAAAACCAGTTGAGCTTCACATCAGTGCCACAGTGTACCTAAGCATTATTGATAACTTCATACATCACTTTATGCCTAGGCTGCCCATTTCAAAATGGAGACTTCCAGGAGGATAACGCATCACAAAGAACACATCATCTCCAACATCTCCACAAACATGATAGTGAGTTCAGTCAGTTTACTCCAATGAACTCCAGAGTTCTCAGGTCACAATCTAACAGAGCACCTTTGGGATGAGGTGGAATGGGAGAGGCCTAGCATGGATGTGTGGCCAATACTCTGCCGTTCCCAACTGGTGCTTTTCAGTCAGTTTAGACCAAAATCCTTATGGAATGCTTCCAACACCTGGCTACGCAGATTCTTCAAAGAATTCCAGATCTTCGAGAGGCAAAACAGGGACTTTCCAGGACTAGATGGGTGTGCCTAATAAATTGGACACAAAGCATAGCTTGATCTGAAATGTTATACTTACATGATGCAGGCAGGATGAGCTTAAACGGCAAGGACACGAGGAAGCCTGATTCTCCAGCACCACAGCAGTTGTCATTTTCCAGTTGTTGCTGAGATTTGTAAGAGTGGTTGCAGTTTCACAGGAAGGCAGACTGGCCATCTGTTTGCTTGTGAACAATTAAATGATAGTAAATATGTAATCAGTCAGATAAGCTTGCGGTTTCTTGAAAATGTCTTGTTAACTTATTGGTTGATTTTCAAAACAGCAATTTATTTGTAAAATGATAAAGTAGTTGATATAATTTGAACTCAGTCTAGGCTGGACCAAAGGCTTCTTGTTTGGTCTGGGCAATAGGGGATGGCAAGCAGTGGCTAGGAAAGACTTAGACTTTCCTGATTTGCAACAAAGGTAAAAAATGAATTTTATAAAGTGTCAAATAAAACCTGGGGTGACCCAAAATAAAAATTCTAAAAGTAGATTGCATATCAAAATCTGCATCTTTTATTAATGAAACCACAAAAGAGAACGGAGCGAAAAGGAAGGACATTAAGTATGAAGGAATTGGCCATTCAATTAAAGTAATAAATGCTGCTCCACTGGACTTTGCTACTGTCAGTGTCCGATTGAGGACACTAGCATCATATCCACAATATATATATAAAATACTTTTTAAAAACCATGCTTAATTATGACATGGCAGTGGGGTGTCATTTATTTTCTTGTTTTGTTTATTATAAATTAGAAGCAGAAAATAAGCCGTTCTCTAACTAGTGACACAATGTGCTGGCCATGAGCCTTTTAACATAATATTTCCCAGCTCTGCACACCTGCACAGAGCACTCCGTTCAAGCCAACCATAATATCTGTGAAAACTGAAAACAGGCAGAGCCATGAAATGTTTGCCCTTCATTTTTATAGATAAACCAGCCTTTTGTGCTCTATGAGGACTGTAGGGGGCGTCAAAGATCCTCAGACCTCAGAAGCAAACAATGCTGGCAGCTGTCTGGGTTCAAATAAGACTTTCATTTTAGAAAAGTATCTTTTTACAGGCTCTTCTTGCACAGTACAAATACACTCACAATTCTTTACCCATTTTCTCCTTCACTCTAGTGAGTGCTGTGTACTTCTTCTCAACTTTATCTCCCTAGAGAAAGATGGAGCTGTCCTATTCAATCTGAAGCCAGGAACGCTTCTGGTGCAACAAAACTACCACCAGCGGCTCCCCCTAGCAGCGCCCATGAACCCCACCAGGGCTGCCCAACAAAACTACAAATCCCATGTAGCCATTGGGGTGTCCAAACTGGAACCCTAACAGAGGGATGGTGCCCCCCAGTGTAGTCGGAGAATACATGACAGTCTTCCTCTGTCCTTCTATTATAGCGACCTCCTGACCAGGAAAGGTGCCACTAACCAACCCAGTCAGGATGCCCATTCACCATATCCTCCCTTTAAAAACGGCTTCCCGGCCAGGTAAGGTAAGGTGCCAGTCAACCCATGTCATCTATGACATATTACAAATATAATTAGCTCTTTGCTTCTTCTCCATCCATCCAGCTGAGGTGCATGTGGGCTGAAGCCTGTAGCTATGGGCACAAATCAAGAACCAACCCCGCATGGAGCACCAGTTCATAATGGGGCACACTGACTCCTGCAATCCTGTAGTGCAATAGGGGGGTATTAGAGTGGACAATTAACTCAAGCGAAACAAATTGGAAATCCTGAGAAAATATATTTATTTGTTTGTTTATATATTTGATGCCATTTGATGCTAGTGGTTTATGCAGACCATCTTGGTACATGACTATCAGTGTCCCAGGGAACAGAAAATGCCAAGGCTTCAGGCACCCAAGGCATCACAATGATTTTACATTTTTGTACTGCGTCTTTAACTGTTCTAATGCTCCTTGTGTTTTGTGTGTGGAGCCCAACATGTCTTGATCTGGAGAGTTTCCTCCAGGCATAATATGGTGAGGCCTACTGAAGGAGCTAGGAAGCAGACCAAAAGCTTCACAGGGCAGCCCAGCAGAGGCCAACTTCAATGCAGTCACTCCTCACAACTTTCAATTGGCTTTGGCCTAGACTGCCCGTGTTAAGGACAGCTGGCAAAAACAATATTAATGTCTGAAAAACACCATAAGTGGAAAGACGAATGTGAACCTTCAACTTGTTATTAAAAGGCAAACACTGAATCTTTATAAATGAACAGATTGACTTTTCAAAGAATACTCTTGACAAAGAAGAATTCAAAAAAGCACCAAAGACACAAAACAGTTCAGTAGCAAACAATGTCCCAAAACACAATCTGGAAGAATGGTCAGAAACAAAACAAAGAAGGTCATAGTCCTGTAATTCAAAAGAAGTAATAGCAACAACACAGAGAGAACTCACCGACACCAAGCTTAACAAAGTGTATTGAACCGACTGCCTATATAGGGCTGGGGACGGTGGGGCGGGTCTTAAATGAAGATGGACAGGTGGCCCTGCCTCTTGGGGAACCACCCACAAAAGACAAGGAACAGAACAGAACACACACTTCCACATGGAGACATAATTACACAAAATTGAAATATTATGAACATAACAAAAATAAATATAAACATATATAAAGCACTTCAAATTAAATTACAAAAAAACTCATAAAAGAGTCATAAACAGAAAATACAGAACATGAACCAGTAGACACAAAACACAAGAGGTGAGGCCATCCTGGCACCACTGCTGCTGGGACCTGCCACTGCCACTGCGTATAGATTGAGTCAGAGAGAGAATCGTAATGGCAGATCATTCCCTTTTGGTTACCGTCCCGGGTTTTTAAGGGTTCTCTCCCTTGGTGGTCATATTGAGACGTATGTAATATTCTGAACTTTAAAAGTTATCTCTTCATTATGAAGCTTGTGTAGGCCTCAGATTTGTCAGTTTAAGTTATTGATTGAGCCTCTTCTGGACTGGCCAGTGAAAGTCTTTTTGAGGCCTTACACCTCACTTCACCAGATTTCTGACTCCATTTTACATCAGTAAATGGATGGGCATATGAATGGACAGTTCTGTGTAGATTGTTCATGATTTTTTAGTATAAGACAAAGCAGTTATCTCAGCTGCCACCTGTTCTGTCAGCGTACTGACAAAAAGTAATTTATGAGAAATTAGGAGATGCATGTTTAAACAAAAAAGCGTCAAATCCCGGAGATGAAGAGGACAGCCGCATAGCTGGAAATAAAAAATGAGACAAAATCAAAGTCAAAATTTAGCAAGAAGGTTAGAACTGAAAAGAAATAACAAGAATATTTTAGTAAGGAAAGGCTTTTGAATCCACAGATTAGATGAGGCTAATCGCCGATGGGTCACGGCGTCTGAGGCCATGCCCCTGAAAATGCATCTAACTATGAGCTAGTAAAATCATTAGGAAAGAAACAGGGCAGCAAGAATGGTCCAAAAAATTATAAAACTCTTAAAGAACTTGGAGAATCTAAAAATAAATGACTGCAATGAATTCTCTGGCTCAGAAAACCCCACAAACATCAAAGATCATACAAAAGTTTAATCAAAAATGCATAATAAGTGATTACCTAAACCCATGATCACAAGACCTCCTCTAACTTCCCCAGGTGTGTTTGGACTGGCGAGCTTTGTTGGGCTGAATGGCCTGTTCTTGTCAAGAGTGTTTTAAGTTCTAATGTTTGAATGTACCTACTTTGTAGTTCAACTTACATGCACTTTTATATATCCATTTTTGTCATTTGCTTTTTTATGTATAGAACTATCTCTTTTCTGACTTGAAACAAAAGTTATATTGTATTACCACCTTAATTTTCATTATTTAGGTGACACTTCCATTAGTAATCACATGACCATGACGTCACACTTGTGACATCACAGGTGATAGCATTTAAATATCTCATCTAGTTATCCCTCAGTAGATGCAGAGACTCCTTCTGTTTAGTGCTACTTACCTTCAGTTATCTTCAAGTACACTCTAGCGTTAGGTTTTTGTATTCTGGTTTTGACCATTTTTTGGGATTTTCAGCTTGGCCTTTGTTTTTGCTCTTTTTGACCCTGTTGTGCCATTCATTTTCGATTTTGCCTTTTGACGATGATGTTTTACATTCTAAGCATTTCCTGACCTATTCTCACTCACAATAATCCTCAACCCCCTGTGTGTCATTGCACCGAGTGACAGATTGATTCATACTTTTTGTGTTTTTCAGTGACACTAGTTAATCTAATGGGCCATTGCATGAGATAGATATGTGACACAATATGCAGTCTGTGAGTCTTTTAATATAAATCTTTCCCAGCTCTGCACACCTGGACTGAGCACTCCATTCAGGCCAACAATAATGTTTGTGCAGAATGAAAACATGCAAGATTGTTGAATGTTTGGCCTTCATTTTGATAGATTAACCAGTCCTCTGTGAAAACAATGCATGTTCATATTCAAAAGATAAAAACTGGGAATATCTAGACAGCCTTCTCCTCACCTTGGCAGGCACATTGTGTAGAGGTGGCAGCATGGTAAGGAGGGAAATTGAGTGGCACATCAGCCGTGACCTTGAAGGCTTGGGAAAACAGGACATTCCAAAGGTCAGGGCTAAATGATGTCTGTTTTCTACCTCCTCTCCAGCTGCCACGATCCTTAATCTGACACTGCATTATTTTTTTATTACGGCTCACCATTATCTTCTGTATTTTTGTATTGTTTTGACGTTGTAGAACTCCATTTGCTTATGAAGTGATGTTTTCATAGTGTAGGACAGACTGTCATTATCCATTTCCCTATGCCTGGAACACAAGTCCTTGACTTAAAAAGCTGTTGCCAACACTTTTAATGTCAGCTTCTTTTTAACTGTGCCTCTCTGTGGAATGCAACCTCTGTGTCTTATCCAATAAAATGATCAATCACAAGACAAGTGAAATCTCAGAGATGGTGCTTTGAGGCACAAGCTAAATAACCAAACTCAAACAAAGAGCCATAACTCAATGATTGGCTCATTTGTGCTCTAATAGTCTACAAAAGGTGCACCCAAGAAACCAATCGGAGAATGTCTATCCCTTCCTTTAAAAACCCTTGGACGCACCAAATCTGTGTTTTCTCTTTGTAAAGCACACTGCTCTCAACCTGGCTGTAACTTCCGCTGGTTATTACAAAGGCTAGAGAAACCCCTTTTACTCCAAAGGGCAATCTAGTGCAGGACTAGAGGGGTGGAAGACTTCTCTGTATTTGAGTTGGATGAGGGGGCCATGAGTCCAAACCTTCCTAAGGAAAGCAAACGAACAAGCAGAGAGAGACCAGACATAAAAGGCATGCCTTCATATTGCTAATGATGGGAGCTGACTGGTCACCAGCAATCCCAGCAGGCATAATTCCGCTAGGAATCTGGGCACAATGTATGTCAGAACCCCAAAGAGAAAACTGCAGTACGGTGCATGCAAAAGGAGCTTAATAACTAGGTAAAGAATTTATCCACCCCGGCCAAATGAATTGAAAGATAAGAATTCATAAGTCATGCACCTTTTCCTGTAGGAGAGAAAAAGTTCAACTAAGCTGTCAAATTCTTTTGAGTTGCTTGTTGTTGTCCTTTATCTATATATATATGTACATATACATATATATATATATATAGATTGTCTGGATGACTTTGAAGTATGCAGGGATGATTCCAGTTCGGCTTGAAGACGATTCCTCATGCCGTCAGTTTGCACACTTCTCGACGATCCAGAATTTTTTGGGTAATTTTCTATGTAATATACATAATATGTTATAGCGTATAGAAAATTGCAAAATTACATCTGGACCAACTTATATATATATATATATATATATATATATATATATATATATATATACATATATACATATACATATATATATACATATATATACGAGGTGTGGCAGAAAAGTAATGAGACTGATTTTTTATTTACCAAAATTTTTCTTTTTTTCAAACATCAATGTTATCCCCTTCAAAGTAGTTCCCTTGGGCAGCTACACACCGATGGAGACGTTGTTCCCACTGTTGGTAGCAGCGCTGGAAGTCTTCAACCGGTATGGTCTTCAGCATGTCTGTTACACTCTTTTGGATGTTTTCTAAAGTCCCGAAATGACGTCCTTTGAGGACATTTTTCAGTTTAGGAAAAAAGAAAAAGTCACACGGACTGAGGTCAGGTGAATAAGGGGGCTGGGGAACCACAGGAATGCGTTTTCGATTGTCCTTCTGCTCAATTGTGAGGTTTTTCGGCACCATTTTGGCACAGACCTTTTCGCATGTGCAAATGTTCAGTAAAAATTTGATGAACGGTAAATCTGTTCAAATTTAATTGTTCACTCGACATTCTTAATGTTAAACGACGGTCTGATCTCACAAGAGTGTTCACACGTTCAATGTTTTCATTGGTTTTCGAAGTTGAAGGCCTCCGTGAAAAACTTGAGCTCGGGATAAAGAATGTTCCCCATAGGCATGTTTTAACTTTTCAAACGTCACACTTGCCGATTCTCCAAGCATAACACAAAATTTAATGGCTCAACATTACTCCAAATTCCGCTGTTCCATTTTGCGTGACGCACAACCAAAAACACAACTTCGCTAATAGCAGTCACAAAAATCACGTAGTTAACGGAAGGAGTTGAAACTCGCACTGAGCTATGGGAGGGTACTGATACACGTGCTTTATCAAGGACAACAGCACAGCATTGCCAGATTGCTTGCAGTGTTGCCAGTCTCATTACTTTTCTGCCACACCTCGTATATATATATATATATATATATATATATATATATATATATATATATATATTAACCGATTGGAGGCACCACCAAGCTCCAAACTCCAGATCCAATAATGCCCAGCACAATCAGGGGTTCAATTAATGGGTTTTCTAATTGTCTAAGCACCTTGTACACTGGATATTGCCAAGACTCATATAAAACAAAGAAACTCCTTTCCTATCCTTTGTCACCTTTTGCCTCATTGAGGTAAGACAACTGGCTCCTTTTATTCTAGACCCGGAAAGGCTTCCGGTGACCTCGCGTGATTTGTGGGGAGCACTTCTAGGTTGTTTGGGAACGAGGACAGTCCTCCTCTGACCGCGCGACTTTGCAGCACCCTGTAACCCCGTCAGGGCTGCACTTCCAGACACCACTTCCCATGAACCCCAGCAGGTGTCTAAGCTGGGACTCCTACAGCAGACCACTGCCACCAAACATATATGGGGATGGAATTGCTCCTGGCCTCCTGTTTCAGCTCATCCATCCCTTGGCACTTTTGTCTTGGGATGTGGTCATGCTGTGGGTGTTGTAAATTAGTCTATCGCCACACTCAAACTACAGCAGAAAAAAATTAAAGTGTTTAATGTAGACTTGAAGGTAAAATACTGTAGAGATCCTTGGGTGGGCAGACGTTAATTTGGTGTCTATGGATGTGCGTCTTACAAAATGTTTTGTATTTAATTAACAACTGGCGTTTACCAAAGACAACACTGATCATCAATTGACTGATTGATTAACATAACCCATAAATTGATTCTTCTTCTCATACCGTACAGCTTTCTC